>NC_134863.1:79379392-79732392 GCF_049852395.1 Peromyscus maniculatus bairdii | reverse complement strand
ATTGCAAGCCACCCAAATTAAATGTTTTTCCTTCCTAAGAATTGCTGCGGTCATGGTATCTCTTCACAGCAATAGAAAGCCTAACTAAGACAGGAAGGAAGGTTGGACTTGACTCACAGTTTTGGATGTTTCAGGCCTTGACTGATAACTTCCTTTGGCTTTGGCCTGTGTCCGCACAGGACAGCATGGTAGAAGGTGTGGCAGAAGCAGCTTGCTCACCTGTGGTGGTATTGTGTTCCCCGAAATATTGTGCATGCTAATAAACTTATCTGGGGTCAGAGACAGAACAGCCACAATATTAAACATAGAGGTTAGACAGTGGTAGCACATGCCTTTAATCCTAGCATTCCAGAGGCAGAAATCCCTCTGGATCTCTGTGAGTTCAAGGATACAGCCAAGCATGGTGACACACGCCTTTTAATCCCAGAAAGTGAGCCTTTAATCCCAGGGAGTGATGGTAGAAAGCAGAAAGGTATATAAGGCATGAAGACCAGAAACTAGAAGCATCTGGCTGATTATGCTTTTAGGCTTCTAGCAGCAGTTCAGCTGAGATCCATTCGGATATGAGGACTCAGAGGCCTCCAGTCTGAGAAAACAAGATCAGCTGAGGAACTGGCGAAGTGAGGTAGCTATGGCTTGTTCTGCTTCTCTGATCTTCCAGCATTCACCCCAATAACTGGCCTTAGGTTTGATTTAATTACTAAGACCTGTTAAGATTCCTGCTACACTCACCCCATGGCCAAGTGTGAGGACGTGAAAGAAGAAGGTGCTGGGGTCCCAATACGCCCGCCCTTCAAGGCTGTGCCCTGACCTCTCCCACTGGGCATTACCTCCTGAAGCTTCCGCCATCTCCCAATGATGGCATGTTCTGGGACCCAAGGCCTTCACACACCGGCTTTGAGATATCTATCCAAACCATAGCACCCCTGAAGTCCAGGAAATCTCACTCACAACGACCACCAACACCCCCTGGAAGCCCCTTCCACCTCCGTGGCCGTCTTCCCTGTAGCACAGAGTGCTGTCGGACCTCCCGTCCATTCGTGCGCACTCTCCGCCTGGTCTCAGTTCACAGAACACCCCAGCTCTCTGGCTGCAGAGCACAGGATCCCGCGTTTCTAACCGTGCTGGCAGGCTGGGGTGCCCCAATGCTGTGCGACACCCCGCTTTTGCTCTCGAGTTCCATTCTAGGTCATGTGCTTTTTTGTGTGTGTGTCTCTAGAAATGCACAGGAGCCCAGAAGCCATGCGAAATTTTGTTTTTGAGACAGGGTCTCACTGTGTAGCTCTGGCTGGCCTGGAGCTCACTGTGCAGACCAAGCTGGCCTCACACTTGGGGAGTGCCACCTGCCGCTGCCTCCCCAGTCCTGGGATTAGAGGTGCGCGCCACAACACCCAGCCTCATATAAAGGGGTTTTTGTCTGTTTGTTTGTTTTAAAGATTTTTATGTATGTGTTTGTGTGTGTATGCGTATGTGCACGTGTGCACAGGTGTGCAAGCAGGCCCGAGAGGCAAAGCCCCTGGGTCTGGAGTTATAGGGAGTTGTGAGCCACCCAGCATGAGGGCTGAAAACCCAAGCCATCCTCTGCAGGAGCCCAAATGTTCTCCCTCCCGCTCTCCATGTGAAGACCGCCTTCCCAACGGGACCGCCAGAGCGTTTACTGAACCCCCTGAGAATCCTCTCACACATAATGGATGACATTTCATCATGGGACTGACTTATTCATCTCTCCAGGTGGATGTGTGAATATTTATCCTCAGCCTGTCCTGTGAATCCAGCCCGAACACCTCAACTACTTAAACTCGTACATGTCCCGATCCCAACTGATTAACCGCACCTCTTCTTTCTCTCACCAAATTCCTCGAACTAGAGAATTACTCTCTTCCTCTCACCCATACCCAGACAGTGGACAATTAACTACTTGATGAGACTAATTAATCCTATTCTTGTATATAGTTCACAGGCCCATGGCTTCTTCTACCCCTTCCTCTGTTGTCTTGTGTTAAGTTAGGGTTTGGCAAAATATTTTTATAAAGGGTGAAATAGAAAAAATATTTAGGATTTTTACAAACCATATGGTCTTAGTAGTAGCAATTACAGCTTCACTGCAATAGCTCAAAACAGCCCTAGATAGACTGTAAATAAATGTGACTGTGTTCCAACTGGACTATTGGTGGATGTTGACATTTCGGTCTTACCTATTAGTTATTTGTGTACGTCACAGGATATTGTTCTTCTTTTGTTTTTTTTTCATCTATTGAAGAACATAAAACGTAGTTTTAGCCTGTAGGCCGTCAGGAAGCACGTGACAAGCTAGACTCGGGTGGGAGCCACTGGGGCAATGGGCAGCCTTCATCACTCCTGCTCTTCTTCCTCTTCAATGCACCATTTCACGCTCTTCCTCAGAAGGAAGCTGTGGCTGCTCCCTCCACCTCTTAGAACGCTCCAGCAGTCCTTGTTTTCTTGGAATTAGGGATCTTAAATGGGCACTACTGATATTGGGGACCGGATGGTTCTTCGTTGATACAGGATATCTTGTGGACTTCAGTGTTCAGCAGTGTGCCTCTACCTGAAAGGTACCCCTAACAACTCTGTCTTCTGGGTGGTTACAGTTTTAAAAATGTTCGTGGACAACCAACATCCTAGGAGTAGAATCCAAGCTCAAACAGCACACTCACACACACACACACACACACACACACACACCCCGCTCCATCTCCTCCCCTTGCCTCCTGCTCCTCATTTCAAGTCACATTACATTACTGGCCATTTCCCAGCACACCAAGATTGACAGACTTCTGTGTCCTTCTCCTTTGCTTCCTCCAAGAACGCCCTTCCATTCTGTCCACCGAGTCGATAGGCACACACCTCTCAGCCTTCGGTGCATCCCTCTCTGTCTCCTCGGGGCTCGGAGAACTGAGCTTCCCCCAAGGCATCCTCCCAACCACCCCTACAGATCTGTCCAAACACCTAAAACGCCTTTGCCACTGCTTCCATACCTGCGTCCATGTTAGTCCACAAGCCTCCGGGGATCTCAGGCTGTTCCTGATGCCTTCCATACCTGAGCAATCAAACTGAGACCCAGAAAGTCAATGTCTATGAAGGCACAGCTCGAGATGGAGATGCCAGAGCTAGCAGGAAGTCTCCTGACTCCACACCTCTGCTATCCCTTTGACACCTGTGCCTGGCCCTGATTTTTGCTCCCTGTCTAAAAAGGTTACAAACAAAATAGCATTTCTGCAGAGGAAGGTGAGCATCGGGGACACAGTTTTGATTTGCGTTGCCCCGTCCTAGGTACACGGTTATCTTATTCTGCTCGATAGTTTTATGTTAACTTGACACGAGCTAAAGTCATCTGAGAGGAGGGAACTTTAAGAAAATGCCTCCATAAGATTGGGCTGTAGACACCGGGCGGCGGCGGTGGTGCACGCCTTTAATCCCAGCACTAAGGAGGTAGAGCCGGGTGGATCTCTGTGGGTTCAAGGCCAGACTGGTCTACAGAGCAAGGTCCAGGGTAGGTACCAAAACTACACGAAGAAACTCTGTCTCAAAAAATCACACACACAAAAAAAAAATAATAAAATAAAATAAATAGGGCTATAGTTAGACAAGCCTGTAGGGCATTTTCTTAATTAGTGATTGATAGAGGAGGGCCCAACTCATTGTGGGTGGTGCCATCCCTGGGCTGGTGGTCCTGGGTTCTATAAGAAAGCAGGCTGGGCAGGCCATAGGGAGCAAGCCAGTAAGCAGCATCTCTCCATAGCCTCTGCATCAGCTCCTGCCTCTAGGTTCCCACTCTGTTTGAGTTTCTTTCTTCCCTGACTTCCTTCAGTGATGAACTATGATGTGGAAGTCTAAGCCAAATAAATCCCTTTCTCCCCAACTTGCTTTTGGACATGGCGTTCCAGCATAGCGATAGGAACTCTAAGACACCTATTAAAGCTCCGGAATGTGTTAACTGGGCAGCAGATGGGGACTGGCTGGCTTACAGAGCACAACAAATCCGTGCCGAGTGACCTCAGGGAATAAAGACAGGTTCCCACCAGAAGACTGCCAAACCGAGGGCAGAGCACTGAACGGAAGATGCACCCAGATCCCCAACAACCTGGATACCCAAACGCCTGAGGATGATCCGGCTGCCTCGAGGAAAGGGAAATTACTGTAATTACCTCATGCTGGACCCTAATATTGGGACCCTTGATTTTGCAGTGGGGTTTGCGCACCTTCCCCCTGCTGGCAGCCACCTGAGGATTGAGAGCCTCGGAGGAGTTTCAGAAAAGCACTCCCAGGACTGAGCCGGGGAACATCTGGTTTCTATTTGAAGCGTGGAGGTCACTGAGAGGATTGTGAAAACAAAGGCAAGATGTGGGAAAGTCAACAGGGCCCCGTGAAGGCCGGGGATGGCCTCGCTTCGCCTCCACGGGGACTCGGTGCTGCAGGCAGAGGGCATCTGGCAGTCTCGCTCCTCTGACAGCCCCGGCGTTCACAGGAGCATCCAACCATCTGGACTTCGTTCCGGAGCCTTCCTCTGCCCTCCTCTCTGGCTTCAATAAAGTGAGTCTGGATCCTTTCCACTCCCATCATTCTCTCTTCCTCCCCCATAAACCTCACTGTTGGTCTCTGAGCAGGTCAAGGAGCAAAGCGAACCAGGGACACCGTGGCCACAGAACTCAGAGCGCAGACAGGAGTGGACGGCAGAAGGGCAGGTCCCGAAGGCGGCCTGTGATCATCTCTTTGCCCCCCCCCCCCCACTTCATAGAGGAGAAGCTGAAGGCCAGCATTGACATCGCCTGCCCAGAAGGGCCACCTGCCTCAACAGGACTCGGCAGGCTCTCAAACGCCTAGCAATAGGTGGACCCTCTGCGGCCGAATCTCCCCCACTGGACAGTGTTTCACACTCACTCAGAGTGCAGGGACTCCTGAAGGGCTGAGAGGGAAACCAGTTCAGACATTTTGCTAAGCGAACAAGAGCAAGGTGCAGAAGCTTACGGGTGAACGTGTGAGTCAGCTTTCCACCACTGTACCAGAACCCTTGAGATAACCCACTTACGCAGAGAAAGAGGTTGATGTGCCTCGTAGTTCCGGAGGTTCCAGTATAGGACCGGTCCCATTGTCTGGGGAGCCGGAGCGGCACATCTTGGTGGGAGCGTGTGGTGAAGCTACTTTTCTGTTGCTGTGATAGAAATAATACTCTGACGAAGACAACTTACAGGAGGTCCAGGGTTGGAGGGTGTACAGTCTGGTTCACATCATGGGAGGGGAGTCATGAGGCAGGAGCTTGAGTGTTGCCGGAATCTTATCTATGCTGTGGCTTGATGTCCAATCAGAGTCAGGCGTTGGTTCAGGGGCGGGGTTTACATTCAGCTGGTCGGGATGGAAGAAAGAGTGCCCCCCCACAGAAGGGGAGGCGGGCAGAAAGTTTTGTGGGCCCTTTTTTAAGCAGGGAAGCAAACGGTGGTGTGGCGGGGGTGGTGTGGCGGGGGTGGCGTGGCAGCTGCAGTGATTGTCTCAGGTTCTTATTGTTATATTTGTCCCTGATTTTTATATTATAATAAACAGTAAGAGAGATCACTACACTTGAGGAACTGGTCATGTTGAATCTGCATTTGTTAATCAGAGAATGATGAATGCTTGTGACCATTTAGTTTTCTCGTCTTTAAAATCACTTTATATGTATATGTGTGTGTGCACCTGAGTGTGTGTGCATGCACCATGTACATTCATTGCACATGCTTGCAGAAGCCAGAAGAGGGCACTGGGTTCCCTGGAACTGGAGTTACAGGAGATTCTGAGCTGAAATGTGGGTTCTGGGTAGGGAACCTGGGTATTCTGAAAGACTGATCTCTCAAGTCCCATTATTGTCTCCTTTTTTATTCACTCCAGGATCCCAGCCTGTAGAATGGTGCAGCCCACAGTTAAAGGTCTTTAACTTACCAAGATAATCCTTCACAGGCATGCCCAGAAGCTTGTCTTCTAGATTCCAGATCCTCTTAAGTTGACAACATTGACCGACACAACCAGAAAAAAAAAGGGAGGGGGCCAGTGAGAGAGCCCAGTGTCCACGCATGTCTATAACCCCAGCTATAAGCCCGAGGAGGCAGAAATAGCAGGATCCCTGGGACTCACTGCTTTCCAGCCTAGTTGGACAGATATAAGCTCCAGGTTCAGGGAGAGATCCTGCCTCAAAGGGAAAGGGTAGAAAAAGACAGAGAATAATCAGTATTCTCTTCTTGCCTTGGCATGCACATACAGGCACACACACACACACAGAGATACACAAACACATGCACATGCACATATACACACATGTATACACTGATGCACACTCTTCACACACACATTGTGGTGGTTTGGATGAAAAATGGCCCCCATTGCCCCAGGCTTTTGAATACTTGGTTCCCAGTTGGTGGCACTGACTGGGAAGGCTTAGGAACTGTGGCCTTGGAGGAAGCGAATCACTTGGGGTGGGATTTGAGAGCTTAAATCCTGGAGCCACCTCTGGTTCACTGTCTCTGCTTCATGTGGTTCTGTTCTAGCAACCATGCCCGCTGCTTGTTGATGTGATGGACACTTATCCCTCTGGAACCGTAAGCCCAAATAAACCCTCGTTGTCTGCCTCAGTTGTGGGGTTTTATCATAGCAATAGAAAAGTAAGTAACACGGGCATAAATAAACAAATCTTTTGAAATGGAGTAGATAAAAAAGACTAGGTTCACACAGTCCTCTTTAAAGACATGGCCCTGGTGACCAAGAACTTCCCACAAGGCTTCACT
Source organism: Peromyscus maniculatus bairdii (assembly GCF_049852395.1). Taxonomy (NCBI): domain Eukaryota; kingdom Metazoa; phylum Chordata; class Mammalia; order Rodentia; family Cricetidae; genus Peromyscus; species Peromyscus maniculatus. The sequence continues at coordinate 79,725,622 of NC_134863.1, read as the reverse complement.
ACCTCTTCACAACATCACCCCAAGGACTAAGCCTTTGGGAGTAATCCAGATCCAAGTTATAGCAGTGAATAATGGAATATGTACATAATAAATATATGTACACATATCTACATATATGTTTGAATGCTACTTTCAGCATTCACAAAATTAATGTCCAATTCCTAATTCCCAATACCTGGGAATGTGACCTCACTCAGAAATAAGGTCTTTGTAGATGTAAGCAAGTTCAGAATCTTTTTTTTTTTTTTTTTTTTTTTTTTGGTTTTTCGAGACAGGGTTTCTCTGTGTAGCTTTGCGCCTTTCCTGGAACTCACTTGGTAGCCCAGACTGGCCTCGAACTCACAGAGATCCGCCTGCCTCTGCCTCCCGAGTGCTGGGATTAAAGGCGTGCGCTGCTGCTGCTGCTGCCGCCGCCGCCGCCACCGCCGCCGCCGCCACCACCACCACCACCTGGCCGCAAGTTCAGAATCTTGAAATAAGATTTTCCTGGATTTGGGGCGGGAGAAATCCAATGATAAGTACCTTTATAGGAGAAAGAGGGAGCATTTGAGATGCAGACACACGGAAGGCATTACACAAATATGTAGAGATTGTGGGTGTGATGTCACAGGCTGAGGGACTCCTGAAGGTTCCAGAACCTGGAAAAATCAAAGAAGGTTCCTCCCCTGGACCTCCAGAGGGATGTGACTGAACCAACATTTAGTTAGGTGGCTTCTGGACAAGCTCAAGATATGTTTAAAACTAACAATCAAAAGTATTCATGTATGCCTGCACTAGCTTAAGGATTCAGACTTCATTCTTCATCAGAGGATCAAATCAGAAAGAAGGTCAGACCTTCACAGCACTGAGAATCCTAAATCTTAGAAATGAATGTTAAAAAAAATACATAAGACCCCTACATGGAAAGATAGAAAATATTATTACAAAATGAAATTTGCATTGGTTTATAAAGTAGAAGCTTCTAGGTCAGTAGTTCTCAACCTGTGGGTCACAACCCTTTTGGGGGTCAATGGCCTTTTCACTGGGGTTCCATATCAGATATTCACAGTATGATTCATAACTAAAAAACTACAGTTATGAAGTAGCAAGAAAATAATTTTGTGATTGGGGGTCACCACAGCATGAGGAACTGTATGAAAGGGTCACAGCATTAGGAAGGCTGAGAAGCGCTGGTCTAGGCTGTGAAGGTGTCTATTCCCACTAACAGATCAGTGCAGTTGTGTCATAGAGTAGATGTGATTACAGTGAAAAGCTAGGCGCTGTTTGAGAAGACAGGGGAGTCCTGAAGTGTGCACGGCGATTCTAAAGTTCAAGTACAGGTGAGGCACCTAAAGAGCAGTGTAGACAGAGGCCCACCCTGCTGGCCATTGAGACTTGGAAAGCCACAGCAGCCAAGACAGCGTGTGACCAACACAACCACAGACCGGCCAGTGGAACAGAATCGAGAGTCCAAGCATGGAGCCACGTATTGACACTTGGTTTTGATTTGTATGAAAGACTTCCACCACAGAGCAGAGGAGAAATGGCAACATTTGTAAGAAACCATTCAGCTATTGTTTGAGTGTGGTTGGGCCTCTCTGACATGTTGAAGTTGATTGCCATGGTGACAGGGCTGGGAGGCGGAGCCTTTCAGAAGTGATTACAGTTTGAAGATGGATTTGGGATGTTTCTTGCGGGACTGGGTAAATTCTCGTGGGGCTGGACAGATCGCGCGGGGCTGTGCTGTTTTACAAAGCAATGTTGCTGTCCAGGTTTTGCCTCTTGCAGATCAGCCCATGTGTCTCTCTATTTTGTGAGATGACCCAGCACAAGGCCTTTACCAGACACAGCAGCCTGATGATGAATCTCCTGGCCTCTGGAACCACGAGCCAAAGCAAACCTCTCCTCATGGAAAAGGGACTCTTAGGAAGTATCCTGTTATAGTAATAGAAATACAGATTAAGACAGAGTCTGGGCCAATGAACTCTTCATACGGAAAAGTGTTTCTCTTGCCAGCACCCGAGGACATACTCAGAAACCAGCTCCCTACCCGTTGTAATCTAAATGGGATTAGTAAAACAGCCGCCTAGACAAAAGCAGGGACATGTTTTCCTGACCCAAGAATGAAGATTTCTTAAAGAAGACATGTGAGTCAATAAACATTGTGGAAAACTTTGACTTACTGATTTTTACCAAATGAAGAACTTGCAGTCACCAAATATATCTACAAGAGAGTGGAAGAGAAGCATGAAAACCTAAGGCATCTCACAGAACTCAATACTCAATGGCCCTGTAGTCCTGAGTTTTAAAGTCTTTCCACAGTTCCCCAAAGCATAGTCAGGTCTGTCACAGGAATACCCAGCTATGCTGGTACCAATTTGTCTTGTTAGGGTTCTATTGCTGTGACAAAAGCCCATGACCAAAAGCAAGTTGGGGAGGAAAGGGTTTATTTGGCTTACACTTTCACATCATAATCCAACATTGGAGAACGTCAGGACAGGAACTAAGCAGGGCTGGAACCTGTAGGCAGGAGCCGATGCAGAGGCCATGGAGGGGAGCTGCTCACTGGCTTGCTTCCCATGGCTTGCTCAGCCAGCTTTCTTACAGAACCTAGGACCACTAACCCAGGTATGGCACCACCCACAGTCGGCTGGACCCACTCCATCAATCACTAATTGAGAAAATGCTTTACAGCTGGATCTCATGAAGTATTTTTCTCAACTGAGGCTCCTTCCTCTTTGCTGACTCTAGCTTGTGTCAAGTTGACACACAAAACCAGCCAGTACTGTTCTCTTGGAAGGGAACTGGACCCCACACTCAAGAATGGACAACGATCAATCTGGGCCTACTTACAGTGGTTCTGAGCTCTCTGAAGGCATGGTCCAAGTCCCTGATGCAACAACTGAGGAATGATCAGCTTTAGGAGAAGGTTCTAGATCTTAGGCTTTAGCTGGGATTGTTTCTATTGCAAAAACACTGTGTTGTTTGGAGATTTTTTTGTTCTCCTTGTGATCTCTTCATTCCTTTGATTTTTGTTCACCCCATTTCCTGTACAATTCTATTTTTCCTTCAGGCCTTTGAAAGGGGCACATTTAAGTTGACACAATCAGCATGGTTCTTCAGATCAAAAGATCAGGTGGTCTTTTTCCTCCTTCCAAGCCCCCACCATCCAAGTGGTCTCTATAGTGCTTACACATATACATGGTCCTTACACGGTGTAAGCCATTCCCAGCTGATGTCATCCATGTGCTCAACTGTTTCAGCATTCTGTTCCCCTCCTTGTCTTGACTTGTCTGCTTCCCTCCAGCTTCTTGCTCCAGCAGCTCTGGACTTTGCTGGAGATGAATGTGTTCTTGCAAACCACCTGTCACTTCCACCTAAGGTTGCTCTCAGGGTCACAGGTCTGAGCTTCTGACGCACATCATTTTCCTTCACGTGGAAGGTATTCTTTTAACAATCTCTGCAAAGCAGGTCTCCTGGTGACAAATTCCTTCTATTTTTGTTTATCTGAGAAAGTCTTGCCTTCTCCTTCACTTTTGAAGAATTTTATTGTGTAGAGAATTCTAGGTTACATATTTCACTGTCCTCTCTTCCTGCTCACTCTATATCTTCCTGTTGCTATCACAGAGTACCACAGACTGGGTAAGTTATAGAGAAGAGAGGAATGAGTTACTTTTCTCCTCTCTGCAGCTAACTATAAGACAAGAAGTATCTTAAAGTAGGAAGGATTCATTGTGGCTCATAATTCATGGCAGAGAAAGCATGACAGTAGCAGTGACTCCTGTCCACGGCATCAGGAACTTGACACACAGCTTGTTCACATCTTATTGGCCAACCATGAAGGAGGAAGCATAGGCTCTACCCCAGAAGGATCATGCCCCAACAGCACACCTCCTCCAGCCAGGTTCCACAGCCTCTCCAAACAGCATCACCACCTGGGGAACAGATGTGCAAACACATGAGCCTGGGGGAGACAGTTCACACCCCTATCCTAATAGAGGTTTCCTAAGCTTAGGGTATTAGAGGCTGGAAGTTCAAGGCCATCTTATGAAAAAACAAAACAAAAACCCAAGGCTGTCAGAGTTCTCACTTTTATAGCAATCCCATAATCCCACTATGCCCATAGCCCATGAGTAGATCAACCCACTCATCTCCAAAATTCTATCACTATGTAAATTTGAGGGTCATGTCTCCTATTTGGGGGATGGATTAAAACCATTTGGTTTCTGAAGATGTGATCCTGATCCCTCTTCCTTTACAGGTGAGACGCCCCTCCCCCTACCCCCAGGTTCTTTCAAGACTTCCTCTAGGTCTTTGGCGTTCCTGGTGGGAAGGCAAGGCCGCATGTAGAGCCACAGCCCCGCACACGTGACTCTACTCTCAAATGATCCCACAGAAACAAAGTGGGAATTTCCTCTCCCCAAACCCACCCCCAAGCCACGTCAGAGAACCCCAAACCAGAAAAATCAAAGCCCCCTTTGGCCTCTACAGATCTTCCCCTCCGTGGGAACGAGTCCCAGACCAATTTTTAGGTGATGCTGTAAACACAAGCGCAAATACCACATGGCCATCCTGTCAATCCCCAGACTCGCAAACAGACCCTGAATTGTGTGATGCCTTGGGTTTCAACAGCACCTTTCCTCCAAATGAAATATGTGCATGCACACAACCTTCTCGGGTCCATGTGAGGAGAAGAGTGGAGAGTCCAGAGAGAAAGGCCAGCCTGTGAAAAGCCTTCGTGTAGGGCAAAGAATGAGTGCCATTCGGGGTGAGCTCATCCTTTGGGACACAGAAGAGGCTGGCGACCAAGTGAGCTCATGTATAAAGTGAGTGTCAAGATAACATCCCACGGAAGCAGGCTGTGAAGGCCTTGCTCTCCCACTGTCAATGTTATATCTGAAGAGGGGAGTCAACAAGCAAAGGGTCTTATTTGAGAATAATATGTAAAGACGAGATGGAACTCGGGCGGCAGAGAGCGCCCTCACAACAGGGGCCCCTCAGTTTAAGTCACACACCTTCTGGTGCAAGGAGATCAGGGAAGAGACGATGTCACCACCACACAGATGTCACCATCACCACAGCCTTGTTTGTCCTGATCTGGCTATCAGGAAGCCCCCGCATCCCCCCACCCCTGCATACAACCCCCCCCCCCAACTCCTTATGGTCTTTTCCTCCAGAAGGAAAAACAAAAGGACACTTTGTTTCAGGTTATGGACCCTATAGCTGCCTTTCTCTGGCTCTCAGAAACCCGACGGGATCCCCATGCACTCCATCCCCAGACAACTGATGAGAAAATGTACCGGGAGTGGCTGGAAAGATGAGTCAGTGGGTAAAGCGGTTGCCATGCAAGCCCGATGCCTGAGTTCGGACCCCAGGTCCCCAGGTCCCTTGTAGAAGCTGGATGCATCACAGAGTGATCCCTATGGGACCCAGGATAACAACAGGTGACTCGGGAAGCACTGGAGCCAGCCAGCCTGCAGTTATGCAGTGGTTTGAAGAGATCCTTTCTCAAACACGGTGGAAAGTTGAGAAGGATGCCTCACCTAAAGACTGTTCTTTAACCTACACACACACACACACACACACACACACACACACACACGCATGCACGCACGCACGCATACACACACACTGAACTCATGCACATGTGAAGACACATATATCCTCTCTCTCTCCCTCCCTCTCTCTCTCTCTCTCACACACACACACACACACACACACACACACACACACACACACACACGGAGGGATGGAGGGTGGGGGAGAAAGAGAATATGAGAATACAAATATTCTAGGACTTACAGCTCAGACAGAAGTTCCCTACCTCCTATTCGCAGCTGTGAACAAAGCCAAGCACTGTTCCCTAGAACCCTAGACCAAGGAGGATCTTAAATCACAACTTTACTTTTATCTGGGAACTTCACTTTTATCTACGTTTATCTGCCTTGCAGTTCCTAGCGTGCAGGCTAGGCCAGGCTAGACCGTGTAGTGTGAAGCTTGCCCACCCACCTGGAAACATACAAGACTTATGAGCCCTCTTTGCCCTCCAGAAGTGAAGGCTATGCCTGTCTCTCCTTCCAAGTCCATCATGCTGCCTTGGATAGGATTCTCACTCAGTCTACTCAGCCAACCACAGCAGCCGCCCATGATGCTCCACTGTGGTGACTCACAATCTGGAAAGGAAGACAGAAAGCCACAGTTATCTCTCATGTGAGACAGAGTCAAACAACAAAAGGATGTCATTTAAAATGTCTAGAAGCCAATAGAGGGTCCAGGCGGACCTCTTATGCTCTACCTTTGAAGGAAGTGAGAACACGCACAGGTAGGGTAAGGTGGAAGACAGCGGAGCAGGGACCACCTGCAAAGGCGGACCTATGCTCAATGCTCTGCCACCAAGGCTGGGAACTCAGGGTCAACTGTCTATGGGGAGAGAACAAAAGAGAAGACTCATCAGGCAATGGGAGTAGGAAAAAAGGATGGGTTCAAAGCAGTTCAGTAATTCTTGTGTATCATATGGACACAGGAGAAGATGAATGAGAACACTGGCCCTCCACTCTCTGATGCAGACCTAACAACCTCCATCTTCTTCTGTGCCCATGGTTTTCCTGAACCAGAAAAACCAGAGGGTTTTCCCATATCTTCAGAAGCCATTCCACATCTGGAGTGATGGCTTGATGTGCAGGCTATTCCACATCTGTAATGATGGCTTAATGTTCAGGCTATTTCACATCTGGAGTGATGGCTTGATGTGCAGGCAGAGCACTAGACAGCCTGTGGTCATCTTGGTCCATACTGGCCAGATGCCTTTTAGAATGACCACACACACACACACACACACACCTCTTTCCTCACAAGATAGTCCGAATTCACAAATCCTCTTATGACTGTAGTGAGGGTTAATGGTAACATATGATGTAGTGAGGGTTAATAGTAATGTAAATGGTGCCTGTGAATGCGTATGGCTGGATTTGCAGCAGCTCTGAGCAGAACAAGCGAACACACAACCGACCTGGCAGTGGCTGTCACTGGGTGACTCTCCTAACATGAGTGTCATGGCTGCTTGTCTCTCACATTTGCAGCATGGTCTGGGGTAGGTGTTGAGTGTGTCCCACAAAGTTTCATGTGTCAGAAGCGTGTTCCTTGTCTGGTGGTGGAGTCTCCAAGTGTTGGAGCCCAGCCCAAGGTTAGGTCACTCCAGGAGGTGACAAAAGAATGTGTCAACCCTGGGTTCCAGCCTGAGGTGACGCCAACTCAACCCTTGATCCTTCTGTTCTTAACACAGCACATTAAACTCTACCATGACATTATTGATGCAGATCTCAGTGGACCCCAGTTTATTCCTTTGAAAGTACGTTACAAAAGAAGAGAGCCAGCCTGGACCCTGAATCTCTCCAGCTTCTTGTCTTACCACGTGACCTCTTCCTCTTACATGAATTTCCACCATAATGCCATCTGCCCTGTTACAATGCAGTCGGAAGGCCCTCAGCAGAGCTGAGCAGAATCTGGTGTCCATGTTCTCAAACTCAGGGCATGAGTGAAATAAACCTTTTAAAATAAAATTCCTAGCCTTGGGTATTTTGTTATAGCAACAGAGAAATGGACTAATATAAACTTTAATGTCTCTGTGTGTGTGCATATGTGTGTCTACGTGTATGTGTATCTGTGTGTTGTAGGGGCCAGCTCCCACCTTTTCAAGGGTTATTACGAGGAGGAGAGAGGGATAAGAAAATAATAGATAGAAAGATAGTGAAGAGGAGAAAGACAGAAACACAGGATAGCTTCAGGAGAATCTGGGTCAATACCCAACGGCCTTTTCTGTTTATGCAAAGGGGTTTGCTTTATAACAATGCAAAGGGGCGAGGCAAAAGACCTCCCCCTTGCTAGATCAAAGCACACCGCACAGCCAAATGTAGACCCTTCCAAACACCTGGTAACCACGCCCATGGTCAAATCATCCATTATGCAGCCCTACGGGGTAAAACAAGCTCAGATTCTTGGACCCTGAGTAAGTTCTCACTAGGAAACCTATGTGGTCTCTACAGTGTGTGTGTGTGTGTGTGTGTGTGTGTGTGTGTGTGTGTGTGTGTTGTTGTTGTTGTTGTGTGATAATCCTTTTGTACACTGTGAATATGTGTTGCTCTCATTGGTTTAATAAACAGCTAAGTGGCCAATAGCTAACTGGAAGAGGTTCGGCAGGACTTGGAGACAGGAAGAGAGTGAGGGGATGAAGAAGGGCCGAGTCACCAGGAGACACAGGGAGAAGCCAGCCAGGCTTGGAAAGAGGTGAACACACAAAATGGGATAGAGGTAATAAACCATGAGGCAGAAAGTAAATTCATAGGAATGGGTTAATTAGAGTTATAAGAGCTAGTTAGAAACAAGCCTAAGCTACTGACCGAGCTTTTGTAATTAATAAGCAGTCTCCATGTGGTTATTTGGGAGCTGGCTGACTGGACAGAAAAGTCTACCTACAATCTGTGTCTATGTGTGCATATGTTTCTGTGTGCATGTGTGTCTATGTGTGTGTTTATGTATGCCTGTGTCTATGTGTGTTTGTGGGTCTGTGTGTGTGTGTGCACGTGTCTGTATGTATGTGTCTATGTCTGTGTGTATCCGTGTATGTGTGTGTGTGGTTTTTTTTTTTTTTTTTTTTTTGTGTGTGTGTGTGTCTTTTCACAGTAATGCAGATGTGGCTGATGTTCTTTGGTAAAGCCTTTTGGTCAGGGGATGAATCAACCCTTAGCAGCCACGATGAATTGTTCACAGCCTAAGGTGGAACCAACTCAACCCTTGATCACTCTGTTCTTAACACAATATACCAAACTCTACCGTGACATTATTAAAGGAAACTCAGGCTTTGCTTATTCATAAAAAGTGAAGAGAAAAAAAAGATTGCTTCTGTGACTACAAAAGAACAGGGCATATCCTGTAGGCTGCAATAAAGAGATGAGAGCTGGGAGGACCCAATCCCAAGACACAGTGTGACAGACAATGTTGGCTGAATCATAAGTAGTCATTCCATTTCCTTCTGCAAAAAATATTAGTAACAGTTGATTTTGCAGGTGCGTGAGTGAGCATGTAAAAAAAAAAAAAAAAAAGCCCTTAAGACGAGTCACAGTTGGCCCCTTTCCCTTTGGCTAGTGATTATTCTGGAAATGTGTGTGACCCAGTGCCACAAGGAGACTTAAGAACCTGCATGAGACTTTCCGAGGACACGATTCCATTTCAGACCAAAAGCAGGGCTTGGTAAGAGCCTCCGTTAGGCACCATGGCTCCCTCTTCTGTGTGGCCACATGGAGGACATTTCCATCCATAGGCTGCAAGCTTCCAAAGGACAAGACAACATTTCAGCCGTATTTCTTTCCTCCAGTTTCTTGGTCTGGTCCATCTAGTACATTCTGGAATGTTTGGCAATTTCCTTAGTCATGGCCCACCAGATTCCAGGATATGACTGGTTGGTTGTCACACACATTTACAGCATAGTCTAGGTTGGGCGCTGAGTGTGTCCTGCAAAGTTCCATGTCAGAAGCATGCTCCTTGTAGGGTGATGGAGTCTCCAAGTGATGAAGCCCAGCTCAAAGTAGCTAGGTCACACTCCCTGGCCAGTCACAGCAACCCAAAAATGTCCCCTGGGAAGAATCACCCACACTCTTGAGGGGCTTTGGGGCCCTGTGGTGACTTCTTATTTTAGTTCAAGATTCCAGGAACCACAGCTGGGGTCCAGAGGAGAGGAGGCCTCTTTCGTTCAGGCTTTATGACTTTCACGCTGCAAGTCCCGCCCCCTGAGAGACAAGGCACCTAGTAAACCGAGCCAAACTCCAGCATTAGTGATGTCGACCTTCCTTCTCGGGGGACTGAATGTGAAATTCTAGACCATGCTCTCAGATGGGAGGCCTGCCTGTTTTCACTCCTGGGAATGTCGTTTCCTTACCTTTTCCCTTCCCTGAGTGCCTGTTTATCAGATCTGCAGCAGACTGCCATGGGAGGTGGACAGAGGTCTCACGTTTACATCTCTGAGGAAATGTCTGGCTACACGCGGTCCTGAGTGGGCCTCACTTCTGTGAATTCAAAATCATTACTTTATTCCCTCGGTGGAACTCAGGGGCCACCAGTTGCTGCCACTGAGTCTCTGGCTGTGTCCCAGGTCTATCAGCTCCAGAGGGTGGGAGAGCAAGACCTGTGTGGCTGTTGTCCACTTACCGTGGACCAAAAATACACAGCACGTGCTTACAGTCCATGAGGGGGTTGGGGGAGGGGCGGCCTGCATGAACAATTCAAAAGAGCCAGTGCAGCTCCATAGCCTGCCTTCTCTTAAGGGCACTCTAGATGGAACATTTTCGGGAGGAGATGTCTGCCGTCCTCCTGAGCTGCAGGAGGATGCACACAAAACCCTGGGCAGCACCTGAAAACTTGGGCTTTCAGAACCAGTCCACTGGACCTGTGATCCTCCGGAATATTCCAGGATAGAAGGACAAGCTGAATGCTTTCCATCTGGTCTGCGTCCTCCTCCTGTGGGCTCTGCACCCGGGAAGACCAGCTGTGCAGTGAAAGCCAGCCTCCCTCGGTCTGACCTCAGTGGGAAGCACTGGTGCCCTTAGGGGGGGGGGGGGGGGACGTGCTTGCTTTTCTGGGTATTTATTTCCCCGCTTCCTATTTTGATGAGTTGCTCGAGTTGACTGTGTCCATCAGACAGATGTCATGGGTCCCAGTAGAGGGAACTTGACATGCACTACCATCTTTGACTTGGGGTCACCCTCTCTTTCTCTCTTACCTCTCAGGTAAGGTGGTTAATAGATAAAAGCTCCCTTATCTTGTTAACTCCAAGCTCTGGTCACACCTTTGTAAGTAGTCCTTTTAGCAAAGATTGGCCCCTGAACAAACAGTGCGATGTTGTCTGCTTCCTGCCAGAACCTAGACAGGGTGTAGAGAGTAAGCCATAGGGCACAGGCTGGGCCCGTGGAGGCTGGTGTGAACCAGCACTGTGATTAAAGGGTGAATGTCACCTTCTGCTCCTCAGTGTGAACCATCAGTGTGATTAAAGGGTGAATGTCACCTTCTGCTCCTCGAGAAACCTCTCTCCTGATGCTGAATGGTCCAGAAGCCTCTTCTCACCTACCCTGTCCCCTCCAAAAGACTGAGACCAACTTGTCACATGGGTAGCAAGGAGCCTCTGTGCCAGCTTCCCAACTGTAGAGAAAGGGGCAAGATTTTTAAACAAAGGATGGCAATGCTCACATAGACATCTGTTTCATTCTTAGGGAGCATATCTGCCCATCAATTCTTAATGCCATCGCTTCCGCAGAAAATACTTTCTTCCTTCATTGGACGGAACGTGCACAAAGGCAAAGATGTTCGGCTGTGCTGTTCATTTGCACATCCTGATTGTTTAGAGGAATGCCAGCATTGTGTAGAGGCTTCAGTGAGTGAGAAGGGAGGAAGGGGAGGGGGGACGGTATAGAGGGGAGGGGGAGGGAAGAGAAAGGAGGGAGGGAAAAGCAGGAAGGAGGAAAGAAGGAGAATGGCTGGAGGCAGGGCACAAACGGAAGAGGAGGACAGACAGACAGACAGTGAACTGACAATACAGTCAAGCTCCCCTTGTCTATTTCCACTACCCCAAATCAACCACGCTATGAAAATGTCAAAGTTTTTCTTACTTTTTCCATGACAGATGCCGATTCATAAAGTTTCCACTCTGTCCTCTCGCTGTGCCTAATTTACAAACACTAACCTTTGTCAGAGACGAGAAGACAGTCCATGTAGGCTCCAGCACTATCGAAAGTCTCAGCAATCCACTAGAGGTCTTGGAAAACATGCCCTGGGAACGAGGCAAGAACAGAGGTGTTTGGGCCTCAGCTCTCACTAAGATGACCTGAGAGCTGGGGGCCAGTCTCCTCTGTGTGTCCCGTCTGAGCAGAGAGTAACCACATGACTTTCGGGAAATGGGAAGTCCCTGACCTGTGGCCAGGCTGTCTGGTAGGGCTTCTCAGCCAGTCCTTAAGCTCTGAGATCTCTAGTCCCCTGTGGGGGGAGAGGACCTTGTTTACAACGGGGATTCCCAAGGATCTACCTTGCAGAGAGTCTGAGTTGGGGAGAGGGGAGTGGAGTCTGGATCCCCCACACTGAAGTAAACATCCACTTGTGGCTCCGGAGCTCCTTGGCCCAGGCCTTTGAAAATACACCCCTAAAGCCAATGGGTCTACTTCTAAGTGGGGCCACAGGAAAAGGGTGACATTCCGGTGAGCTGTAAGAAGGACCCGCAGTGAGCACCCCTGAAGAAAAGCTATTCAGAAGAAGAGCTGGAAAGGGGTGTGATGATTAATACTGCTTGTCAACTCGACAGGGTCTTAAATCACCTAGGAGACAGGCCTCTCAGCTTGTTTGTGAGGAAGGTTCTAGGCTGTCCTGTGGAAGTGGGAAGACTCACCCGAAATGGGCCACACCATCCCATGGCGGCGGTCCTGGATTGCGTGAAAGGCAAAAAGGGGAACCGAGAGCCACAGCACCAAGCTCTCATTCTCAAAGCATCACATTCCTACCTCCCCGAGGCTCGTTAAACCAGCGGTTCTCAACCTGTGGGTCGCGACCCCCAAAGACTATCCGGGGAAAATATGGACATTTGCATTACGATTCGTAACAGTAGCAAAACTGCAGTCATGAAGTAGCAGCCAAAATAATGTTATGTTTGGGGGTCACCACCACATAAGGAACTGTATTACCAGGTCACAGCATTAGGAAGGCTGGGAGCCCCTGCATCTAAACTATGAGCAGAAATAAGCCCCTCCTTAAGCGGCTTTTGTGGGATATTTTGTTGCAACAGTGAGAAAAGTAGCCGATAAGAGGTGTGAGCGTGGTAGCCGAGCCCACGTGGTTCGCTCACAGGCATGAGTCCTAGTGCAGGTAGGAGTTCCGAGTTGGGTGGGTTTCCATGCTGAATGAAATGTGCGGAGATGAAGAGTTAATCCAGCTCAGGCAGGCGAGGAAAGCCCGCCTCCAGGAAGCGGTGGTCCCAGGGAGGCTCTGAGAATCTTGCTGTCCAGTGTGAGCCAAAGCATAATCTTCTCCCCCACCCTCGCCCCTGCTTCTCGCCTCCACATGCAGGAGCCTGCGTGTCCCGCCCACCCTTTCTCACGTTACGTCGTTATTTTGAGGGTACACATGTGCCCCCGGAAATCAGGTGACAAGTCACAGAAGTCGGTTCTCTCCTTCCACCACGGGGTCCCGGCGAGGGAACTCGCCTCACCAGACTGGGTGGCAAGCACTTTCCCTCGCTAAAGCCACCTTGCCAAGCCCGAATTCTCCTCTTTTGTTCCTTTTTGGCTTGGGAAGACGGGAGGTCTGGAACGCACCCTCTAAGGGCAAAGTTCGGGGGGCCCTAGTCTGAGGCTCAAAGCCTTACCAGGAGGAGTCGTCACCGGAAACATGACTGACTGAGCTTCTGTTTAACCTAATGGGACACTGTGGAGAGAGCGTCATGTCACCTCGGTCTCCGTGGATGGATGGTCTTTCCACGTAGCCCGGATGCTATGGGAGTACGCTACCTTCTCCACTCCTCACCGCATGCTTCTTACTGTGTGTTTAAGTGGATTTAGTAAGCCACCAGACTTGAGCAGCTTCATTTGCTCTTCCATCCTTCCGCTCCAGGACCACTGGAATTGTCTTCAGGATGAACTTGGAGGTTATGGCTGGACCGAGCCATCTCCCACATGCTAGCAAAGGCTGAGGGTCACAAAGGGGGACAAAAGAAAACCGGAGGGCTGGGGAGACGGCTGAGCCGGTGAAGGCCCTCGCTGCCGAGCCTGAAGATCTGAGTTTAGTCCCTGGCACCCACATGGTGGAACGAGAGAGCTGGCTCCCGAGAACCGTCTTCTGACCTCCACGTTCACGCAGTGGCATGCAGGCCCCTCCCATACATGCATGCATACACACACACACACACACACACACACACACACACACACACACGTCGTGATTTTTTAGAAGACCTAGCCTATGACGCAGCTGCGGCAAGTGGCACTTCCCTTCAAGGCAGAGCAGGGTTCTCCCTCACAGCCTCCTGAGAAAACTCACAGGAGTGATGCTCTGCCCACAACCACAGCCTTCCGGGATTCCCACGCAGGAGAAAAGGCCAAAATGCCGCAACTAGGAAATTCCATTTGCTTCATTTCAAATGAAAGAAAATAACTAAATAAGAATACAAATGGTGGCCAAAGGCCACGGTGACAATTTATCCTTTTCTTCAGGGGTAATTCCAGCTGAAAGGGGTGTGGGATAAGGACTGAATTCTCTCTGTGTGGATGAGCAAGAAGGACCTTGGGGAAAGGCTAAGAGGCTATGAAGACACAGCCTTTGTCTTAGTTAAGGGTTTATTGCTGTGAAGGGACACCATGACCACCGCAACTCTTATAAAGAAAACATTTAATTGGGGCTCACTTACAGTTCAGAGGATTAGTCCATGATCATCGTGGCGAGAAGCGTGACGGCATGTAGGTGGACATGGTGCTGGAGGGTTCTACATCTTGATTTGCAGGTAGCAGAGGGAGACTGCATCACTGGGTGTGGCCTGAGCATGTGAGACCTCAGAGCCCACCCCCACGGTGACACACTTCCTCCGACAAGGCCACACCCACTCCAACAAGGCCACACCTCCTAATGGTGCCGCTCCCTGTGGGCCGATCACTCACACACATGAGTCTATGGGGGCGGGGCATTCCTATTTAAACCACCACAGCCTTGAGGGAAAGCTGGGACTGGGGTGGAGGAATCCCAGCCCTGGGACAAAGGGTGCTTCCTGGGGTGGGGGGTGGGGAGCTCTTGAAAACAATCTCCTTTCTTTAGGACAGACCCCTCCTTTCTTCATTAGTAATTCTCCATGTGGACTAAAGGCTTTGGAAACTTTCCAATAAACAATAAGTATCAGATGTTCAAAGCCACTAGTTACCCCAGAAATGAGAGTCAGAAACAGAGCCATTCCCCAAAGGGGGTTAAATGGCTGGAGGTTATGACCTCAAGGGCCACCAAATGAGGAGACCTTGCCAGGCGGTGGTGGCGCACGCCTGTAATCCCAGCACTCAGGAGGCAGAGGCAGAGGGATTTCTGTGAGTTCGAGGCTAACCTGATCTACAGCATGAGTTCCAGGACATCCAGGGAGCTTACACAGAGAAACCCTGTCTTGGGGGAAAAACAGAAAGAGGGGAACCTTTGTCCTAGTCCTCTCTGAGAATAGATGCCAAGGTTCTGGTCTCCACACTGACAAGTAATTGTGGAAGTGTATTGTCACACCAACAACAGTGCAGCTGTGGGAATTCGGGAAAACAACGACAGCCCGACTCAGGGCCATCCATGAGGCTGCCGTCCTTCCCTTCCCCTCAGGCTTCATTCGGAGAATCGTAACTGACAACCAGCGTTGGGGTTTCTGTCCTCATTTCCTTACCAGATTACCTCTTATAAGCCCACATTAGAATCCCTCGAGATTCCCTTTGGTGTAAATCATTGGCCTTTTACTATAAGTGAAATCGGCATGTTCTTTGTACAAGGCGAAGGGCTTCACCATGACATTTCCATACGTGTGCGTCACATGCTTCTCTTACAGCATTGAGTTCCATCAGGGGTTAGCCAGTCCCCAGGTCACCCAGACTCCCACGTCACCCTCAGACACCTGCTCCAAACCCCAGGTCCCATGCAGCCCTGCATTAGCATGTCCCCCACAACTGGACCAGACCAATGATGACTTATCTAAATTCACATCCAGGTATTTTCATCACTGGCAGCTCTTTGCCCCTCACCAGAAAAAAAAAAAAAAAAACCTAGTGATTTGGAGGTGCAGCCGAAAGGCTGGACCCCTCGGAAATGAAGCTGAAATAGCGTCACGTCGTCTCAGAACGGAAATGCCAGATGGAATGTTCACGCGACCCCTTACCGCGTGCTTGTCGAGGGACAGATTTTATCCCACGTGCCAGGAGGGATTTCCCTTTTCCCCTCCTGTCTGGACTTCTTTGATTCCGTCAGGAAGCGTGTGTTTGTTGAGACCTGAACCTCCTCCACTGCAGAACTAGACTAAGACATTACTTGAGTGTCGTCTAGTCCATGCATGTCCTACCTCTGAAAATGACAGCTCTTCACAGGTCAGGTGCAGGCTGAAGGGTGAGGACACACACACACACACACACACACACACACACACACACACACACACACACACACGGGACTCAGACAGTTCCCACGGCCACTCTGCAGCAAGTGTCAAGGGAGGACATCATCTTGTTTTGTAGTTTGTATTCAGGCATTCTCTGATCACTTTCTAGTTGGGGTGAGTTCAGGAGGGTCTGTAGATTTTAACTGCCCCCCACCCCCACCCCCATCCAGTACCTGTGGGAAAAGTTCACCAAAACTTCTAAACCGGACTGCAGGACCCTGTGGGGGGGAAAAAACACCACCAAATCATCTGACTGCGGAGGTATATATTCCTTCAAGCCTTTGAGACATAAACACTAGGGTTTATGGACTACAAGGAGGACCCCAGACACAGGCTGTTTTGTGTACATCCAGGAGCTATCTGGCACCACACGGATGGGGACAGGCAGGATGCCAGCTCCAGATGCCTGTTCCCAGCTGCAGGTTGTGATGTCTCCGTGGCTGCCTTTCATCACGGCCTCCTGAGTGGTGCCCGTGTGAAGGCCTCCAGGAATCCCCCACACACTGAAGAGGGGGCCAAAGCCTGAGACACCCCGCCACCCACACTCCTGGCAACACACTCACTGCAGTCGGCAGTCTATAGTCGTGAAGAGGGGCAGGCTGCAAAGCCTGGGGCCGCTGGAGACCCCAGAGACCTTCCACAGCCGTGCCAGGATCATGGGTAGCAGCCACCCCAAGCATCCTGTTTGCCCCACTCCCCCCCCCCCCCCGCCCCGCAAAGTACAATGAGACTAACCCAAACACCAGAGGCAGGATGGGCGCCCTGGAAGGCCCCCTCCTCGGCAGCAGAGTCCTGCTGAGGTGTCTGTGACCCGCGGTCTTACGGACTTTCAGGGCTGAAAGTAGGGTAGTCCTGGTTGCCCTGGGACCAAGAGGTTATCTTACCCAGAGGGCCTCCTGCCCTCTCGCACACTGCCTACAATGCCCAACGCGTCAGCAGACCCTTTTCCACCACAGGAAGGCCGTCACTCGGATCACTCCTGCTGTGGCTCACCCTGCATGTCTGAACCACCAGCACGTTGCCCTCCGTGTTGGCGCAGGTGAAGCAGACCCGTCAGGGGCTTCCGAAAAAGGCTGCAGAATGGAAAATAGACTCCAGCAGGTCCGGACTAAGCACCAAGTACCCCCATAGGCTCTTACCAGCCAGTGTTGCTGACGGCTCACAGCGACCCCGTTCAAAATGATTTGAGACCTCGCACACAGTGTTCGAGAGGTTTGGTTTTGAACACCTCGGGGCCAAGTTTCTAGCCTCTGACGATGGGAGAGAGAGCACGTGATGTTCTAAACCATTCAGTGTGGGAGTTTTGATGTGAGAGCCACAGGAAACGAGCTGGAGGCACCTGTGGTTATGGACTTCAGGTTGGGGGTGGGGTGGGAATGACTGGGCCACTATTTGGGGATCTGGACAGTTGGGACAGCTAGGGCAGCTGATGAGGTCCTGAGGTCCAACCATCTTGGGTCCCTGATGCCAAGGCCAAGCCAAGTCCTCTGAGAGTCACTCGGCAATCAAGCCTTGTTAGAGCCAACCTCATCCCCTAATTGCTGCCTTCTCTTCTGAGCCTCCCTGGTGGCCTCGCTTCTTGGCACTTTCAAGTCCCAAAACTTGTTCCAAGAAGCTGAAAAGGAGACCTGGATGCCAAGCACATTCCAGGAAGTCAATGACCCCAAGATGGCGTCCCATTCTTGTCACTGGACTCAGAGAGTCTCTGAATGCACAGCAAACCCAGTAACACATTGGACGGCCCAGGAACAGTGAGCGTCACCAATTTCAGACCTCCTCCCTGCTCCTTATAGGTCCGCCACTCCTGCAGGGAAGCCACGGTACCTTCAGGGAACAGGAAGATGCCAGATAAAATGATATTCATGGAGTCTGGTGCCTGGTGCCAGATGTTTTTTTCCTGTGTCGATGGCTTTTGTTAAGTCAGTAAAGCTGGCGCCAACAGAGATGCACTGCCATAAAAAGAGAAAAGAAAACACAAAAATGCACACATCCGGAGCTTAGGAGACGGCTCAGTGGTTAAGAGTGATTTGTAGAGGAGCAGAGTTTGAATCCCAGCACCCATGTCAGGCAGCTCATGACGGTCTGTAACTCCAACTCCCACATAGCCATGCAGATGCACATACAAAACAAAAAATAAATCTTTTAAGGGGTGGATCTGGAAGGAGTTGGGAAGAGTAGGGAGTGAATATGGTGAAAAAAAATGTTGTATGAAATTCTCAAAGAATGAAAATACATTATTTAAAGATAAATGTTATTCTGAATGAGCGTATTCCTGAGCTGGGACCACGACTCACCCTGTAGACCGCTTGCCTCGCATGCTCAAGGCCCCAGGAGTGATCCTCAGCACTGCGAAAACTAGGCAGAGTAGCACACACCAGCAATCTCAGCACTCAGGAGGCAGAAGCATGAAGTTTGGAAGTTCAAGGTTATCCTTGGCTATATTGTGAGTTCGAGGCCAGCCTGGGTTATGTGAACTCCTGTCTCAATCTAAAATAAAGTAAAAAGCACATATTCTTCAGCACTGTACTCTAGTTTCAGAAGAGGCCATCGCTGGCATCCCCCCCTGTGGAAGATGCTGCGCGGTGATTGATAGCCGCTCTGGACAATGTGAATTCTGCACACATAAAAACGTTATGCATATTTTAACAACTTCAAAAGGAACCATCACTGAAGAAGCAGGAAGAAGGGCGTGGGGGTATTTTACATACATTTTACAACTTGCATGTGCATCTAATGTTATTTCAAATGGAAATTGAAAAGTAAGTAATATCTGGGTCAACGAGACGGCTCAGTGGGTAAAGGCACTTGCTGCCAAGCCTGACGACCTGAATTACAGCCCTGGAACCCACACGGTGGGAGGAGGGAACTGACTGCTGCACGTTGTTCTCTAACATGTGTGTGCTGTGGCATGCACCCCCCTACACATACATAGGTGCCGGTGTGCACGCACGTGCGCATACACACACACACACACACACACACACACACACACACACACACATATGCACACATACAAATAAATGAAAGTGTAAGTAAATATTTTAAATAAAAAATTAAAAGTGTCTGAACAAATCATATAAAAGGCAACGAAGATATTTATAAATACATAAGAAAAATTACATGAAGGTGCTCTAAATACGTTAGGTCACGAGTTCAGGGTTAAATGACTTTCTCCCTTTTTTCTACTCCGCTGGGTTTGCAAAATGCACCTTTATTATAACAACTGTGGAAAAAACTTAGCTTTGCTGACATCACTTGCTACGTTTCTCGTGATGTAGAGCTATGACTCTCCTTTGCACATTAGACGATCAAAACCATCTTAAGATTTCCAACAACTTCCCCAGGACCTAGAAAATTATAGATGCAAATCAATTATTATCAGCATCTATACTGTCAGCAGAGATGGAATCCAGCCCCGTCAGCTGCCGGCAGAGGACATAGAGCCTGGGCGACCCTGGGGCTCTGGTACCTTTCCTCAGACTCCTGCACCCCATCCATGTCCTCCCACAGCCTGCCTGCAAACTGCAGAGACGGTTTCTCTAGAGTAAAAGTGTCTATGGCGTATTTTGAACACAAAGTTCGTTACCCAGCTAGCTGGTGGTCTGTGGTTGGATTGTGCCTTCACTATAAAATATATATATTGGAATACCAACCCCCTATACCTTAGAATGAGACCTTACCTCATGGGAGCTAGAGACCAAATACCTCGTGTCTCTCCCTGCCAAAATTCATATTTTCAAATTCAAAGTGACTATATTAGGAAGTGGGGCCTTTATGGGGTGGTATGCTTAGGATGTAAGTATTTCCCCTGGAAGGTTATGTGTTGGGGACTTATCTCCAAGTGGTACCCTATCAAGGAGTGATTGGATGATGAGGGCACTAATTACATCAATGAACTTAAGCCACAGATGACTTCAAAACTGAACGAGCTGTTGAGGTCACTGGGTGGGAGGGTTGTCTTCAGGGGACTCTGTCTGTCCCAGCATCTCTCTGTCTCTCTCTGCTTCCTGTCTGTGATGCGATGAGCCACTTTGCTCTGCCGGGCTCCCACTATCACAGGATCTCTCCTTTACCTCAAACCGAAAGCAACGGAGCCAGGATCTAACACCTCCAAAACCATAAGCCAACGTGAATCTCTCTTCCTTTTAAATTCTCTCTTTTGGGTACTTGTTACTAAGTCTCTGAGGTACTTGTTACTAGGTATTTGTCAGTGATGAAAAGGTTAATGCAGGAGGAAATAGGTTCCAAAGATGTGAGAAGGATGGGGCCCCTTATGGTGGGATTAGTGCTCTCATAAGAGGAAGGTGCCGAATCTCACTCTACTTACCATATGAGGAGTCAACAAGGAGGCCGCTTACCAGAGCTCACCCTGCCAGAACCCTGATCATAAGTGCCGCACTCTTTACATTATTTACATTTACATTGTATTGAGGACATTTTGTCCGGGAAGCCAAGCTGACCCAAACAGTGTCCTATTACAGACATCTCCAAGTGAAGATGAAGATGTTTAAAGTGGAACCTGACCCAACATAACTGATATCCTTGGAAACAGGGAGAGGTAGACCCAGAGGCAGACACACCAGAGCCAAGGAGAAGGGAAGCTGCAGGGAGAACGCCATCTACAAGCCAAAGGGATGTCCAGGGCCATCAGAAACGGGAGAGCCTCCCTCCAGCATCCAGGAAGCGGCAACCCTACCCACAGCTTGCTGGACGTCCAGTCCCCGGAACCACGAGCCGGCACACTGCTCAGTGCTTGTACTTCCACCTTGCGACTTGACAGACAAGTAAGAGAGAAGGATCCAGTCCAAGACGAGCTGAACAATGTTCAGGAAAGCAGGCAGTGCTTTTGATTCAAGATGTTTCGTTCTGATATTTTCAGTAAGGTTTTATAAGTTGGACGAGAAGGAGAAGAGTGAGGCGTGATACAAGTCTGGGTTCTCTTGGGTCAGGTGAGGGCAGAGCTGGGGTGCTGACCTCACGTGGGGGAGCACAGTGGACGAAAGCTTCACGTGGGATTTCTTGATATGTCTCCTTTGCCTAGGGATTCGCGGCCCTTTTATGGACAGAATGGACATTTCTAACTCTTGGTGCCGTGGCTTTCTGTCCATCCATCGAGGTGGATTTCAGTGTGCCCTAAAAGGCTGTCCTATGAGACTTGTGGAAATAAAAAACTTAATTCAACAGGAACGTGTGCTGGAGACTGGAACAGCACATAGCTTCACACTTCATGAAAAAGATAGGCGCGTCAGGACCAGAGAGTCCCAAATTTCGTACAAAGCAAAACTCTAGACAAGTGGGACGCTTGCTGTGTGACAGGGAACAGTTGGAGAGAAGGCTAAGAGCAGATGGCAAAGACAAAAGTCAGCCGTGGACCACAGAGGGGCTGCTTTGTCACCGACAAACGTTGACAGAGTCCTTCTGCTGGACCATGCACCGTGAGCACGCACAGTGGCTGACGTGCTACGTGCAGATGGAAGAAAACTTTGTCCACAGGGTCGGGGGTGTGTGTGTGTGAGGGGGATGGGGATGGGGGGTGACGGGGATGGACGGCTGTGAAATTTTGCCAAGGAGTCTGAATCATAAACTTAAACTATGAAGTCTTGGCATTTGCTCTGATTTTTCAGGGGAGGTTTGAGAGGCAGGCGGGGTGGGGGGTGGGGGGTGGGGGTGGGTTGGAACACACATGTTTTTGAGAAAAATTGTAACTGATCGTGGAACATGGTGTTTCTATTATAATCCTGAAGCAACACTTCAACCTTATCCCAAGATTTAGGGGGAAACTCATTCAAAACAGGAAGACAAGAGGAGGATTGGGCCCTTAATATCAATGACATTGTTCTCTACAGAAAGGCTGAGTTGATCAGGGTTTTTACGCACAAATATTATGGTGGTAGGAAAGTGCTGGCCAGGTTTTCCTTTGGAAAAAAGCTTTGTCTGTCAGCTTACTTTCTGTAAGAAATTTCTGATGAGAGAGGTTGTGTACTGCGCTTGGTTGCTGGTCTGTTCCAGCACATATTCATCTAAATGACTTTTGACTGTTAATCTGCTTTTCAAGTCCACTCACAAGAGTCAGGTTTGCCACCATTGCTAACAGTCAAAAGAGCATAAACTGAACCAGGGCTCCTTGAGAAATTCTAGGTTTGGGGCAAAGAATATTCTAGATGATCCTGGTGCATCTGGCAGGGCCAGGAGGCAAGAAAGTGCTCGGAAAGCATTGGGAGGGGAGCATGGCAAAGAGATCCAGGGTCATCCAGAAAAGCATTGGGAGGGGAGCGTGGCAAAGAGATCCAGGGTCATCCAGAAAAGCATTGGGAGGGGAGCGTGGCAAAGAGATCCAGGGTCATCCAGAAGGGTTCCAAAAGCCAACGCTGGGACAAGCTGGGGCAAGCTGGGCAACAAACAGATGGTGCAGTATTACATTATAACCCAAAGTATAAAATACGTACCTATGACTCCATGTGGGTAGACAGTACATGATTATGCAAATAACATACTGAGGGGAAGGAAACCATCTTCCGTAGAGGAGGACGTCACGCAATGTGTGTAAAAGCTCCCTCTCTAGGAAGTGGGCTCCATCCTGTCCATTTTTACTCTGAGGGTGGCCTAGACTCAGTGAGTAGAGAAGGTGGGAAGCAAGACTTCGCCATAGAGGAAGCTGAACTGTACTTCAGGAAGAGGGACCTCTTCGGATGCTCTGTGATCACGCACAGCCTGATGGGATGTGCTGAGAGGCAGGCGTCATTGAGGGCATTCTTTAGAGAACCCTGTAACTCCGTCTGACCTCGATGAAAACAGACACTCTCAGGTAAGGGATACCCAGCAGGACGCCAGCCAGTCTCCCGCCCACCCGGCACTCTCCAGGTCACGGAAACAGCACAAGATGAAACGTTGTCACAGACCGCAGCATGTGGGGGAAACGCAACAGCTAAGTGCAATGGAGTGGGTCCTGGAAGGAAGAAACACTTGGAGTTTTGTTCACAGACAGGCCTCAGTGCCAGTGCCTGGGTTTGGACAAATGTACACCGGTTGCAAGAGATGTGAAGCGGGTGAGAATACAGGATGAGGGGCGTTGAAGAATTGTTTGTATCATCTTTGTAATTTTTCTATAAATCTAAAATTATTCAAAAATAAAAGCTTGATTTTTTTTCCAAAAGAAAGGAGACTTCTGCGTTAGTGTTCTGTTCCTGTCACACACACTTGGGACTGTCAACCTACGAACAGCAAAGTTTATTTTGGCTCACAGTTTGGAGAGATTGCAGTCTATGGCCAGCTGGACCTGTTGTTTGGAGCCTGTGGAGGCCTGTCACATTTAGGAGTATGTGGCACAACAAAACTACTCTTCTCATGGCCAGGAAGTGGAAGAGAAAGAAGAAAGGCCCCGGGACCCTCAGGCTCCTCCGAGGCAATCCTCCAGCGACCCGAAGCTCTCACTAGCTCCCGCCGCCTCTCACAGGTCCCACCACCTCACAAAGTCACAGGCTGAACACCAAGCCTTTAAACGGGATACTCAAGATCTCAGGTAGAGTGCATTCTGGGGCAAAATGAAATCCCACAAAAGCACTTGAAAAATGCTGGTAACAATAAAATAGGTGCCCAGTCTTCCTCCTCCTCCTCTTCTTCTTTTTGTTTGTTTATAAGTTGTTTTGATGTAGAAAGTATTCCCTAAGAAGTAGACATCTTGCTTCCAGCTCTTCAATGAAGATCAAGATTGAGCACTCAGACCTGGGAACTCCACAGTAACACAACCACACAGCCACCGTACAATTGCTTGTGTTTCTGGAGCACTTGCCCTGCCCCTGGCTTCACTGACCTACATACACTGTTTAATCCTCCCTCTTAGGCTGTTACCTTCAGCCCCTATTTTACAGAGGTCCCCAATTTGATGTGCCATCTCTTGCACTATGCCAAAAGTCACGACTGTAAAGAACGTGGGTATCCCATCCCCACATCTTGGGTTTGTGTGGCCCTTGTTAGTCCTTCATCTTTGGAGCATTTGATGCTAGCGAAGGAGACAGACATGTTGGGGATTATGTATGGACTGGATGTGGGAGATAGGCTAGTGCTCAGGTTGGGATTCAGACAAGATGGAATCTGTGACACCCTTCATCATAAGAGGGAACCCAGAAGGATCTGGGCTGGGAGTGGGGGCTGTGAGATCGCTAATTTGGGGCATCCTGACTGGCATGTGGACTTTGCCTGGGTTTTAACAAGCACAGCTGATAAGACAGAGTATTCTCTGTTTAAACTCTAAGAGTGTGGGGTCAGAGATATGCTGATCTGTGTGCCTTGGAGTTGGAATACAATAACAAATTATATCAAGATTCCATAAGTCTTCCACACAGCTCTCATGCCTCTGGGTGTCCCAACTGTCTCTCTGGTTTGTTTGAAAAAGTCTGTGTGGAAGTCAGCCTGGCCCCAGGGTCTACCTGCCTTGGAGACAGCCAGCCTATCACTCTACTTACTTAGATGCAGGTCTCACTCCCCCAATTTGTAAAGGCCTCACAGTTTCTATCCAAAAGGTTACCTCTTAATGGTCATTGATCTAGACATATTAAGATTTTAGAGAAGTGATCCTCAACCTTTCTAATGCTAAGACCCTTTAATGTGGGCCTCATGTTGTGGTGAACCCCAACCATAAAATTATTTTTGTTATACTTCATAACTGTAATTTTGCTACTGTTATGAATCGAAATGTAAATATCTGTGCTTTCCAATGGTCTTAGGTGACCCCTGTGAAAAGGGTAGCTTGACCCCCAAAGGGGTCAAGACCCACAGTTTGATAACCATTGCTTTACAATTAAATATCCTACCATGACTAAAGTCACATGCAAGATCCAGACCCAGGGAGCCTTTTAGCCACAGTAACAATAGAAGGTCCCTTAACCAATAGAATCAGTTAGGTAGTATTCATATCCCTCAGAAAGTAATCTTCCCTGGAATAGCGTCATTGCAGGAATAGTTGAGGGGATACTGAAGTAAGGCGGGCCTTAAATCCAGTTACTGATATCCTTACGAGAAAGTTGTGTGGAGACCTGTATACATAGAAAGATGTCACGTGAAGTTAGAGGTAGAGAATGGACCAAACAAACCCAAGGTTACTGATAACAACCCAAAGCATGTAGAGGAGGGGAGAACCAAAGCTCAGAGGCACAGAGGCTCAGAGCATGGCCTTGCTAGAACCTCAACTTCATCCCTTTGTACATTTGTAGATGAACATGTTTCTCTTTCAAGCCATAGCGTTCATGGTAACTTTCTATAAAAGACCTAGGAAATTAGTACAGCCAGGGAAACATGGGTGAGGAGGCATCTGCCCACCTATGACAGACTGATTATACAATGAGGCGATGGTTAGGTTATAGATGACAATGGAATTCAGACCCTCAGCTTCTAAGGTAAATGGCCCATGAAGCCACACTTTTATAGCAATGGATCCACGTGGCCACGGTTTTTTGAATGACTTCATAATTCCCCTAAGTATTAACTTCGCTTCCAACTCCAAACCAATCAGAAGGAAGCCAGATAAGCTCCTTAATCCACACAAAAGATGCCCTATATCTCGTGTCTTAGTTAGGGTTATTATTATTGCTGTGACAAAACACCATAACCAAAACGCAAGTTGGGGAGGAAAGGGATTATTGGATTTTTACTTCTACGTTCATCCATCACTGAAGGAAGCCAGGACAGGATCTCAAACAGGCAGGAACCTGGAGGCAGGAGCTGATGCAGAGGCCATGAAGGGGTGCTGCTTGCTCCTCATGGCTTGCTCAGCCTGTTTTCTTATAGAACCCAGGACCACCAGCCCAGGGACCCACAATAGGCTGGGTCCTCTCACAATAATCACTAATCCAGATAATGCCTTACAGCTGGATCTCATGGGAGCATTTTCTCAACGGAGGCTCCTTTCCTTCAGATAACTCTAGCTTGTGTCAAGTTGACATAAAACAAGCCAGCACATCTAGATAGGCCACCTCCACGTTCCACGTGTCAGCAACTGCCAACCAGAGAGCACCCACAAGCTTCCTCTTTTCTCTCACAGCTTCCCCACCCTCTGCCTGCCTGTCAATCTGCCAAGCGCAAGTGTCCACCTACCTTGCTACGGCAGGTTTGAATAAGCAGGCTGTTTTCCTTGGGTGAGCTTCCCTGCCCTGTGTCTGGTATTTGTGAGTGGTTGACTGGTGTAGAGCAGGCATCATGAAATGCCACACACTGGGTGGTTTAAACAACAAGCCTGTGTTGCAGGATAATTGACCACACACTGTGTGAAGACGTATCTCTTCCTCACCTGCCTAAGGCACCTTCTGATTAATTTAATAAAAAGCCAAACAGCCAATAGCTAGGCAGGAGAGGATAGGCGGGACTTCTGGGCAGAGATAGGAACTCTGGGGCGGGGATTTGCCAGCAAGATGCGGAGGAAGATGGATGTACAGTATGGAGGGGTAATGGGCCACATGGCAGGATGTAGATTAAATTGGTTGATTTAAGTTTTAAGAGCTAGTTGGGAGCAAGCCTAAGCTAAGGCCAAGCTTTCCTACTTAATAAGAAGTCTCCATGTCATTATTTGGGAGCTGGTAGTCCAAAAAAGATCCGTTACAGGCCTACGTCCTAGAGTTCTGGAGACTGAGGTCCAAGTGCAAAGTATCGCTGCTTGGGCTTCTTCTGAGGACTTGGTTCTCAGGTGGCTGCCTTCACACCATGTCCTTGAATTCCCACGTCTGACTGTCCACATTTCCTCCTCTTCCTAGGACAACAGTGAGACCAGACAAGGGCCCGTCCTAAGGACTCATCTTAATCACCCCTTTGAAGGTCCTACCTCTAAATGTATTCACATCCATCCATCCAAATATCCATTCACTAACCTCGCCATCTGTGATGGTTAAACTTACTGTCAACCTGACTGTATTTAGAATCATCTAGGGAACTGGTGAGGCACATGTCTGGGTGTGTCTATGACAGCATGTCTGAAGAGGGGTAACTGAGCAAGGAGGACCTACCCTGAATGTGGGCGGTATCACCCTGTGGGCTGGGGGCTCAGAAAGAATAAACGGAAAGGAAAGAGGAAGCCAGCCTACCATGGATGTTCTCTTTTCTCTATATATCCCCTTTGCCAGGGTATGAACGGCTCTGTTCTGCTCCATGACACTCTCTCTGCCATGATGAAAACTGAACCGAAACTTCATTAAGTCTTTAAATATTCTTTTTGGGTCAGGTATTTGGCTATGGTGATAATAAAGGTGACGAGTACATCCTCTATCTGTCCACCTACCTATAATCATGTGTTTGGACCCTGCACGTAGGTACAAGAATAAGTAAGAGGTTATTCCAAGCTCTTCATAACTTAAAGACTGTCATTCAGTATATCAAGGCTGCAATGCACACTTACCAAGAGGAAGGCAGGGCAAATCCAGCCCACACAGACCCTTTCCCTTTAAGGCCTTCCCAGAAGTCAGTTTTCGGTCATGCTCATCCCCATGTCCATCGTTTCTGAAGCCTAAAGTTTGGCAAAAGGGAATGAGTAGACTCCAGAAGCCATGGTCTCCCAAAGAAGCCCCTGGGTACCTTTTAATTCTAGACTCCTTTTCTGGGTTAGTGGTTTCAGATCTGGGCTTGAGACAGATGCTGCCACCCATCCATGTGTTCTTTGAGGCATCATTTCTCCATCCCGGCCTTAGAGAGAAGCGCAGCTTGACTTCCGCTTCCAGCCATGATTTGCGGAAGCGTCTCAAAGCAGACAGGACAAGGACAGTCGCATGAGAACATTCACTCCGGTTTTTTTGAATCTGAATACAGGACACATTAAAGCTTGCTGAGGAATCAGCAGTGAGGTATAAAATCTACAAACCAAGCAGCTGCTTTGTGGTCATCCTGAGAATCTGTGTCTCCTGGTGTCGCTTCTAAGGATTGGAGCCCGGGAGCCGGGTCAGTTCCAAGGTTGTTGTGAATCTCCGAGATGTCCAAGACGAGAGAGAGAGAATGGTTCACATAATTGAAGTGGCTGTGGGTGGGAAGGACGCTTGAATGGGCTATTTGGGAACTCTGACTCAGATGACACAATTTGTCTTTCAGTGGCAGGGATACTTATCCAGCTCGTGGCTCCGCGTCATCCAGTTGTGAATAACGGTTGTGACTAGTCAAGGAGTATCATTCAGCTCCACATCAGCCCTCCACTTAGATTTTGAGTAAGCACCCCCTTTTGATAGGCAAACAAGAGCCCGTATCTGGGGGCCCTTTGCAAAAGGGAAATGGGAAATGGCTTGACATGGAAAGCAGCTTGATGACTGGGGAGTGTTCCACTCTGCACAGTGGAGCCAGGAACGGATCCCAGTGTGGGGTACTCAGAGGCAACAGCCCACTGACCTCTGCATGGCTGCACCCAAGCATCACTGCACCCAAGCATCACTGCATTCATGATGGCAGAGGACCCTGCCCATCTGCTGTGGTTTGCATATGGCCTGGGTATGTGTCCTAAGTGACTCATGCATTGACGTTTGATCCCCATTGTGAGGTGTTAAGAGTAGGAGAATGTAATCCCACCATGTTTGGAGGAGGCACCTCTGGGAGCTGATGGAGGCTCCACCAGGTCATGAAGACAGAGCCCAACCATGAAGTACTAGTGGCTCCATAGGAAAGAGAGGCCAGAGGATGGGCAGACACATCTGTTCCACATCTCTCAGCAGGTGATGCTTTGCAGCTGCCAGTAAGGTCGTCTCAATCTAGGACCAGAACCCTGAGCTAAATAAACTTTTCTTTTATAAGGTTACCCAGCCATAGGCACTTGGTGATAGTCATGAAAGGTAGGTTAACATCAAAATCAAAACAAGAAAGGATGATAAAATGTGAAAAGTCAGGGCCTCTCCTGACCTCTGCTTCCCTTTAGGTTAAATCATTTTCCAAACACTTGACAAGTTAGCGCACACTGACCCTTCTGAGAATACAAAACCCAAGCATCACAAATGGAATGTTCTCCCTCTCTCTGTCTCTTTGTCTGACTCTGTCTGTCTGCCTGTCTCTCTGTGCCTGTCTGTCTGTCTCCCTCCTCTCTCCCGGCCCCCCTCTTCTCTTTCCTCTCTCCTTCCTTCTTTCTCTGACCTTGAACATATCTAAGAAACAGAAAATGTGACACCTTGCCGGATGGTGGTGGCCAACGCCTTTAATCCCAGCACTCGGGAGGCAGAGGCAGGTGGATCTCTGTGAGTTCGAGGCCAGACTAGTCTACAAAGGGAGTTCCAAGATAGCCAGAGCTACACAGAGAAACCCTGTCTTGAAAAATAAAAAAAAGAAAGAAAAAGGAAAAGATGATACCTCACAGGGCTCAGCCAACCACACCTTGAGGGCTGAAGTCAGCTGTGGTCTGTTTTTGTATATCCACCAGATAAAATGGATTGAATGTTTTAGATCCTTGTGGAAACAACAATTAAATGGACATTTTTGTTAGTTTGTTGTTGTTGTTGTTTAAAAGCCAGACCAAAACAAACAAAAATAAACTGAAAATATTGCCTGTGTGGTCCTTTGTAGAAAAAGTTGGCAGATCACTGTTTAAGGGGATTTTTTTTAATTAGCTGAGTACACAGGGAACACATGGAAAAGGTAGAAGTTTTATTCCCAAACCATGGAACTTTCTGGAAGTCATTTCACGGTAAGGGAAAGAGTAAATGAGTGCAGCAGATGGGACCAAAGTCACAAGATTTGTAGAAAATTATTATTTAAGCATTCCTCTTTGGCCCCCTCTCCATGGGTCTGTAGGACACCCATTAAAAACAAACCAACAAACACACACACACCCTGGACTCGGCGGTTTCCACAACAGCATCTATTGTCCCACAGGCCGGGTCTGAGGTGCTCCAAGGCCAGGCTCCTCGCCACAGACAGCTGCTTTCTTCTCCCCTGTCCTCACATGACCTTTCCGATCGGCTGTCCCTGCTGGGAGTAGATCAGGTCTCACCCTAACGACCTCATTTTAATTTGTCTCTAAAGGTGTCACATTCAGGGGGTGGGGGTGGGGGTGGGGGTGGGGGTGGTTTACTAAAGGCCTCAACACAGGAATTTGAAGAGGATGCAAATCGCCCTAACATGCTCGTCACAAAGGAGATTAGAATTTACCAGTGTGGTCCCTTTCTTTGGAAAAAATAACCGCTGAGCTGGCCTGGTAGCTCCTTTGGTGGACTCTTACCTTGGAAGCATAAAGACCTCAGTTCAATGCCCCAGAACCCATGCTGAAAACAACAGAAACAAAAAACAAACAAAAGCCTGGCCTTGATGGCACATGCTGGCAATCCCAGTAGTGGGGACACACTAACAGGGAGCCCCTGGGGATCTCAAGTCAGCCTAGCTAACTAGGAAAGTTCCAGGTCAGTCAGCAATCCTGTCTCAAAACACAGGGTGGCTAGCAGCTGAAGAGGGATAGTCTAGGCTGCCCTCCGGCCTCCATGCACACACGTGTGCTCCTGCACACACGGACACAAAGACAAGATAAATCCCTCGCTTACTGGTAGCTGGCATTATTGTCTAACGGAGTGAGGCCCGTCCGATTTCAGTGATATTTATTCATCGATGCAGCCTCCTCACTCTGTAGCCCAGGCTGGCCTCACGCTTGCGGTTCTCCCTGCTTTCATCTCTCCATGCTGGCATACACCACCAAATTCAGCATAGGGGCCATGAGGTAGCTGTTTCTTCCAGGTTGGACATGACCACTGCCATCTTGAAGCAGATCGGCTGTGCTGATCTGCCTAGAACCCTCATGAGATCGAGCCTGTCAAATTCCCTCCTAGAAGGAGAAGGTAGCGTCATGAGACTCCTAAGACTTTTGCACATCCTCCTGAGGACCCTCCCCAAGGTCCCAATCACTGTACTATGAGAGGTGAACAACCGTGTTAGGAATTCCCCATGGGATAGCTGTCCAAAGTCACTTAGGGGACTTTTTTGGTGGTATGAGTCACCCATGCTCCCCAGTAAGTGGTCCAGTCATGCTGAGAAGACATTGGTTGGGGTCCATCCTCCCCAACCTCTGCCTCTTACAGTAATTCATCCATCTTCCATGGTGATCTTTGAGTTTCGCTAAAATCTGTGGGGGAGACAAATCTTTACTGAAGAGACCATTAGGATCTGGGGTGTGCTAAGTTACGTAAGTGAAGTCCGAAGGCTCCCACGCCTGGGCTGCTAGAGGGGAGGACCCCGGTAAACCTCTGCTCAATTCTGGACGACAACTTTGTTCCCAATACCAGACTGCCATCTGCCCCCATATCAGCTGTCTGTAGTGTGATAGCTACAAAAATAGAGTTTTGTTATCGTATGAAGTATAAATATAAGTTACAGACTTCAATATAAGTTAAGGCCTTTGCTTTCAACATAGGCCATCTTGTAAGCAGGGGACGCACGTAGCTCCGGCCTGGAAGCCAGCCCCGTTTCTGTCTTCACGGGCAAATCTGTTTCCTGGTGGTGTTCTCTCAGCCATGTGCCACCTTTCATCATGAGCTGATTAACTCCAGTTGGTCCCAGTTTGCTCCGCGTCTAGCTGGTCTACATTCCCGGACGGGATTCCCTCAGATATCTCACTGAATGTACACCAACTCGGATGCGGGTGTCTGCGGAAGGCGGGTGGCAGATCCAAGCCTCCGGGCCCCATTCCCCCACCATCCCTGCGTACCTACAGATATCAATCCCAGAACACAGTGCCCCGAGAACACGTCTGTAGCAAAGAAGTACAAACATGTACCCCGTTTGTCTGCGGGACCAGATGTCTGAGACGCTCCCTTGAGCAAAGGGCTGCCACAGATAATACACTCATTTACCACTCAGGAAACACAATCCTTCCATTGAAAAGTGATGACATTAAGTTGAACCAGCTCCCAGCACTGCTCTGAATTATTCTGTGTGTCTGTGGCACAGAGGACCATACACAGACAACAAATGCAGTAACCAAGAGGCTTTCCAGACCCTGCTAGAAAAATCAGTCCATCTTGCATTCTTTCCGAATTTGCCTCACTTTGTGATAGGTCTCTGTGTAAATGTCCTATTGGTTTAGTCTCACAAACCCCAGTAGATAACAAGGGGCTTCTATCTACATCAGATTCAGAAGAAAACAAGAGTCCAAAAAGGAAGCGGTCTGTCCAGCTTCACGAATCAGTGGAGGGTAGCAGAAAAGGTCCGATGATGCTTAACGCGATCTGCAGGTTCTTGAGACACTACACCATTCTGAGAATGACTTAAGAAAGCTTACACAGTTCCTCCCGGGAACCTCGGAAGTGCCTGCCGCAATGACAGCTTGATTTGCCCTCGGTGATCCTCCAAGCACATGGTAGCCAGTTCACCTGGTAACTCTGGGGTATCCTCTTTACGAAGATTGGGGTAACTGAGTATGGTGGTGCATATCTGTAATCTGAGCACTCAGAAGGTTGAGGCAGGAGGACTGTGACTTCAGGGGTAGTCTAGGTTATTTATATGTGATAAGAACTTAATCTAAAAACAAAAACAAAACACAGAAGGAGATAGTTGGGTATGGTGGCGGTACATGTGTTCTCAGAATGCTGAGGCAGGAGGATTATGACTTCATGGCAAACCTGGACTACATGAGACCTTGAAGAAGAAGAAAAGAAAAAGAAGAGGCAGTAGAAGCAGGAGGAGAGAGGAGGAAGAGGAGGAGGAGGAGGAGGAGGAAGGGGAGAGGGAGGAAGTGGGGGAGGAGGTTAAGGTTGGACCTGAGAATCTTAGGTTCCTTCCTGCTCTGAAATGCTGCGTTTCTTACAATAAAATGTCCAAAGCACACAACTGCTCCTTTACCTCTAACTTCCGAGTGAGCGTGCAGCAGGAACAGAAGTCCTGCCGGCTTTGTAGCCATGCAAGCCTCTGAGCCTGTAGTTCCTGGGAGAAAGGGACACACGGCTTTAAGGACGGTGGCACCTACTGAAAAACATTCTGTGAACAGTTATGAACGGTGTCGTAACCAGGACAATCCGAACAGCTAATGTACACCTATCCCATCACATAGCCACCTCTTTCCCTGACTCGGGACCTAAATAAAGGACAGAGACCAGAAGCGAGATGCATGGCCATCCTTCTGTGATTCTTCCTGGGAAATCCTGACCCATCAATGTGAAAAACATGCTGAGGCATCTTGAGCTGCCATTCAGCCCATGAGTCCTTTGGAAACACTCACTGCAAGTGAAATTAACCAGGGGCTGCTAGAATAGAAAATGTCCCCAAGCCCCCCACCTCTCCATACCCATTGGTACCGGTGCCAAGAGTTTTAAGTAAACAATGGTACTCTGTAGTACACACTCCATGTTTTAAGATGTGTCAATAAATAAAGAAGCAGCCATAGTGAGGAAAAAGTGTATTTCACAGCCATTATAAAAGTACATATATTCAATCATGGTGACATAAATATAGTCCTTACTTATGACCAAACCGTACGACTAAAATGGACTCTTCCTCCTGGACTTCACACAATGACAGTTCGGTCCTTCCCATCAGTAGCCACAGGCTGACTGAAATAAATCACAGGCAAAGACTCATGAAGGACGGTCATGGGTCAAACAGACAACACTCCATACCTAACAAAAGGATAGTCAAGTTTTCCATATAAATATAATAAAACAAGAATTTAACATTTCTTCTTCCCCTTGGCTTCACAGAGTTGTCTGTCAGGTGCATGCACACCCCCAAACACAGCTAAGTCTCCCCTCCTTGCTCCCCTTTGCCTCCCGCTGGGTTCACTACACACCTGAGTTCCGAGTCGGTTACCAGCGGCAACACGGGCAGCTGGGGGTGCTTCTGACACCATTCTTGAAGCGTTCCAAGAATGGGAAACACTTTCTCCATGAGCTAATACCAACACACACACACACACACACACACACACACACACACACACACACACACGGAAAGCATACAGCCAGAAAAGACATAAGGGGCTACAAAAAAGGGGCAGGGTACACAGGTATACATCCTACCAACTTGGAGAGCCAAAGGGTTACAGTTGGCAGTCATCTTTCAAAAAGGATTCTTCACCCATCAAAACTCAAAACACACTGCGCCAATACAGCGTCTGTAGATGATTCTTCTCTTCCCTTTGCTTAGAGAGTTCTGTTTTCAATGTTAAGTCCTGGAAGCTGAGCTGAAGCCATGCTGAAAAACAGCACTGGCTGCTGGGAGGAGACTGGCCTCCTCCTAACGGGCCCTAGGGAGGGGTGAGTCCCTCCCTAGGATTAAGCAGCCCAGGTCTTTCCAAGTTCAGCCAAGACTAGAGCATCTTGCTTCCAGGGTCGGCCAAATGTGTGTTCTCTTCTTGCCCGGTCAGAGCTGTGAGAGGCCGAAGGATGCCACCATTGGTAAATGAGAGACGGTGACGCTGTCTCATCCCTCACTGGCACAGGCTGGGTTCGTGATTTTAATGAAATTAGCTCACTTCAGAATCAATGGACCAAGATAATGAACCTGGCTTCACGGCTACAGGTGTGGTCTCTGATTATATCTGAAATAGCCAAAAAATCGAAGATTCTGGGCTCTTCCATAACTCATCTTCTAAACCAACTGTGACCCAACTTGTACCGATTCTTCCCCTCCTTACAATGCTGCTCATGACTGAGCAGTCCTCTGCTAAGTACCAGGGTCCAGGATCCACATAGAGCCAGTTCCTTGTCAAGTGCCAGCTGGACATGATCAGACAACACCAAATTCCACAAAAGACACAAGGGGTGTCACGGTCACAAAACCAGAAATGCATCTTTGGTTCAATCCTGGAGGGGGAAGGTGCAGACTATAAGGTGGAGGACACTGCTTTCTTTGGGGACGAAACTGTCCACGAACATGCTCCCAGTGGGCAAGCCTGTTCCCAGCCCCCAGCACAGCTAAGCTCCAACCGCAGCAGAAGAATGTACAGCAAATGCCTCCTTCTTGCATCTCGATTCTGCCTTAAGAATCCCTTCTCTCTTTCTCCAGAACCTTCTGGAGCTATGTTCTATGCCTTCAGCTGATGCCACAATATAAACACAGGATGGCTAGGCTGTTGTCCCTCACGCAGGCCACCAGGGTCTAATGCTGCTACCATAGGCACCCAGACCAGCTTTCTGGCCATCTGAGCGGCAGCCTCGCAGAAAAACATGAATTTGGTCGAAGTACTTCCCATCTGGCCACTTAGGCTTTTAAAAATTGTTATTTTGAGCCAGACAAAGGGGTATATACTTGCAATCCCAGCACTCTGGAAGCTGAGGCAGGAGGATGATGAGTTTGAAGTCAACCTGGGCTACTCAATGAGACCCTGACTCAAAGAAAAAAGAAAAAAAGAAAAAAGAAAAAAAGAAAAAAGAAAAGAAAGAAAAAAAGAGTTACTTTAATTTAATAGCATCATATAAAGAAAGATTTCTTTGGACAAGTTCATTCAATCTTAGCAAGTTTCAATTAAAAAAAAGTTAAAATAAAGGCAGAAAAGACCATTCGTGAGAACATTGCATGGGAATGAGTGTTTTCAGTCTTCGTCTTCCATCTGGGCTCTCACGGTGGGGTTCCATCTTTGTCTGAGGCTCTATCCCATCTTCCTCTGGGGTTCCTGGGGTCTGGCGCTGTGCCTCACCGATTCTGCTCTCCCACAGGGACTCACCGGTAGGGTATGAAGGGTTGCTCCCCTCGGGAGGAATCCCCAGGCTGGGTGAACGTCCTTGAAGTGGCATGGTCCCTGTGAGACTATGACTGGCCACTGAACAGAGCGGTCTGTGAGAGGCACACATGGAGCGGAGGCGGGAAGGAAGGCCGGGTACCGATCTGGAAATCCGCGTGGTCCCGCAGATGGGGGTGTGGTTTTCAGCTCTGAGCCCAGCCGGGGGATACTGGAGAGGACTGGATGAGGGGTTGTAGGAAAGAGGGTCTCGGACTGGAATGGGCGGCTCCTACAACCAGTGCCCCCTGATTCTCAGCATCTCGTAGGGTTCCTAAGTGAGACTTGGTGTGTGGGCTTTGAGTCCGTGGATTGTGGCTGATCTGAGCTTGGAACATTGTGTGGAAGGAATAAAGGATGCTCTTGTGAGGTTGACTGCTCATGCCCTGATGTATGTGTGGAGCGCTGTTCCATTGCTGTCCTCACGGAGACCCAGAATCTTGCCATCCCGGGTTAACACTGGCCCTTTACACCATCAGCCAGGTCAAAGGAGAGGCTGGCGGGGGCCGTGGGCTGCAGCGGGGACATGCTGGCCTCCAGGGACCTCTCTGAGGAAGGCTGCAGGCTCTGGTGCCGCTTCCTCAGCATCTGTCCAATGCCCATCATGGGAAACCTTCCCCTGCTTTTCACACAGTTGGGGCTCCCCAGAGGCTGTGTGAGGCCATTGCTGGGAACCGGAGGAGGGGAACACACGCCCTCCTCTTTCGGGGAGCTGCTCTTATCTTCATGACCGAAAGAGACCAGCGTGGAATGCAGTGGAGTTTGGAGAGGTGATGTGCTTCCAGACAGCAGCCCCAGAGAGAGTGTCCGCTCACTAGAATTCCTCCGAGCCAAGCCCCCAGGTGAGTTCAGGATCCTATAGTGGTGGGAAGGGGACAGCAGTTCTATGTGGTCCTCGCGATCCACAGACTCAAAGGAGCGTACCATATCCAGCAGCAGCGGCTCTTCCTTGGGGAGGATGCTGGCACTTCCTGGCCCTGGCTGGTGTGGCTCTAGTTTCTTTACAATCCTGGGCGTCCTGGGAGGTGGGACAGGGATGAACTCCATGGAAGAAGAAGCCACACAATTGGAATCGGAGGTTTTGCGGAAAAGATTGCGGCAGCCGAAGGAATCTACACACCAAGAAAGCAAGACCGTGAAAAGATTTGGAAAGAGCTCACATACCATCCTGCCTGTGCTGTCCCCCAGCTTAACTGAGATAGCAACCTGGTACAGGGCAGGAGGAAGCGTGAAACCAGTGACCTGAGACAGTTAGAGGAAGTGTCAACCAGAGCTCCTGAGGTCCCAGCAGGAGCCCCAGAAGTCCTCCTAGGCTATAGGAGACAAGAGGCTGGACCAGAAGCCCTGACATCCACCATTGATAACTGAAAACTCCTGACTCTACCAAGAGGCCTTTGAACAAAGAGGTTTACCTGCTCAACAGAACATCCATTAAAGCTTCGAGGTCCACAGACTCTGACTTACTGAACCCACACATATCTGGTCTCCTGACTGCTGACCCCAGAAGGACTGTGTCCCTCAACTTTCTTGTTAAGTTCATCATGGTAAAAAAAAAAAATGTGGCCGGGCGGTGGTGGCGCAAGCCTTTAATCCCAGCACTCGGGAGGCAGAGGCAGGCGGATCTCTGTGAGTTCGAGGCCAGCCTGGGCTACCAAGTGAGTTCCAGGAAAGGCGCAAAGCTACACAGAGAAACCCTGTCTCGAAAAACCAAAAAAAAAAAAAAAAAATGTGACAGAAAGTTGATCAACTTAGTGTCTTTCTGTCTACAGTTTGGCAAAGTATACACAGCTATTTCATCCTATAGAAATAATGCTGCCTTACAGTTATTTCATCCTATAGAAATAATGCTGCCTTACAGTTATTTCATCCTATAGAAATAATGCTGCCTTACACAGTTATTTCATCCTATAGAAACAATGCTTCCTTACAGTTATTTCATCCTATAGAAATAATGCTGCCTTACAGTTATTTCATCCTATAGAAATAATGCTGCCCTTACACAGTTATTTCATCCTATAGAAATAATGCTGCCATTACATAGTTATTTTATCCTATAGAAATAATGCTGCCTTACACAGTTATTTCATCCTATAGAAATAATGCTGCCTTACAGTTATTTTATCCTATAGAAATAATGCTGCCCTTACAGTTATTTCATCCTATAGAAATAATGCTGCCATTACATGCTGGTGCACTCTTCTTGTCTCCCTACACTATGGCAATTCCCACTCTACCTGCAGATCCACGAACTTGGCCACTCTAGGAATGTAAACAGCCTCATACAGTATCTGGACTTTGAAGCCAGGCTCATTCCCTTAGTGCAAAAGCTTACGGGTTCATCCAGGCTGTGGATGTCTCTCCTATTTCAAGCCTCCCTCGTGGCTTTGAACTCAACACAGCTGAGTCAAACTTCAAACAGAAATATGAGGCAAAGGCAACCAGCCAATGCCCAGACTTTCCATCCTGAGTTGGCACAGACCAGAATTCAGGTTTGTGAACTGTACCAGGAAAGAGAGAGAAAACCTCCCGAGAGGCTTGACACGTGGGCGGAAGAAAGCCAAGTTCATGCAGAATAAGCTCTGTCTCGGGCTCTTCTCACTGCGTAACGTTTTATGGGCTTCATCATGGCCCAGCTGCAGGAGCAAGCTGCTGCCCAGCGGGGGTGATTTCAGGAGCAGCTCATGGCACTGAGAATCTCCCTTGCCCACATAAATAAATACTCAGACATGGAAGTAAATCTCCTCGGGCAGCAGATGCCTGAGACCTGACAGCAGAAAGAAATAAGATTTCATTAATGGCTAATATTGTCAGTGCTCCGGCTGGCTCAGGAGCATGGTTTCCTCTCCGAGGTCTGCAGCATTAGCGCACTAAGACAGGCTGCACCAGGCAGTGAAGGATAGTTGCCACCCCAGAGGCTCTCTGAGCAAAGCAACAAGCCTGAGTGGACCTCAGACGGCCACACCCCTCCCCGAGCCTCAGATGCTGCAACCTCTGTAAATAAACAATAAAACCTCTGTGACCAGACTACAATAATGGGAGCATCCCTGCCTCAGGATTCCAAGTTAGGACACCCCCAGCTTCCATGTCTCCCTCGCGGGGGTGTTTCTCACATGCACGTCAAGCCTGTGCCATTCTGGAAGGAGCCTCACATGCGTCAGTGATCAATGATGGACTGGATTCTGAATCAGGACACGTTGGATCCAATGTGTAGGTCTAATAGCCAGTGCCTATGACACTGAGGGACTCAGTGAAGACCTTTGGCTCCCAGCAAACAGTAGCGCTGGGACTTAAACTTGGGTCTGAGAACCCTACCATCACTCTAGACCCCAGACTCAGCAGTCACGCTTGAATGCCTCATGGGGCCATGTTTCTAAGAAAAGCTCCAATAAGACCACGCCCAGCACGTGCTTTTGCCCCCCACCTCCTGTGCCTGCTCCTCTCTACCTATCCCACTGACCCCTGTAATCTCATGTACTCACTGTGGCCCCAGAACATGGTGTGCGCCAACCTCTCATCCTACACATCTTCATCTGGTCCTGTGCCCTCATCTCCTTCTGTGATACCTTATACCCTCGCCTCTGGTCCCACAGTACCATGCGACCAAATCTCTGCTCCTACATGCCACGAATCCCCAGACTCTTATGCCACAATTATCTACCTGATCTCTGCTCCCTCAGTCCCACGTACCCCAGCCTCTGCTCCCTCAGTCCCACGTACCCCAGCCTCTGCTCCCTCAGTCCCACGTACCCCAGCCTCTGCTCCCTCAGTCCCACATACCCCAGCCTCTGCTCCCTCAGTCCCACGTACCCCAGCCTCTGCTCCAACAACAGTTCCTACCCCAATTTCTGCCTCTACAGTTCTATGTACCCCAACTCTTCTTCCACAGTCCTGCACACGCTGACAACTTGCTGCCACATCTTAATCCCCTCTCCTGCAGCACTCGGTACCCTAGTCTCTGTTTCCATTATACTATGTGTGCCCTCTGTCCTCTCAAATCCTGCACAGGTGGTCAACACCCCACCGTTTGGCTCCCAAGTCCCATTGCCTTAGATATGCGAATGGTACCTTCCAAAAGGCATAATCACCTCTGTCCTGAGCCTACACAGCCACCCCCAAAGAGCTGACCCACCTTTGTCGGGAAAGCCTGCCTTGGACGTCTTCCGGTCTTTGAGCAGGGCTTTGGTGTTCTGAATCTGCGTGATGAGTGAGGCTGAGGGCTGTTTGTGGGAGGGCAGGCTCTTGTCCAGCTTCTTGGAAAATGGACGGTGGAGAAAATCGCCCCTCTTTTCTTGTTCTTTGGGCTTTTTATCCTTCAAATCAAAAGTGAACACACATATTCAGACACCCACAAGAATATACTTTAGGATTCTTCTCTGAAAAGTCACCCAAATAGAAGAGGGGAACCCCAGCTTTTACATGTTGTATACTTTGCAGTGTGTGGATTAAGGGGAGGGGGTAGGGACTGAGGTCTAGCCCATGCTCCAGGGTGCAGCTCCCTCTGCCTTGGAGCAAATAAATGTGGATTCTCTCTAGCTCATTTGCACTGCCCTGTGTCGACATGTTCCAGAGTGGTCATGTGATCAGGTATCCTGGAAAACTCTGAAGGAACGAAGGCGCAAACAACCCAGAATTCTAAAGAACTACTGCGTGCATCTGAAGTACTGCCCTAGTTGGGCATGCGGGTGCAGACCTGTGATTTCATTATTCTAAGATTAATCCAGGAGGATTTCAAGTTCAAGGCCAGCCTGACCTACACAGTGAGACCTGGCTGTTGTTAATTTTGACTTTCAACTTGAATGGATTGAGCAACATGTAGGGGCTTTAAAAAGCCTGCTCCTGGAGGTGTCTATGACGGCAATTCCTGGGGCCTTCAGCTCTCGAGAGCACTGATCCTATCTATGCATCTGTTGATGGCTTCAAAATTTGAACAGAATGTTAGGACAGAGGTGACAGGGAGGCGGGGCTTGATGGAGAGAGAGGTCACTGACAGTGTGTGATTGGCAGCTACATTTTGTCTTGGCCTCTTCCTATCGCTCCATTTGTTCCCCATCTGCCATGATATAAACAGCTCTGCTATGCCCTTACCCCTACGGCCTGAAACCACTGAATCAGAAGCAAAATAATTTGTCCTATAAGTTGTTTTTCTCAGGCAGATAGCACAATGGAAAAGCCCAACACAGACCCTGTCTAAAAACACCAAACCCATCCATCCATCCACCCATCCATCCATCCATCCATCCACCCACCCACCCATCCACCCACCCATCCATTCATCCACCCATCCATCCATCCATTCATCCATCCATCCATCCACCCACCTACCCATCCATCCATCCATCCATCTATCCATCCATCCATCCATCCATCCATCCATCTACCCACCTATCCATCCATCCACCCACCCACCCACCCATCCACCCATCCACCCATCCATCCATCCACCCACCCACCCACCCACCCACCCACCCACCCATTATCAAGTGGTACCCTCAGATGCCAACTGTAATGAACTCTGCCAACAGAGAGAGAACTGCTTCCGCTAACCTCAGACCCAGTGTGTTTAGTCTGTACTCCACAGGGCCCTGAGAAGTCCTATTAGGTCTGTCACCTTTCCTCTCGTCTAAGCGTGGGAGCATCTGCACAGGGTCTAACCCTCGTAGGTATGCTGCCATTGGTTTTAGCTGTAGAGTTCATCTTTACAGAATCAGATCATGATCCCGCTAATGGGCGTGGACATGACTGTTTGCTTTGCCTTCGACCCCACGGCCTCAGGCATCGAGCCAGGTACGTAGAAGCAGCATTATAAGCAGCTATTTGGAGGGAGAAAGGGTCAGTGGAAACTGAACTGAATTAAAATTAATTGAGTTCAAGTTTCTGGGAACGGTGAGGCCACGAAGCAGCTGCAGAGGGAGAAATGATTTCTCCGGCCCTGACGACTGTATTGATGTTTACCGCTAAACACAGGCGAGGCATCCCTGACCTCGCCCGGCTGAGGGGAAAAGGCAGCTTTCCACATTTTTTTTTTTTTGCCTTCAAGTTGAAGAGGACTTGCAATTGGAGGGAGCTCATCAATTTTTCATTTATGTGCTGAAA
The DNA here is from genome assembly GCF_049852395.1 of Peromyscus maniculatus bairdii. NCBI lineage: Eukaryota > Metazoa > Chordata > Mammalia > Rodentia > Cricetidae > Peromyscus > Peromyscus maniculatus. Next base: position 79,683,713 of record NC_134863.1, on the reverse strand, counting down.
GGCTTTGGGAGGAAGCATCACTTTGCACTTGTACAAAGTGCCCTACCCAACGAGGATGCCCGGCACCTTTGTAGAGAGCTCATTATGCCAGGGTCACTGACGGGAAAGAACAACAGAGGAGAAACGGGAAGTGGGGTGCTGGTCTCCAGGGCCACTGCCGGGGGCTGTAGCTTCTGGGAGATCTAACCCTTAGCCAGAGAAAGGGGCGTGAGATGGATGGAGAGGCCCGCCCAGCTCCTACAGGCTTCTTCCACAGCCGCCACTGCCATTAGCAAGGGCACAGAGAGGCGTGATGAGGAAACAGCCTGGGCTGGCCCAGTGATTTACCCCAGGACCAGGCTGAAAACAGATCTCCAAGCCCTCAAGTCAGCCCTGTGGACTGTTGACTCCACATGGCCGGGGGTAGGGTCAGGAGGTGGCAGTTGGGGGGACACGCAGGAGGCGACTCCTAATAAAAGGAAGACCTCAGCTGCACTTCTGCCTCCCAGATGTGCTACCGGACACATGGAACCTTCCATCACGTTGTGAGGCAGCAAGAAGGCCCTCCCTCCCTCCCCAGAGGCCGGCCTCAAGTCCTTGGAAATGTACGAAATAAACTTCTGTGGTTCATAAATGATCTGGTCTCGGGCATTCTGTTATAACAACAGAAAATGCACTAAGACATCCAGGAGAGCATGAGGTGTGTTCTAGGTGATCATGGGAAGGTCAGCAGGAGAAAAAACAGTTTCCACTGCTCTCTGCTCCCCTGTTTCCTGAAACACAAACAGTCCACTTTCTACCTTTTCTAAAGCAAAAGGGAACAAGCTTTTATAGCAAACACACACGGAGACAGACAGACATACACAGAAACAAGCGTGTGCATCAGCATACATAAACACACTCACACCACAGATGTACACATAGACACAGACACACAGAGGGACAGACAGATAAATGCACACACAGAGACAGACAGACAGACAGATAAAAACGTACACAGAGACAGACAAACACACAGAAGCACATATAGACACACACACACACACACACACACACACACGCACGCACGCACGCACGCACGCACGCACGCACGCACGCACGCACGCACACACGCACACGCGCGTGCGCTCCTGAGTAGCATGAAGGAGGATATGATAGGTCTGTCCTGAAAAGTCTGGAAGAACTTCTTTTGTTCATTTGCTTTTTAAAGCTCTGTTCTTATGCAAAGTTACCATTTCTCTCTGTTAATACCACAGCAGGAAGAAACACATGAGATGCACTTTAAAATAAAACTCCATAGAAAAGATCAAATTGCATTCACACTATTTTAGAATTAAAAAATAAAGACCAGCAAAGGCTCCTTCAGGCTGCAATGCATAGTGGTCTGCCAGCAGCTCAGGTCTACAGGTCTACTGTAGCTCCTTTCCAGCCCCTTTGGGGGTTCTTGATAGTTTAAGAATCAGGTTATAAAAGCTCTGGAGCCAGGCAGACCGAACTTAGTAGCAAGAAGTGTGTGAGCTGTGGGGGTCGGCTGCAGAGGATTCCAAGGCTGGCCTGGAAGACCAAGTTCCCCTTGATCAAGGGAGGGATATGGGAGGAGAAGGGGGAATTGCTTGCTGGTCAGAACCTTCCAGGTATCCTCGTTAAGGCCATCTTTGCTGGACTTGGGCCGCATCATGCAAACCATCAGAACATGCATCTCCATAGAGATTTCATTGAAACTATTTCCAGGGAGCTGTCAAGAAGTCGCCCCTGAACACTCCTTGAATGGGATGAACCTTGGGCCAGTTCATGTGTAAGTGCAGATGTCCAAAGGAGAGATGTTTATCTAACTGGCTGATCCCACTGCCTCAAACACGTACTGATGATCACCCACTTAGACCTTTTCATTTGTTTAACCTATTTTCTCTAAAGGAAATCCCCTAAGGAGCTGGATGCTAACAATGCCTTATATAACAGAAAATAATCTTCAGAGAGACAGACTACACTCTTCCTTCCGAGGGCATGTGTCCCACCTACCAGTTCTAGGGCTGGCAGGGTCCCGGTTCCCTGATTCTCCTCAGTCAGGGTTCACTAGCATCCGTGAGGCCTAGAGGACTAGTGAGGAAATTCACAATCTTGTTGAGCTTGGAGAGCACAGATGATTTGGCTAGTCTAACTAGCTAGTCTTGGGGCTCCCCTGTCTCCTGAGTACTGAGGATACAGGTGGGCCACTATGCCCATTCAGCTTTGATATGGGTACAGGGAGTGTGAACCCAAGATCTCACAACAGAGCAAAGTACCTTGTCCACTGAGCCACTGTTCCAGTCCCACAAGCAGAAACCTGACCTCTAGCCACCAATTCTACCCACTAGAGACACATACAAACAGTTACAAATTTTTTTAACGTGGACCCAGAAAGGATGGTTTGCATTAAGCTCCTTAATATCCTGTACCATTCTATGGAAGAAACAGATCCACCGAGCGTTTAGAGACTGTGTGTGTCTGCTCCAGCAGCCAACCTGAGGGGAAGGCCTGGTCCTCGGCCTCTAAGCCCTGAGCTCCAGAGAGCTGGTCCCTTTCAGAATCTCCCTTCCTGACTCTCTAGAGGCAAGGCAGTCACCAAAGAACAGCCACCATGGTAGCAGCTTGGCAGTGAACCCCATCCCTGGCTCTCTGCAACTTGCTGTGACCGCAGGCAACTCCTGTCACCTCCAGGGAAGTGCATCCCCATCTGTAACTACAAGTGGGGTCCTTCCCAGCCCTGCAGCACAAGCAAGAATCCATCCTGCGTCTGCGTGGTACTCAGAATGGCAGACACTCCGCTTTAACAAGGACAGGTTCTGATTTAACAAGGACAGGGACTCAGCGCCTCCTGTCACCCCAGGCTGGAAGAACTGCCCCTTGGGAAGCTGACTTCTCTCCCACATAGAGGGTGACTAGAGCACAGGAAGAGCCCTGGAGCCTCAGGGCACTTGGAGATCTTCCATGGGGGAGGGGGGTGAATTCCATCAAGTTCAGCTCACCGGGAGCTTGACTGATAACTAAGGAGCTTCATCCAGCTGCTTAGAGAATCAGAGCCAGCCACCTCTCCCACCCTGGATGGCCAGCGTTCCCAGATGTCATTAGACAGCTGGCATTGGTTCCGTTATGCTTCTCATATTAGAGAAAGCCAGATTTGGCAAATGCAGAAAACAAAACAAAACAACAACAACAAAAATCTACGAGTGAGTTTATAAAAAGAAGAGTCAATTCATAAATCAGACCTCAGAGCCAGGACCCCTGGGCTGCTGCAAACGCTGTGTCTCATGCAGAAGAAACAGGAATGCAAGACCATGAAAACAGAGTCAGCTCAACACAGCAAGCACCAGCCCGTCTGAGGAGGATCTGATCAACTCTTGACAGGGTTCTGTGCACCTCAATTCAGGGTAAGAAAAGGGGGCTGCGGGGCTTGGTCCAGGACAGACACTGGCTGGCACTCAGGGTCACATGGCAGTGGATTCCACGGTCAGCTTGGCTAGGCCATGTGATCTGGTGTGCGGGTAACTCCAGTGTATACGCTACTGTGTAGAGGGCGTTTAGCATCTTTAACCGCCCCCTCAGTGGGTGCGGTGGCCTTCCTCAGTGTGCTGTGTCTCATCCAGTCAGCTGAGAAGGACAGGAAGAGCTGGAGAGCTGCCGCAGAGTGCTTGCTACCCAACCACGAGCACCTGCGTCTGGATGTTAGCACTCATATCAAAAGCCAGCGTGGTCCTGGGCACATCTGTAACCCTGGCACTTTGAGAGGCTGAGAAAAGAGGATTTCTGAGGCTTTTCAGCCTAGCTGAAAAAACAGTTATAGGCTCAGGGAGAGACTCTGCCTCAAAAGAATGAAGTACAAAGTGATAGAAGAGGTACACCCAATGCACTGCCCTGTCTCTAGAGTTAGTTTCACACACACATGCACACAAACCACACACGCAAGAATTTAAAAGATGGTTATCTGTCTGTCTATAATCAATCTATCTTTCTACCATATCTCTGTTTTCATATGTGTATGCAAGTGAGAGAGCATGTATCTCTCAGGAGAGTCTGGCTAATCCATCAGAAACCCCCAAGCTCTTACCTGCACAGCATGGAATTCAAAGTCTTTTGTCCAGGTGTCCAGGGAGGCCTGGGGAGACACCAATTTTCATCAATTCAAGAAGCTACATCTATTACTTATTCCCAAAACCCCATTCCCAGGCCTCCCCCTACACCTCTGATGGAAAATTAATCATTTCAATATATATTATATTATTATATAATAATTATATATTCATTGTGTGTGTGTGTGTGTGTGTGTGTGTGTGTGTGTGTGTGTGTACACAAAACAACAACCACCCTGAATTGCAGTGTAAGGAGGGAGCAGATGTCCTAATCCACATGCAGGGCAGATCTTCTAGGTGAAGTTATTGAATGCTAAGATTCAGAAGGAAGGTTTGCTCTCCTGACAAACGAGCAATTCAACACGTTTCTCCAACAGTGAAGACGCCCATGGAAATAGCACCCACATCAGGAACTAGACCCCATCAGCACCTGAGAGTTTCTCCTCAGATTTTTTCCCAACCCAAACTCTCTATAAAACTTTTAATTTTAATTAATTAATCAACAAATTATGTGTGTGAGGGCCCACCATGGTGTGCATATGGAAGTCAGAGGGCATCCTGTAGGGGCTGGATCTCCCCTTTCGCCACGTGGGTTCTGGGGAGCAAACCCCAGTCCTCGGGTAGCAAGGGCCTCTACCTCCGAGCCGTCCGCAGGTTCTCCTCTCAACCTCTCTGTACCCAGTATAGTCACCGTTCTAATTTCCTACAGCGCGAACCACTTGACCCGACTCCATGCTTTATTTTTTATTTAAAAAAAAAATCTATGTGGTATAGTCTGATCCTGCTTCCCTCTCTCCCAGTTTCTCCCAGATCCTCCCCACCCGACTTTATGTTCTTTCCGTCTTTCTCGCAAAAACAACATACGCGAAACAAACAAAAACAGCAAACAACAAAAACAAAAATCTAAAACAAAACCCCAATAAGACAAAAAAGACCCAAACAAAACAACAACAACAACAATGATAATAATAATAATAATAACAGCTTACAAAAAAACATGCTGTTTATTTTGTGTTGGCCAACCCTGCCCTAGAATGTGACTGATATACCCAGTAATACTCCATTGGAGAAAACGGATTTTCCCTTTGACAGCAGGTATCAATTGCAAATAGCTCCTTGGCCATACTTTGTGTGTGTGTGTGTGTGTGTGTGTGTGTGTGTGTGTGTGTGTGTGTGTGTGTGTGTGTACGCACCATATATATGCAGGTGCTCCTGGAGGACAGAAGACAGCTTCAGATACTCTGAAACCGGGGTTACAGGCTGGTGTGTGGCTCCACGCCGGTGCCGGAAACAGCACCAGGGTCTTCTGCCAGAACAGTGACTGCTGAGCCATCTCTCCAGCCCCAAGTCATAGAGATGCCCAAGTAAGTCATAAGCTGCACGTCTGAATATTCACCTTTAAATTTACAGTCCCAATAGGTTAGCAATATCTCAAACTTTCTATGTTGGAGTTTAAACCTCTGGAACCATGGGATATAACCCTGTTTGGAGTCGGGTCTTCCTAGAGATAGTTGAATTAAAATGAGGTGGTCGGGACGACCCTTCTGCAATGTGACTGGTGTCGTTACAAGAGGGGAGTCTGGACACCGGAATGCACCTCAGATGGCATGAGAAGGAAGCCGAAAAGGGAAGCTCAGCAGCAGCCATCAGAAGCCTAGATGAAGGCTTGGAGCAGGTTCCCTCTGCTGTCCCTCGGGAAGAACCAGCCTAAGTCACCTGGACTTCTAGAACTGAGGGACGGTAGATTTCGGCCCTGAGTGATATTTGTTACAAGAGCCAGGTCAGAAGCCGCCAGTTCCCTGTTGCTCCATGACCAAGGTCTTGTCTGGAAAGATCTCTTGCTTCTAGCCTACATGTTATAAATCGACATTATTTTTTAGGAGATTTCAACAAAAATGGCACTGCACTACATTTTTTCAAGATAGGTTCTCACTGTGAGCCTTGAACTCACAGAGCTCTACGGGCCACTACCTCCTGAGTGCTGTAATTAAACGCACGCTCCATTACACCTAGCCCATCTGAAGCCATTTTCAATAGCCATTTTAAAAAGGATGACCAGCCTGTCTCCACCCCAGCGGGCCTCAGGTTCTCTGGACACCACACATTGGTATTTCTAACTGAGATGTTCCCTTCTTCCCCCTTTTTGAGACTGAGTCCTTCTACATAGTCGTCTTGACTATCCTGAAACTCACATGTAGAGCAGGCTGATCTCCAACTCACAGAGATCCCCCTGCCTCTGCCTCCCGAGTGCTGGGATTAAAGGCGTGCACTACCACACCCAGTTGGTTATATGTTCCAAATTTACAAAATAGTCTCTTTCTTTTCACAGGAAGAGGCAGAACAATTCTTAATATTCTAGCACTGTAATCCCCAAAGGGAAGTTTTGAAAACTCAATTAAGTTTATTTGTCCTCTAGTACAGAAAAGAAGAGAAATGAGGAAATAAAGGAGGCCACCCACACACTCGGGGCACAGGACACAACTTCATGACATCCTTGGAGTCTTTGGCCCTCCAGCCAAATCCCCGATGAAATGCAACCCTACACTCCATTCCATGCCCTCCCCTGCACCCCTACAGTGTGTCCCCTCTCTTCTCGTGCCAGCTAGCGGAGCTCCAAGTGGCCGCACCAGGGACGCCTGGGCCACCTGAGACCTTCCCAGAACTCTTCCTACCCAGCCTCACTCCACTCTCTGGGTTCCCAGAGACAAGTTGAGCAATCTCATCGCAGCCTGTAATTCAATTAGCGGAAGTAACGCTGCACACTGGAGAAACAAATGGATCAGAGGAAACTGCGCCGAAGCTTGCCCATCAGCGCTCCTATTTAAATCCTAACTGTTCAATATTTCAGTGAATGTTTAAAACGTCCGCCGTGGGCTTTCGGGCCAAGTGGAAATAACCGTCAGAGGGAGGGGATCGGAATGAGAGATGCGGCTCTTTCCCATCAGGGTTCTGGCACTTAGAGGCACAGCCGCAGAAGGCGGGGTGTGAGAGGGCAGACAAGAAGACAGAGCCCAGGCGCAGAGGATGCTCGGGGCACCAGGCACCTTCTTTTTTTTTTTTTTTTTTTTTTTCAATCGAATGCAAACCGAGAAGTGAATTCTGCATGTTCCAGACTCCAGCAGGGCGGCGGGTCTCTGTGCACGGGGTAGTGAGAGGCCTGTTCCAACTATCTGGCAACAAGGCCTCTTGCCCGTGATGCTGTAGGCACTGAACTAAGAGCTGGGACTTGGAACGCTCTACCCTCATCAGTTGCCTCGGTTCAATCCCGTTTTCTGACCTAGGACAAGGACCATTTCATTCTTTCATTTGTTCACTTAGCAAATATTTACTGGTATTACACAGTACTTCCACCATGCCAGGGACCATGCAGGGTCCTTGGAGGTTAACATGGTCCTTGCTCGGGTGGACCTCATGGACCACACTGGGAGTGTCCTTTGTTCACTGGGTGATGATCCCTTAAACAAATGAGAAAGTGCTGAGACCTGGTTGTAGGCCACTATACGGGAGCTGCCTTAGAGTGAACGGGGACCTAGTGGCAGATGTCAGGAAATGCCTAGGGTCCATGAGGAGCTGGCCAGGCCTCCAGATCTGAAGATACATGGGCACTGAGGGAGGAGATCCAGGAAGGAGTAACAGAGTAGGCACAACCCTGGCGGGCAGAGTGATAAACAAGCCCCAAGGCCCAAGGGAGCGGGCACAAAGCAAGAAGAAGGCTGGGCTTCAGTTGGGTGTGAGGCCAAGACACGGGGCCCAAGCAAATAGCACCCAACTCCTGCATAGGTGGATACATGGCGTGGAGCCTCCGAAGGCTTCAAGAAGGGAAGTGACGTGATGTGACTGGAGAGGTCCCAGTCACCTAGACAACTGCCCAGCTGGCTCTGCTGAGTTTTGCCCATACCATCTTCCCTGATCCCAAGGCCTACCAAGCATTCCCCGCTCCTGGATCTCCCAGCTCCTCTGGCTTTTTTCTCCCCTGCCCTCAGGCTCTGTCGAAAACAGACAGCCAGCGAGCCCTGAGCTCCCGTAACACTCCCGCTCAGCCCTCAAATGTGATCACATCCCTAGACAGAGCTGGGTCAAGGGAACCCCAACCGGAGGCCTCGCTAGCAGCCGGTGAGCCTCTCCCATGGCGGGGATGAAAACCTGATGTAGGAAAAGAGGGCCGGACCTCAGTCTGAAGTGGGAGCCCTTTCCGATCTCTCTCTCTCTCTCCTTCAGTAAATGAATTCCTGGGTTCTCCACGAAGTTCCAGCGACAGGGCCCCAGGAGTTCTGACAAATTCTCTACAGGGAAGGGTGTGGCTCGTTGGAACGAAACTGAGTTAGAAGAGCAGCCCTGGTGGGCAGGAAGCCCTGTACTCCTGGTGCGGGGTCTGGAAGTACAACGTGCACTTTGGGGCCAAGTTTGCAACGATCTGAGCGGCCCCAGGACACTAGTTTCGACTGCATCCATGAACTGTAGTGTTTTGTTCTCAGGTACAATGCAGGTCACCTCAAGACCCTGGGGACGGCTGACTGGAAAAACTCACTTCCATCCAGACTTTTCCCTGCCCTTTATCTTGCTTCTTCCTTCTCGGCCCCTTTTGAGTACCCCAGTTTTTGTTTCCACCTGTGAGTGCTCAGGGGACTCATCTGGACGGGGCTTTCAGAACAAGTCGGCACATCACAGAGATGCCCATGCATCATAGTTACTGCAGCTTTGCTCCCAACAGGCAAGCCATGGAACAAACCCTGGTGTCCAGCCGCTGAGGGACGGGTAAGGACGGTGTGGTCTATGGCCTACACACACAAAGGGTTGGGTTGGGTTTTGTGTCTTTTCAACAAGAAAGAATAACAAAGTTGTGTCCTTTGCAGGAAAATGGATGAAACTGGGGAAAATCATATTAAGTGAATCAAGCCAACCCCAGAAGACAAATACCATTTTTCTCTCGTGTGTGGTCCCTAGATCTTATAGAAACACAAAAACACGTATGTATACACCATGAACACAGAAGCAAAACTGTCTAGGGGAACAGAGGACTAATTCCGGAGCAGGGAGAGAAGGAGGGGGAGGGAGGGAGGAAGGAGGGGGAGGGGAAAAGAAAGGAGGGGGAGGGGGAGAGAAAGGAGAGGGAGGGAGAGAGAAAGGAGAGGAAGGGAGGGAGGAGGGGGAGGGAGGAGGAAGGAGGGAGAGGGAGAAAGGAAGGAGGGGGAGGGAGGAAGGAGGGAGAGGGAGGGAGAGAGGAAGAAGGGGGAGGGAGGGAGGGAGGAGGGGGAGGGAGGGAGGGAGGAGGGGGAGGGAAGGGCATACATTTAAAGTAGCTTATGTACTTGCATGAAATGTCCTATGTAAAGCAACACTATATGTAATTAATATATAGAATGGAAATTTAAAGATAAAAGACATTTAACAAATTTCATTGAGCAGACTAGAATAAAACAAAACACAACAACAGCATCTTGTCTCCCAAGATTGAATGTCAATGGTCTGGGGTACGGACTGAGCGCACAGGTGTTTAAATGTTCCCGGTGATGTACGGCACATAAGGCCTGTGGTTTGGAGGCCCAACCACACTGGCTCCTCCGTAAAGCAGTTCTCCGGGGCTCAGCCGTGAGGGTGCGTGTCCTCCGGTGCTTCCTTCCGCGTCCTGCGGTAGGTAGCTGGCTCTCTTTCCTAAGAGCCCTGCATTTGCTTCAGGACCACTCACCTCGTAGGGCTCCCTGGTGGCTCTGCACTTCTCTATCTGGTAGAGTTGGGTCTTGTAGCAGATGCTATCTTGGATGTCAGATTTCTACCGGAGGGAGAAATAAAAAGCACAGCTTAAGTCTTGGGACACGGAAACATCCACGACCGACCCAGCCATGGATTTTTCAACCAGTGCTCAGCTAAGAAAAAGTCAAAGAAGGGCCGGCATGCCAGCAAGCTTCAATGCAAGGCCTCATCCCAGCACTGGGCACGAGGAGAGCCCGGGCCCGGAGTCAGGCAGCCCTGGGCCAGTCTCCGTTCTCCACTGGATCCCGGACCTTTCACCTGCCCAGTGTTTACTGCGGGAGGAGAAAGCGGACACCAAACAATTAAGCTGGAAGAACAACCTACTTGCCACACTGAGGAGGAAGCGGCAGGCTCCCTTACTCACTGCAAACAGGGCCGGCGGGAATGTAGCTCAGCTGGTAGAGGGCTTGCCCAGCACTCACGAGCTCTGGGTTCTGTCTACAGCACCAAGCAAAACCAGACACGGCGGCATACCCCTGCAACCCCAGGGGAGTGGGTGCTGAAGGATCGGGGTTCAAAGTCACCTTTGACTATATAGAAAGTGTGAGGCTAGCCTGGGACAGGAGGACCCGAACAAAGAAAACCAGCGTGAAACCTCAGCACACCAAGGAAGGCCACGGCAAGCCACAGAGGAAGCTAGAGGAGGAGGAGAATGAGGAGAAGGAGGAGGAGGAGGAGGAGGAGGAGGAGGAGGAGGCTTACACTGCCCATCTCTTGATTCTAAGTGGAAGAGAAAGGAAGACACGACAAACGGGCACATGGGCATCCGAGCTCACTGGATTTCGAAATCACACACGGCTTGTTAGGGATCGGCCAAGATTCACCGTGACAGTGCCCGCGGGGCCATTAACGGAGCCACATCTGGATGTTACAGAGTGGACCAGCTGCAGTCGTAGGCGGAGGTCAGTCCACTCCACTTGCCTACAGCTTGGATTCTCAGTCCGGGTCCGTCTTACGACTGAAGAGTTAAGTGTCATTACTCAATAAATCCAAACGCTTCTCCGGTCAGAGCTGCAAGGTCTGGGTTTCCAGGGGATGCTTCCCAGGGGACAGAACCACACTCAGCTTCACAACACTCAAAACAGATGCTAGACAAAGATGAAGAGAGGAAAAACCAGCAGAAGGCAAGGAGCCTAGGCCAAACAAGACACAGCCTAAGTGCTCCCGACACAGCGTCCCCCCTGCGTGACAGGAGCTAAGCCACACAATCAAGAGCGCGAATGACCAAACTTGCTCCGTGTAAATGTGGAAGTAGCCATGGGACACTGCTTCTGGAACAAGCACCCCTCCATCTAACTTTGAGAAACACAAAGACCTAGAATACCTGAGCCTGGAGCAACATTATTCAGTAATATACAAAACTAAGAACTTCCCTACACATCAGCCCCATCAAGACATTCTCAAATCCTGAACAGCATTTGCCATTTAAAAAACAAAATCAGTGTACGCACACCCACCTTTTATTTGGGAACCATTTGAAAGATTAACTTTTAGCCTCTGTCATGGTCTCCAAGTGATATTACCTGGAGCCCAAATGAAAAAGTTGTACAGAGGCATCTATAAAAATACTCATATTGATAATTTATCATGTACCACTGCACTAATACATCGTCTACATCATAAAATATACAACCAAGTAGGAATTTAAAAGGATACGATGAGAAAGAGATTTTGGAGATGCGGTCTCTTAGAGTCTTCACAACAAGGGGACTGGTACAAGATAATCAGGTCATCGGGGGCATCGGTCAGGGAAGGGACCAGTACTGTCTCATACAGTATGTCAGTTACTGAAAAAGTGATGCTTAGAAACTCACTTGGCCATTCTGCCTGAAGTTATTTCCTTTCTCTGGCAAGTTGTGATAAAGAATGGGGATGATCCTCAGAGGCTAGGGCGTGATCTCAACTGTCACTTTCCAAAGCCATGGGCTCAAACAAGCCTTTTTTTAAACGAGTATCCAGCCCCTTGGGTATTTTGTTATAGTAACAGAAGACATACAAACGTACACACACACACACACACACACACACAGTAATATGTTACAATATATTACATATTGCATAATATATATTACATATTAAAACTTTATTATGATTGCAGATCCTTTCTTTCTATGTCAGTGTTAACTGTCAACTTGGCACAGCCTAGAAGCACTTGGAAAACAGTTTCAGCTGAGTAACTGTGTGCCAGGCTGCTCTGTGGGCATGTCTGTGAAGGACTGTCTTGACTATTAATTGATGCCAAGGGCCCAGCTCACTGTGGGCAGTACCTCCCCTGGGCAGGTGGTTCTGGGCTGTGTACTAAAGCTAACAAGCTAGAATACAAGCCACTAGTAACAATCCTCCATTGATTACCGTCTCCAGTTCTCACACCGACCGCCCTTGATGATGGACTGCGACGTGTAAGTATAAGCCAATAAACCTGTTCCTCCCCAAGTTGCTTCCTGTCAGAGTATTTTATCACTGCACCAGAATCAGACTAAGATAACACGTCACCTGATGGCATTGTCCTGTGACTGACGGCCACCACAGAGGTACCATCTCATAGCCTAGAGCTCAAGATGTACAAAACCAGAAGTACAAAACATTTATTATTTCCTCATGATCATCTTCTTGTATGGGAAAGCATTATAGTGTTTCTTTTACATGTCTTTCCTTTTCAGCACACACACACACACACACACACACACACACACACACACACACACACCAAGAAAGCTCTGGGTGTATTTTCTTGGAAGCAAAATATAAGCTGAATCAGCTTGGGAACACCTGCACTCCATCCAGATGTTTGGCTGACCTCCAGTCAAGCTTCTTCATATACATGTTATCTAACTACCTCTCGGCTTATCTGCTAACAAGAGCTTCAACAGGACCATCATGCCTCATGGACATTATTATTTTGGTCATTTCTGCTCTGTCAAGGGGATGCATTTCTCCAGCTGCAGACGAATTTTCATCTTTTGCTCTAAGACAGAAACGTTAAAATGTTTCTAAACCTATTGCTTGGTGGGATTTTTGTGACCCATTAGGCTATCGCATGACTTTAAACAGCACCGAACTATCTCTGGAAGTCCCCGATCTTACCATCTAGGTTCTGTCTTCCTAACAGAGACACACCACCAGATCTCAAGGTGCCACATACACAGGACCCAGGTCATCTTTAAGAGAGAGGGTTCAATCAAATCTCAGATGGGCATCTGTCAACCTTGAGCTTCTCTGGTTGACTTCCTGTTAGAGCTGGTTGGTACTACTCCCACCCTTCTGCATTCACGTGGGACAGTTTTGCACAGACTCCATACATTGTCTTACAGAATTCTTTTCAAGAGATTGTCCATTTGGAGATGACTGACAGATGAACTACTGTGGCCAAGATGATAAAGGTGGCTAACACTGGCGTACTACCATCTACCCATAAAGTGGGTATCCGAGCTGTACTTCACACGCGGCACAAGGCACACCAGGTCTTTCTTTTATTTATTTATTTTTAGATTTTTTTTTTAAATGTGTATGAGTGTTTTGCCTATATGTATGTGCATCGTTTGTGGGCCTTGTGTCAGAGAAGGCCAGAAGAGGGTGTTGGATCCCCTGGGACTGGAGTGTCATATGGTTATGAACCATTTTGTAGGTGCTGGGAATCGAACCCAGGTCCTCTGCAAGAGCAACAGTGCTCTTAACTGTTAAGCCACCTCTTCACCCTGTCGCTTGGACTTTTTAGCATCGGGCCTTGTGACACTGTCCGAGTCAACCCAGCAAAGTCCATTGTGTTCTTATTTTCGGGAGAAGTAACCCTAAATAGATACATTTTTCTCTTAGCGCCTGGTTCCGGGGCCCCCTGCAAATCCCAGTTTTGTGTAAGTCATTTACAGGAAACTATACAATATTTGCTTATAACTATGCACATCTTCTACACGCTTTAAATCTCTGAATTACTTACAATACCTAATACAACGCACGTGCTATGCAACTATTATCTAGGGGATAATAAGAAAGGAGTCTGCACATGTTCAGCACTATCACAATATTCTAAATATTTTGGATCTGTGGTTGGTTGAATCCTGCAGACACAAACCATCAGAGAGAGGGCTGCCCAGTGGCTTTTCCACACCCCATACTTTATAGATGCAGGCACAGCTCCACAACTTTTAATAGCAGGGAAGACTCCAGTTCCTCTAAAGCCAAGAACCCAAAGAGCTAACAGGTGACAGGGTACGGACAGACAACCAAGAACAGAAGACAGACAAAGCTCAAACCCCTCAGGGGTCAGCTAGGGCTAACTGAGGAGAATCTGGAACACATCTCAGGTCAGGAGCGCCATCTACGAAACCGGGTTTTGCGAGCACTTTATACACCACATTCCAGAGACTCGGCCTCACGTTTTAGGCTAAAATAACAGCATGGATCAAGTGTCAGTGTCTGCGCGACACTAGACAGAAGAAACTCCTCCAGGGTCCCACTTACCCCTGACAAATAGCGCTCGAGTTTCTTGTTTAACAGGAAGTAGATGGCCAAGATGTGGCAGGCGCGATTGGAGAGCACCGTGTTGATGACGTCACTGTTCTTGTAGCCCAGCTTTTCAGTCATGTGCAGCACCACACTGGGGCTCAGGTCTTCTAGAGAAATCCTGGGAGGGGTAGACACAGAGACCCAGTCACCTCTCCACCTTCACAGAGTGGCTCACAAACGGGGCAGACGTGACTGTTCACTCAGTCACTCTTTCACTTGATTTTTTTTTTTTTTTTGGACAGGGTCACATGCAGCCCAGGCTAGCTCATCCTCTCTGAGTAGCTGAGAGAATGACCTTGGGTACCAGACCCTCCAGCGATTACGTCCTGAGTTCTCTGAGTGGAGGCACACACTGCCGTGTCAGCTTTATTTGGTGCTGAGACAGAACCCAGGGCTTTGTTCACAGCAGGCAGGTACCGTCTCAACTGAGCGACATCTCCAACCCCACTGGACTTTTTATCTTGAAAAATTTCATGTATGTATAAAGGTAGTGGGTTTCCTACACAATGCACCTTATATACCTGTGGGTTCCCTATAGGATTCAATTTAATCGAGGGAAAAATACTATATTGACACTAAACATAAAGGCTTTTTATTGCCACTATTCCCTAAGCAATACAGTGTAACAACTATTATAAACCACTCAGAGGTGATTTAAAGTGTATGGAAGAATGTGTATGGTTTATGTGCAAACTATGCCATTGTATATAAGAGACCTGAGTGTCTGTAGATTTTGGGGTGGGGGGTGTTTGAAAGCAGCTCACCATGCAGCCCTGGCTGTCCTAGAACTCACTATGTAGACCAGGTTGGCCTCAGCCTCACAGAGATTGCCTGCCTCTGCCTCTGCCTAAGTGCTGGGATTAAGGCGTGCGCCACTACACCCGGTGTCTACATATTTTTAGTGTCTTTTCTGGGTGCAATCATAAGAATTACCCCACTGATACAGGGGGACGCCTGTGATTAGCATGGGTGCACCATCACCTGGGTATACTTCGCCATGCTTGCTTCATTTTGGGTTGTTAAATATTTCAAATTGTAGATAGTGTGCTATGTCATTTCTAAACACTTCAGTGTGCACCCTTAAAACCAAATGACAGCCAAACCTGATAGCACAGGCCTGTCATTCCAGGTATTGGAGAGACTTGAGCCAGGAGGATTCCAAGCTGGGTTACACAGACTTGTCGCAAAACCAAACCAAACTAAAAACGAACACGCGAGGCACAGTTGTATGAAAACTCTTGGTGTCTCCAACGAGAGCAAACCCGGGTGAGACCCTCACTCATGTCCAGTCAAATCATGGCCATGTTGGTATGACCCCACTCCCTGTATGCTGCCTCAGACTGTGTGGGAAGGTGCAGTGGGCCACCCCAGCAGGAACAGAGGGAGGCATGGAGGTAAGCGGAAGGGCATGAACAGGGGCAGAGACTCCATCTCAGCCCTTTATATCTGTTGTCTTGAAAGCCAGGAGACTCCTCCCAGAATGTAAGCTTTTGACTGAGAGACATATGTATCTTCAACCTTTCCTGGTAATGTATATATTTGGTTCTGATGTATCTGTTATGGAATCTTTACATTTTCGGGTGATATAGAGACTGGTACACTTGCAATACCATAACCCAGGAGGTTGACACAGGAAGTTTGCTATTAGCTTCTAGCTTGCCTGGGCTGCATAGTGAGCATCAGGCTGCCCTGGATCATATAACAAGATCCTGTAACAGAGAGCAGAGAGGAAAGACAGGAACGGGAAGGGAGGAAAGCGAATGTTCTAGAATGCAAATTATGATCTGAGCTAAGTAAATTCATATTAAATTGCCTTGATACCATTTTGGTTTCATTCCGGCCCATCTACAGAATCGACTGTGGGTGTGGGCTGTCCAGGTCCCACAGGGAAACAGGAAGAGGAAGCAAGGCCTTCTCTGTCAGAATGTCTGTGTCCACACCAGGAAGGCTGGCTAGGCACCCAGCCAACACCTGTTGACCGGCTGGGAAAAGTATTTACTGTGAAATATTTCTTACAACATTATTCCATCCTGCCCTTTGGAGATCAGCTCGGAGCCCAAATGACTTCACAGGAGAAAGTTGTGCAGAAGAATAGTGTGAAACTAGGGGGGTTTATTTTCTTTACTTTCCCAAAGGGAAAGAAACACTGACAGCATTCTAACTAATTAAACCAAGGACAGCAGTACTGGGGAGCTAGAAAAGACAGTTTACAAATATATATATATAAATGTGTCTTTGGCTGTATGCTTCTTCTTTTATTTAAGGGATGGTAAAACCAGAAAAAGAGTTACCAGAAATTATATATATATAAGATTAACACTTTTTCAAAATAAAAACTGTAAATAACACATATCTCTCCCAATTTTAGAATTTATTTTAGAATTCTGGTCTCCTATCTTAGAAACAGAGTCCTGTTTTGTCTTTTGTCTACAATAAGTCACAGGCCTTAGATAACGGAATACACCAAGCTTCTATTTTCTTTAAACAAGACCTTTTCCCATTTATTAGCTGGTTGTTCTCCCCCCCTCCCTCCTCTCTTCTCTCTCTCTCTCTCTCTCTCTCTCTCTCTCTCTCTCTCTCTCTCTCGCTCTCGCTCTCGCTCTCTCTCTCCCCCCCCTCTCTCTCTCACACACACACACACTCACAAACATTTATGCATTCACACACTCACATACAATACATTTACACACATACACACACTACCCAAGCTGGCCAAACCAGTATAAGGAGTTGAATCTATGTTTCCCTCACCCAAGCCTGCCTCCTGTCCCCTGTGGAGAGGCTGCAAAACTAGAAGCCACATTCTAAGTCTTCCTCACTGAAGAGACAGCTAAAGGGAGGGAGGGGCCCTCTGTGTTTCCAGTGCCAGCTCCACAGCCTATGACGGCCACAGTGGCGACGTGTGGATGATGTGTGGATGCGTTCTGCTCATTTAGCGGTGATTACATTAGTTAATGACTCATTTGGTCGCCACGGAAGCCACTTCTTCACCAGAAAGCAGCCTGCATGCTGCCCTGCAGCGACAAGGCATGGCCCCCCGCTTGTCTGCAGGCCCACAGGGGGATAATTTTTCGGGTGTCTGTTTCCGTGCCTGGCCCAAACGGAGCAGGTATTGGAAAACAGTGTCTATTTCCAGGTTCCCTTGGTAACCCAGACTTGGTCTAAATTACCATCCATGAGCCAAATGCTAGAGTTCTACATGGTGACTGATAAAGTCACCTCCTCTATGCCCAGGGCAAGAGTCAATTTGGTCAAGCAGCCTGGATGCAGATCCTGAGAATGCCCACCCAGGCGCTTTGAGCAAGTCCATCCCAAGTGAGAGTCCTGTTGCCCACCTTGTTTAAGGGACTCGGCACTTCAACCTTCACGAGGCTTGGTGGATATTTCTAGACCTTCTTGACTTAGGGATTCCCAAGACTTAGGGATTTTCAAAATGACAGCCACAGAGAATCTCCCTCCCCTGTCTCTTTGTCTGTAGTTCTCTGGCCCTCATCCAAGTTTGGAAAAATTTGTAGGGCTCTCAAGAGTTAAAAAAAAAAAAAAAAAATGAAGGGAACTGGGTTATCTCGGAAGGCTGGAGTCTGGCGGTCTCCATATGTACCGAAGTAGCCGAAGGGAGGGTCCTTGTCCACTCAGAGTGGTTAAGAGTATGAGAAATGAGTCTAAGTGTACAGGGAAAGGCTGCTGGCCTTCCAATCTGTAGTCTGCACCCTACCGGAGACAGGCCGGGGGGAGTGACTCTCAGTGCGCCCGCCTGTAACGCTCCCTCGGGTCCATTCTCACGGAAACCGGGAGGTAAAGCCTCCACAGCAAGCCCACAATATGGCCGCTGAAGTAAATGATCTGACCTGGTGTGCGCCCACTCCCGTGACTTTCAAGCGAGGGACTTGGAGCTGAAAGAAACATCGAGACTCAAGCAGCAGAAGACACGTCTGAAGGGTGATTTGAAAGACTCAGTTCCGTGGGATACGAGAAGTTTAATGTTGGCAGAGGACCTCATGGGTAGATTCTCTCTCTCTCTCTCTCTCTCTCTCTCTCTCTCTCTCTCTCTCTCTCTCTCTCTCTCTCTCACACACACACACACACACACACACACACACACACACACACACACACCATCGTTCATTTAAATGGACCCTTTAAATGAACTAGAAGTGTCCCTTAGGGAATATGCAACCCTTCAGAGCAAGGCTTGGTGAGGGGTGTGTCCTATAACTTAGCTTTCATTCCTCCAACCAGGCTCCACAGGACCCACTTGGCAGGAACGCATAGGACAGCCCTGGTTGCATCTTCTCGCCCCGTGAGATGGGCCCGTCTGCAGGTGAGTGGCCACAGAGGTGGCTCCAGAGGGATCACAGGGCAGGCCCATCTCACTGGAGAAGGTGACCATCTGGCAGCACTGGTTTACCTGTTGGGATAGGTGACATTACAGGGCACTTTCCCGGTGTAATTCTCATTCAGCCAGCGATTCGCCAGGGCTTGCTGAATATTTGGCCTCTTCACGGGATCTGGTTCCAGGAGAGAGCGTAGGAAGTTGATGGCCCCTGTGAGACAGTCAGCCGAGAGCACACGTTAGAGACTGCATGCAGGTGCGGACGCTGTAGCTGCAGACATTAGTCTTCCACTTCCTTAGCCCCTCTTGGGGTCTCCGGCAGGGTTTTGTTTTGATAATTCACAGATCATGTGTTCAATCCCCACCTTCGGACACCTGGAATTTTAAATTCCATTTCCTCCACACTTATCTTTTAAAGAGCTGCTATATATCCCAAGAGCTTAAGCGATTGGTACCTGAGACAGCAAGAATCAGCTTGCTCTCCTCGGACCATGCATTTCTGGAACAATCTATGGGCTCTTATGGTCACTCAGAGATCAGCCACAGAGAAAAACTATTTACACGCAGAAGATAAAAGAGTAGAAATAGAAAATATGTTCAATATCATGGTGGTGACCGAGCAATCAGTAAGAAGAAAGATAAATGAGTCTGAATCAGACCCTTGAGTCTGATCTTTACCATGGGCATCAGGTCTCATAAGGTCAATGGGGTGCTTTCTGACTGATTGCTTAATTGATTTGTTTAATGTCCCAGGGATTAAGCCTGAGGCATCATACATGCCAGGGGAACATCACTTAACTACATCCTCAGCTCTACCTGACTTTTTATTCTGAGATAGACTGTCACAAAGTAGCCCAGGGTAGCCTTGAACTCCCTCTTGTAGCCCAGGCCCCATCTCAGCCCCCCTAGTAGCTTGGATTACACATGTGCATTACCAGCAGTTCGTTCTTGTTTTTTCAATGCTATTCTCTACTGCCTCTCACGTTTCCCCCAAACTCTGTGAGATTATTATACAGTGCCCAGGCTACCTGAACCCATGCTCAGCTAGCCAAGTGTAGCAGGCTGACACCACATCAAGAAATCTGCATGCTTCTGTCGCAAGGTTCTAGCAAGCAGAACATAGCAACACCACGCCCATCTGATGCTGTCCCTTAAAAAGAAGGGGGTGCCTGCCGAGAATGTGTGCCAATAGCATTTGCTCTCATTTTCAGCCTAAAGACCTGGTATAGTAATGCCAGCCACACCGAACCGCAAGTGTAAGGAAGGACGTAAAAACCAATGACAAAACGGTAAAAGCCTCACGGCCCCTCTTACTTCCATCCCAGGCACAAGTAATTTGTCTTACTACCCTGGGTCTCCTTTCATTAGACAAACACTTTCAGAACACCTGCGATCTACCCAAACACTAGAGCCAGGAAGCTGGATGTCTGCATCCTTTAAGATCACAACAGGAGAGACAACCGTACAGTATGCAAAACTGTGTTTCAGGAGGTCTCAGGGACAGAACTGTTCAGTGAGAGTCTGCACACAGACAGAGGGCCCACACATACACACACACACACACACAGAGTACACACACACACACACACACACACAGAGTGAGAGTCCCCCCCCCCACACACACACAGAGAGAGTCCACTCACACACACACAGAGAGTGAGAGTCCACACACACACACACAGAGAGAGAGAGTCCACTCACACACACAGAGAGAGAGTCCACACACACGCACACACACACACACAGAGTCCACACACACACACACAGAGTGAGAATACACACACACACACATGCACACAGAGTCCACACACACACACACACACACAGAGTGAGAATACACACACACACACACACACACACACACACACACACAGAGTCCACACATACACAGAGAGTTCACACATGGACAGAGAGTGAGAGTCCACACACAGAGAGATTGAGAATACACACACACACACACACACACACACACACACACACAGAGTCCACAGAGAGAGAGAGAGTCCATACATACAGAGTGAGAGTACACACATACACACACACACACACACACACACACACACACACACACACAGAGTCCACAGAGAGAGAGAGAGTCCATACATACAGAGTGAGAGTACACACATACACACACACACACATACACACACACACACACACACACACAGAGTCCACACACACACACACACACAGAGTCCACAGAGAGAGAGAGAGTCCATACATACAGAGTGAGAGTATACACATACACACACACACACACACACACACACACACACACACGAGTCCACACATACACAGAGTGAGAGTCCACACATGGACAGAGAGTGAGAGTCCACACACAGACAGAGATTGAGAATACACACACACACACACACACACACACACACACACACACACAGAGTCCACACACACACACACACACAGAGTCCACACACAGAGAGTACACACACACACACACACAGAGTCTACACACACACACACACACACACACACACACAGTCCACACACAACAGTGTTAAGACTCTCTTCATCCTCAACATTGTCAGTTTTATAGCTAAGTCTCCAAATAAATTTTTCCTAAAATCTCCCCAAAAAGAGGTTCCTGGTTTTAAAGGAATATTTTCCCTCATCTCTGCACCCCAACACTTCAGGAGTCACTTGAGGATTTTTGGGGGGTTAGGTTTCGTTGTTGTTGTATGATGTGTGCACCCACCGGATGGCAGACACAGATGTCAGGAGATGGAGCCGGGTGTCCCGCTCCATCATCCTTCACAGCAGGGTCTCTTCACTGAACTTGGAGGCAGGCCATCAAGACCCAACCTGTCTCTGCCCTCCACACAGTGGGGTTACAGGCACTTGCACAACAAAGTAGGGCTTTCTAATGTGGGGTCTGGGGATTTGAACTCCGATACCCCTGCCTGAACAGCAAGGTCCTCCTACTCACTGAGCCACGTCCCCAACCTACCCCTTGGACCTGAAACAGGGGCATCCATTGTTCAAGGGCCAAGGGATGGGTTTGACGAACTGAATCGGGGGTGGGAGGAGGTATTGAGTCAGGGTGCCTTCTGAGATCTCTGATTCCCACCCATAAAAGTCAGGCATCCATTCACAGCCAGAGTTGGGCTGTGAAGGATGATTAATAAGAAGAGCTAAAGATATCCGGATGTATGCTTCTGCTCTATGACCACCATCAAGTGCTCTAAACCTTCATAAACTGCTTGATAAACACACGTGATTTTAGTTCAAGTCTCTGCTGATAGCCATACACCTCTGGACATCACAGACATCACATCACGATCCCGAAAAGACTTTATGAACATCCTCAGAGTGCTTCCAGGTCTGTCCCTGGATCTTGAAAATACCCGTGGCTCCGGGGCCAAGAGGGACTACACATTCCCCATCAAACCAGAAAGTGGAATCTAGCATGGTCACTGGCCACCCTCCCCTGCTGCGAACTGACTCTTGGGCTCTCTACTCGAGCTGAGAGAGCTGAAGTCAGCCGAATGGGGGCTCCTCCGTCACCCGCACAGGATGATGGGAGGCAGGCACCGCTGCGGGACCAACACCCATGCTTTCAGGAGCACTCAGACATCTCAAGTCTGAACCGGCCCTGGACACTGCCCAAAGCAAGGGCTGCAGGCAACAGACAAAGCCACCTGACGTTACAGCACACAGCCAGATGCAAGCAGAGGCCTGTCCTCGAGGGAGGCAGCCTTCTCATCACCTCTCAGCGAAGAATCCCTTGACAAGGGATGGTTAAGCCTTCTTGGAAATCGTAACGGGTCCCAACCTTCAGCAATGCCAATGTTTCTTCCTCAGCTTCTCTCTTGGTGTGACCGTGGGACCAAATCCTCTTAATTGGAAGTGTCTGTTTGGAATGTATTATAAATGCTATTGCTATGGCACCGTGATGGAAGAGTAAACTGTTGGAAAAACCTCTCAGCCGCAAAAGGCTTTCGCTAACTCTGTGATATGCAAGAGCCAACTTGCAGAAAGCGGAAACCGACTAGAAGAGAGCTGGAAAGGCCCCAAAGCCGAAGGTTTCCAACTCTATGATGGGAACAAGGAGGCAATTCTTTGCACATTTCCTAGGTTCATAAGGGCAGGAGTGCTGTAACTTTTTCCAACTGAAATTTGCCAAAAATAAAAATAAATAAATAAAACTTGGAATTTAATCTAAATGGAATAAGATTTAATTGATGTAATCATTGCACACGGGACTGACAGAATATCAAATTAATGAAGATAGGTGCTCCTGATAGATGGTAACATTGGTGCATTTTCAATTTGCAATGACATCACTCAGAACACAAGACCTAAAGACGAGAGATAAGACTTGCGAGTTCACGGGCGGTGGAGGGGGCAGACCGTGAGTTAAATAAGGAAAGGGGGCCAGAGAGATGGCTCAGCAGTTACGGGGGAGTGCTGCTCTTGCAGAGGACCCAAGTTCAGTTCCCAGCACCAACGTTAGGCAGCTCATCACTCCAGCTCCAGGGCATCAGACATGCTCTCTGGCCTCTGCAAGTGCCGCACACATATGAGCACGTGTGTGTCGGGGGTGGGGGGTGGGGGGGGGATAGGGGATGGACATGTTTTAAAAATAAGGAAAGGAGAAAAAAAATAGCGTAGTCCCAAGGAAAATCCGGGTTTTCAATCAAGCTAACTTAGTCACTCTGAGACTCAGTTTCCCCATTGGTAAATTGGGAACAATGTCATTTACCTTGCCTGACTGAGTGAAAAGGCAGTAACAAGAAAAAGAACTTCATTCTTCTGCTCTGTGAAAGGGTAGCTTCTCTTGTTTCTGGTAAACTAGTATTTCTGGATATAGCAGATGATATCGTAGGCGAGCAAAGGTGGACCTGACTTGTTGCCATGGCCTGCTTCTCCTACAGCCTGTGTGCGTCTCACACTAGTGCTGTCCACATATATCTCTGCCTTTTCACCTTCAGTACCCACGGTGGGGTGGCATTGCTCCATCCCTATTGCCTGACTGAGGCCATGTGCCATGCTTAGATACAGAAGGCATGGGAGGCTTTTACGGCTGGGCGGGGACCTCCATCTTCACCTTCCCTGCGTGGACCAGCAACGGGTTTGGGATCCCACTTGGGCTCAGAACTCTTCTATCCTTGATCCAACTTCCTATTAGTACAAAGCACAGGAAGCAAGCCCCTGTGGTAGCAAGCCGCTGAGAATTGGGAATGACTGCTAATATTTCGACCCAACAATTTTGTTCTTAGCCACTGTCTTTCAGAAACCACGTCCACACAAACGTCTGGAGGTGAGTGCTCATAACAGCTTTATTCAATAGCAGTCCCAAACTTGAAATGATCCAGTGGTCCTTCAACGGGTGAATGGATAAACAAACTGTGGTATGTCCATACCTGGGAATACAACGCAGCAGTGAACAAAGAGTTCTGATGTATCTAACCGCTAAAATGGATCTTCACACAATTGGAGCAAGTCGGGGGACTTGTACACAGTCTCCATCTCTAAAACTCCTCCATTTCCAAAAATGAAGAGCAATGAAGAAAGGACAGTGGCCAGCAGGGGTCCGCAGAGGGGGAGGGAGGGAGGTGACAATGGCGGCACAGGGAAGGAGAGAGGTCCCTGTAATGCAACTGCATGTCTTGATGATACTTTGCTTAAGCCACTAACACTACCAACTATCTGACTTGTTTATTTATCCACATATGTGTGTGTGTATACACATATACAGATCTATGTCTATGTATGTATTTGCCTCTCCCACAGATGTCTACCCTCTACAGGAGTAGAGGCTAAATGTGGCTCATCCACTCTCTTTCTGGCATCTAGAACATACCTGGCCATGTGATTGGTTGTCATGAACTAAGAGAATGGCTATGAAATGATGAATAAATGGATGGATGAATGAATGCATCCCACGGTGACTTACGGCACCTCCCAAAACTTCGGAATGCCCAGAAGCCTCAGTGTGGCAATTCCTTCAACACATTGTGAGTTTCCTAATTCCATGAGGGAGGGCTCCCAGTGCAGAAACATTTCTCCCAGAAGTCAGTACTGTAACCTCTCTTCCAAGGACACAGTGTCTCCCCAGCACTCAACCTCCAGGGATTATACGTTACTTGAAAGGTGAAAGTGTAGCTAGATTGGATCATTACACCCAAGAACTCATTTCAAGTTGGATCCATTGACAAGAGTATACCTCAGGTCAGTTTTCTAGATGCTTAGAAACCCAAGGGAAGAATACTTAACAGTGGCAAAATAAAATGCTCAATTTTATCCATGTCTCAGGAAGGGGAAAATTAAATAGTTATCCTTTCTTTGTCAAAAGCCTTATTTCAGTGAACCTAGATTTATTCTAACAGAACAATTAAATGGCCCCTCCGAGCCAAGACTAGGCCAGGAACTTGATGTGAATTGTGAACCAAACAAAAGATCAGATCCTATTAATTTACTGGGTCTGAAGCCAAATCCTCATTCAAGCCTTTTCCTGCAATTCGAAGCTGCTGAAGTCTGAGAGACGTTCTCAAACACATCTCTGCTTTATTGTAATGAGTAATCGAATCTACACACACCTGAAAGTTTTCGAACAGCCTCAAAAATTCACATGATCAAACAAATCACAGACCCAATACTTGAATGACACCAATATTTCTTTACAGTAAACAGACTAAAGAAAATGTTCCTTTCCAGGACAACATTGCAAAATGGCCAGCCTGCAGCTACTTCTCTAGCAAAGAATGCAAGGCCCTCTTAGAATACGTGTTTTGTACCGAACACAGAAGGAGGGAATTAGAGCTTCCAAATGACCAGGGCAAAGGAGAATGTACTTGCATCAGATGGGCCGGCCCCTTAGGGGTGGGAAGCCCAGCAACCTCTGTTGTTCAGACATGGGGAAGGAAATCACCTCAAACAACCACTTCCAAACTGGTCCAAACCTGTCAAAGCACAGGTGGCCCAACTTGAATCCAGAGCAGTAGGTACATTACCTGTGGAGAGCTGGGTGGGGAGGGGGTTCATTTCTTTGTCCACCATCTTCTGGTACAGAGCCCTCAGGCTGAAAGGTTCCACCGTGAAAGGCAGGGTCCCGGTCAACATAGCGTACATGTTCACGCCTCTGAAAAGAGACACACCAAAGTGTAAGATCAGAAGCGGTCCCGGGGTGCAGAAGACAAAGGGCAGACAGACGGAGCCCGCTTCCTGGCCTCTGCCCCTGGCTGAGCCACCTTTCTAGAACCCTCTTATCATGTCACAGTTGAGGTGTGGACACCTGAAAGGCTGGGGTGAGAACACTGTGTAACGAAGGACTCGGAGATGAGCAGGAACAGGACGGGCTGCTTCTGGAGGAGAAACCACACTGCCTTCACTCTGAATTCAGGCTGAGCACCTGCTGGAAATTTGAAAATCCCCCAAATTCTGAAACCTCTTGACGACCACAATGATGCCACAAACAGAAAAATCTACCTGTGGCTTCCTGTGGCCGGTTATAGTACATGAAGGGTACAATGTCAAACCACCTTCAGGCTGTGTCTACAATGCGTAGGTGAAACACTGACCTCTGTCACATACCCAGAATAGTTCACTCATATATGCAAAGATTCCAAAGCCAAAAATAGTTCTGGTCCTAAGCAGTTTGGACATGGGATGCTCCAGTTGTAATAAGAAGACATCGACACCAGAGAATTCCAGACGGAAGTATGTGGAACACACTGTTAGGATCATCAAGAGTGATCCCACCAGCCTGTAATCTTTCTAGATACGCTATACAAGGTAGAATTTAGAAGGAGCCAGATTAAATGATGCAGGGCAAGATCCATCCCTTCAGAGTTAATGAGGGCTTCCGCTCACCACTCAGCCCTTTGAAACCAAAACTCCACACCCAAAGCCCGTCTTTTATCCGTCTCCTGACTTTTGCTCTGGATTGTCACTAAGGGAAGTCCCTCCGGGGCTCATTTGTCATTCGATTATTTGTTGTGCAATCTGTCACCAGGCCCTGGCCCAATATATCGGGTCTGGTTGAGCTATTGCTGGGCGGACTTAACCGCTTATAACCAAAGCCAACCCAGAGGACAGCGAATTTTCTGGGAGGATTTTATTCTCTTGATGTACAAACCTACTATCATGTTGATGAGATTTCCTGATGGGGAAGAAATGCCTGCTTGCCAAGAGGTCTCTGCTGTTCAAAGGCACCCAGGGCGGATGTGTTTTTAAAAACAGGCAACAGGATTTCCAGTCAAAACAGAGTCAATGAGACCGACTGAAATTAAGACCCTTCAAGCCTAATTCCACAGAAGCACCTCTGAATTATGCATTTCATGTAACGGCAGGTCCTGGAGCCCACAGCTCCAGTCTTAAGCACGCTCAGATTTCAAACGTAAGCTGAGGCCCAGATCTCTCTCTGAACTCAGAATGGAGCCAGGGAGACGGACACACATTCATTCCACAGATTCTTGCTGGATGCCTCTCTCTGAGAGTACTGTCAGCCAGACAACGATGCTGCCATTTTGGATTCGGAACTAGAGAGAAACAGGCAATGGGCGAGCACACAAAATAAATAAATACAACCCTTCTGAGTGAAATGAGATTGGGGAGAGCAAGACAATGCTGGACTGCACTGCTTTTGACACAAGAGTTCAGTTAAGGAGACCAAAGACTTTTAAGACTGGGAAGCCTCTCAGGGAAGTGTTTTATGTATGAGGTTATGCATCTCCAGTTGGCTGGACATGGCCATGTGACAAATTACATAAACCAAGAAACAAGGGACAAGAACAGACAAGGCAGGTGCTCGGTCACAGACAGCAGTAATTCTTGGTGTGTGTTCAGTGCAACACATTCCACAGGGCATGAACAGATAGGAACGAAAAGTTCCACAGCCAAACAAGTTACTTACACGGTGAGTCGCCCTCACATGTCAGTGAACAAAAGGGGCCCAGAGTGGAGAGCTGGAGAATGTGGTGCCAGCACCCGGTATTGCTGTACGTCAGAATGAAGTGATAGATTTCACAAAGAAACCGAGTGGGCGACGGAGACGTAGGAAGGGGTGCACCAAGGTAAAGTTCAGAAAAAAAAAAAAAAAGCCAGATCAGCCATGGTGACAGATGGACCTGAGTAAGCGGAGGGAGGCAGTCTGGATGGGGAGGGCAGGAGAGCCGAGGCTGGGACTTGCCTTAAAGACCCATTGTGCAGGGTTGTATCTTTCATGTGTTTTAGGTAAAGCCAAACACCTGGCTTTGGGGGAGTCTTCGGCACTGAGAGAAAACTAAGAAGTCTTAAAACTATACAATCTGTATCTACGCAGAGGCCTTAGACACAGGCTCTAATGAGTGGAAGACCTCTGGCCTCTTCCACAGTTACTGAGGACCACTAAAGAGTCATCTACAAGATGAACTGATCCCGGCAGCCTGGAGGCAGCCTGTCCCGAGCAGGGCTGAATGAGGAGCATGGTCAAATACTAAGCCAGAGTCTTTGTCTTCCGTACATGGCTTCTCAACAAGACCAGCTGCTCTCGTAGAGTCAGAACTTTATTGTTATCACCATCCCATGAGGAAGGGGCCAACACGGACTTACTACGTCAGTGATGCACGCGCAAGAGTCTTCCTGCCAATCACAACGCTGCACACTTGCCCGACTGTGTTCCTCACCCCGGCGCACCAGCACCGCCCGGACACTTGAAAGTGCGCATTCCCAGGCCTAGCTGCAGACTGGAGTCAGAAACTCCCAGACCACACCTTGCAATACATGGTTCAACAATCCCTCTGGGGCCAGCGAGATGATCCAATTGGTAAGGGTGCTTGCCAGGCAAGCCTGGTGATCTGGGTTTGAGTGCCGAAATGCATGTAAAAGTTAAAGGAATGACTCCACAATGTCCTCTGATTGCCGTGTGCCCGCTGAGATGTGAACCTCCTCCCTTCTCTTTCTCTCTCTCTCTCTCTCTCTCTCTCTCTCTCTCTCTCTCTCTCTCTCTCTCACACACACACACACACACACACACATCATATCACATCACATCTACAATGCACTCATATGCAATAATAATTTTTTAAAAACATCTCTCTGGATGCACTCTGATTTGAAAGCTGATGGGAGGACTAGCAGGGAGGACTACACAGAGAACAGACGGCAATCCAGCTCCTCTTCAGCACTGGCTCCAATGCTTATGCCAATGTCCTCATCGGAACATGCTGGGGCTCCTTAGTCTTTGTGATATTAGTATGTAAACTAGTTTGGGTATTTTCATCATACAAGGTCCATACATTTATTGAGCCTAATTTTGGATTCATGTGCTCATAACACTTAAACAAACAAAGCAAAAAACCACCTAGGTCAACATGGAGGATCTCAAGACCGTTCTTCCTCTCGGAGGGCAGCATGCAATACTCAAGCCTGAAGACACAGCCCCGTCACCTTTCACATCAGGTCTTATCTTTTGGGGACATGTGGCTTCTTTGTCACAGGTGGAGTGCTCTGCATGCTACAGAAAGCCTCCAGAAGCAGAATGCTGTGTGGTGGGGAAGGACCCAGTTGAAGGGGTTGGTTGAATGTTTGAACCAAGAAGAACAATTCTAAAACCACTGCAAAAGTTTCTTCTGGGAGACAGTTTTCTGAGACAGAAAATCACTTGGCTCCTTGTCACCAGTTAGCTTCAAAGGACAAAAACAAACAAAACAAAACACCAACTCCATATGTCCCTGCACAGCACACTGGTCTCTGTCTCTCTCTCTTACCTACTTCCGACCACAGATAAGAATGAAGGATGCTGTGCTCAAGACAGCACCAGGGAACTCCAACCAGCCAGCAAGATCTTGACTGCCTTACCCAAAGGCTTCCAATTATCATGGAGTGATCAATTACTCACAAACGCTAAGAGATCCCTCTCACTTCATCCCAAGGACACTTAGCTTTACAATGTAGATAATATGAAGGCCGAATAACTGAAACCACAAGAGGAGTGGAATTCTGTGTCGGAAGTAAATTAAACACCAAATAAATCTTCTCTGTCGTTACATTAAAAAAAAAAAAAACTCCACCTTTTTAAATAAAACAAAACAACAAGAAGAATTACAATTGTATTGGGGCACTATTGCAAATGATAACGGAAACCCACATTAATAGTCGGGTAGCCTTAGGAGAGTTGAAAAGAGAAATCAAATTGAACACCTTAATTCCTCTCTCCTAGAGTTTTCATCCATGTTTAATATGTGGGTAAAGAGAGACTCAGCCCCTCTGACATTTCACAAGTATGCGAGAATACCAAGGGAGATGTGTGGAATGCAGTTTATAAACCCCTGTAATCCCATAGAATCAGGCAGAGTTTCAAAACATGCGCAGAATTTCCTGAAAAGCCTTTTGAAATATGGCCCAGGGGTTTCCTGGGTTCTCTGCGGCAGACATGGAACTTCTGCGACTCCAAGATAGCTTTGAGAAAAGCCAGCGATTACAGGGGCAGGGAGGGCAGCACTCCAATGGTGCTGATTTCACAACCAACAGGAAACACAGGGGGCCGCGGCAGGGTGGAAAAGCCTACGGGATACTGGATGGTGCACAACAGTCTGATGTCGAAAGAGAAGGAAGGAACCGGTGGCGGTGACGGGCAGCTGGAAGAAGGAAAGACCCCCGTGGAGAAGAGTGTGGAATCCTCGGGACTGTGTCAGAAGGCAAATGCTGGTCCTGATAGTCCGTCCGGCACATTCAAATACTCCCTGGAGGAAAAGCTGCCATCTCTGAGAAGAAAGACACTGAGTCCCTGCTCCCTGGAGAAGGCACCAGAAACTTTACCCCGGTACAAGGAACAAAGTGAGTGTCAGCTCTGTGGAGAGTGAGGTCACTTGTCCTGGGGCCACGTGGCCAGGAGCCTTGGCAACCACCCGGCTCACACAGAGAGCAGGAGAGGGGATCGCATGCACAGCTGGTTCTGGGTGGTTCTACAGGAATTATCTCGAAAAACTTAAAATTAACCCCAGACCAGAAAGTTCTGTCTTTCTTTCTGCATCAATGTTCAATGTAACAATGCCAATATAAGGCCCTGAAGGAAAGGAGAGTCCAGCAACCATCTAAAAAAGTCTCCATCCCCACCCTCTTCCATGAGATGGTCCACGCTGGGCAGGAAGAGGTTGTCTGGTGGATTTCAAGGTGTCTGTCCCTTTCCCTGCCCTGTTCAATAAATGTACCAGCTACAAAAGCAGAGAAATACCAAAGCTGAAGAAAGCTTCGCCTTGGAGTCAGGGTTTCTCTACGGAGCCCATGACAGCCTCAGATGCCTCGTCCTCCGGCCCCAGACTCCCGAATACTGAGATTAGAGGCGTGTACTGCCGTACCCCGCCAGCATGGAACTTCTCCTTTAAAAGTCAAAAGCCTTCAGCTTCCCCAGATGAACACGGTTCTTCTCCCTGTGCGTGCCTCGCCATCTTTTATCATGAATACAGAGAAAATCCTTCTGTCTGTGGCCCCTGTCTGCAGGGAATAACATCTGGTATCATTCTGTAAACACAGAGCCTGGGACCTGGCCCAAATGTTGTCATTCTCTTCCTGAACACCCTGTTCTGCAGAGACTGGAGCACTGGAAACAACATGGTACCCCTTGCCCAACTTAACTACCCAAAGGCACCTGGGGAAAGGCAGAGTCCCTCCCGGGAACTCAGTAAAAGCAGGTTCGGGAGGCTGAGGGGGAGGGGGACACCCATGTGCATGACTCTGCAGTAGGTCCCCGGTCTGCACAGCCACAAGGGCAAAGCACTGTGCTGTGAGAATGTCGCTTCCTCCATCTCTTGGGGGACAAGACTCCTGGTGTCCATTTTTCTTACCCTGAAAGGCTCACTGAGCTAGCTTCTCAAGGAAGTGCTGTAATAGTCTTGGAATTAAATTCTCTTCAATTAAAAAGCACATCCGCATTAAAGTTATTTTCAAATTAGAACATATGCCACTCTGAGGAAAAGCTGAGAAGCAATAATAAATGTTTGATGTACCAGAGTGAACATTACAGTTTTGTGTCTAAAATCCCAAAAGTTCACTGGAAGGAAGTGGGGGAAGGGTGGAGAGGGAGGGAGAGAGAGAATGAGTGTGTGTGTGTGTGTGTGTGTGTGTGTGTGTGTGTGTGTGTGTGTGAGAGAGAGAGAGAGAGAGAGAGAGAGTGAGTGTGTGTGTGTGAGTGTGAGAGAGAGAGAGACAGAGAGACAGAGAGACAGAGAGAGAGAGAGGGAGAGAGAGAGGGGGGGGGAGGGAGGGAGGGAGGGAGGGAGCGTATCAGACCTCTGAGTGAGGTGAAAGGAAGAGGAGAACAGGGTTTTAGGGATTATTTATGTGGTCCTGAAAAACGACACCATTGACAAGGTTGACCACTGCAGGACCCCATCTCCTTTTCCATAGCTGATGCTCACGTTACCAGAGGGATGCTCCAGCACTCCAGGCTGTCTCCAGTCCTCCAAGTCTTCTTCTTCTTCACCAATCTCAGAAGCCTCAGAGTTAGTCCCTGCCACGCAGCAGGCTTGAAAACCCCTGGAGAGGGGCATTTGCCTTTGGTTTTAGAAGCCGATTCTTCACTACGCTGTTTCACAGCAATTTAAAAAGAGAAGGCACTTTGTAATAATGGTTTTGGAGCAGGGAGACAGTGGTCTCCACTTCCGTTCTCATCTTAAGCAGCATTGAATTAAATTCTCTTTGGGTTTTCCATTTCCCAACTCTGTCAACAAAGCCCCGGGTACCACACAGAAACCTAATCCCTCCCGCAGACAGAGGACTCCACAGTAGTGGAAAATCGATCTTCTAACGAAGGCTCTAAGGCCTCATGCTCTCGCCAAGACCTTCAGAGTCGGCTGTGGTCAGATGTCGGTACTGCCCGCACCATACACTCTGTCTGGAACCTTAACCCTCCTCTTTCCCATCTGGCCAGCTTCGTCAGCTCTCAAGAGCAGGTGAAAGGATAGACACACACACACACACACACACACACACACACACACACACACACCACATACACACACACACACATACACACCACACCACATACACCACATACACACACACACCACATATACACACACACACACACACACACACCACACACCACATACACACACATACACCATATACACACCACACATACACACCACATACACACACATACACCATACACACACCACACACACCACATACACACACACACACACACACCACATACACACACACACACATACACCATATACACACCACACATACACACCACACACACCATACACACACACACACATACACCATATACACACCACACATACAACACACACACACACACAGCCTTCTCGGTTTCGTCCAGCCGTGTCTCTCTTCCATGCCACCTGACATTGTTTACAGGGGACTTGGAGGCAGGTATGTGTCTTAGTCAGCCTGGTCTATGCCGTGGTTTGGGTTCGTGTGTTTTTAAAGGCCTGATACCCAGGAAGGCATTATCAGAAGATGTGGGATCTTTAGGGGCGGGGCGGGGGTCTGGTGGAAATCCTCAAGCAGCTGGTGCACGCTCTGGAAAGGACTTGGACTCCGTCCTCTTTTCCTCTGTGTCCCTGGTTTGTAACTTCAGCAGTTCTGCCCCACCACATACTCCATCCCCAGTGCTGGGTCTCGCCACAGGCCCCAGTCAATGAGGCCAGCCAGCCACAGACTGGAACCTTCAGAGGCATTCGCCAAAATAAACCTTTATTCTTCATGAGCTCACCCTCTCAGGTATTCGGTTATAGGAATGAAAAGCTGGCCAACACAGGCTACCGTAACAAAATACCACAGAACGGGGAACCCAGACAACAGACATTGCCTCACAGTTCTGAGGCTGAAAGTCTAAGACCAAGCACCGGCCGGGTTCTGGTGAGAGCCTCCCTCCTTCCTAGCTGGGAGAGGGCCACCCTTGTCCTGAGACCTCACACGGCACACAGACAATATAAGCTCTCTGTGCCTCTTACAAGGACACGGAGAGCATCACGGGCCCCAGCTTCCTTACTGCATCTAAAACTAATACCTCCCGAAGGTCCCATCACCCAACACCTTGACATGGGGGGCTAGGACTTCAAAAGAGTAAGTGGGGACTGGGTGACAATTCTGAGAAGTAGGTAAATGAGTCACAGGAGCTGGCTACACACCCGTCAAGCAGGAGAAGAGCTCTCTCCCGGCTGAGGTTTGGGCCACGCAATTGGGTCTGCCTAGTAAGGATAAGCAGAGGGGTCACAGAAGTACTCCTTGGGTCATGGATGCTACAACTTGCCATTCTGCTCCCGGGGACTCTTGGGGCATGCGTGAAATTCTACACAGTCCATGCCCTGCTCCCACGTCTCCTGGCCAGTAAGACCCTGAGGAGGGTCATGTGGCATCCATAGATTATCTGAGCACCTACAGCTGTGCATTATCTTCTTGGCGAGAATAATTTCACCAAGTGAACACTGACACAGAAGTGTGGAGGGACCTGTCCACGCCGGGATGAGTGACAGACACAAGCTGTTCACTGGCTGCAGACAATCGCTCCTGAGGGATCCAGGCATCGTGGCCGGACATCATCTCCTTTCTCCTTCTCCAGTGTCTCCATCACCTCCAGACAGAGTCCCTGCTTCTAGACAGACCCAGAGCTGGTGGCCATGGGAGGGCAAAGAAGCTTCTCTGAGGGGCAGGACCCTTTATCTCAGTCACAGAACAGAGAGATGGAATGTCGGCAGTTGCTAAATACGAATCCCTTTCCCTGGCCGGGCAACGTGGCAGAAAGGGCAAGAACAAAACCTGACCTTTCCCCGCCCGGGCTTTCATCTCCACGAGGATAACCGACTGGCTTCTGTGTCGCGGTTAGCAGGAGGCGACAGAAGAGCCTGAGCCCGCTGCCCTCCACCACACACTGTCCACACCCAGGAGATCTGGGGACACCTGGAGCAACACGATATCATCCGTCCCCTCAAGAGCCTAACCTCAAGGAGCAAGCTGATCTCCGCTCCCCAACCTTCCGGCTCCACCTCCCTTTTGATCATCTCCCCGTCACCACAGGACACGAGACCCTTGAAAGGTCTCTTGGTATCTGGGGCTTCCACGGCCCTCTCGTGGCTTCCATGTAGTGTTTATGAATTCCCCAGCTGTCCCCAGACTGTCCCTTCTGATGGAGGAGGAGACAGTGAGGGATGACAGACGGCAGGTGGAAAGGGATGTGAGGGAGGTGAGGGGGCACAGGGGTCCTCAGCAGGGAACTCGGGGCGTCCACAACGGGGCTGTTGGAGTGAAGCCGGAGTGTGAGATTGGATGAAGAGCTGGAACAGCAAAGGAAAGGCGGGGGGGGGGGGGGGCGGGCGCCAAGCTGTGGGCGGGGGACCAGGCAGGTGCAAAGAGGCGGGAGAGGTGGGCAGCAGCGGACGGATTTAAAGCTCCTGCTTAGGAAACTATGGTAGGATCCGGTTGTTTGCTTCTTATTTTAGTGAGGATGTGTGTATGGGGAGAGGGGCTGTATGTGATGTGTGTGGGTATGTGCTGTTTGTCTGTTTATATGGTGTGAGTGTGTGTGTGTGTGTGTGTGTGTGTGTGTGTGTGTGTGTGTGTGTCTGTGTGTGGTGCATGTACACATGTGTTTGGTTTGGTGTGTGTATGTGGTGTGCTGAGGGTTTGTAGAGTGTGTGTGTGGTGTGTGTATGCACACACACGTGCCTGTGTGTTTGGTTTAGGGTGTATGTGTGTGTGTGTGTGTGTGTGTGTACATGTGCACATGTGTTTGTTTGGTTTGGTTATGTGGCACAGGTGACTGAACCTAGAACCTAGCACACACTAAGCCAGGATTTCACCACTAGCTGTATTTCCACCCATTTTCTCCTTTTTATTTTGGGATAGAGTCCCAACTCACTCAGTTGCCCAGGGGGCCTTAAACTCAGCCTGTAGCCCAGACAGGCCTTGAACTCGCGATCCTCTTCCCTCAGCCTCCCAGGCAGCTGTGATTTCAGACCTGTACCACCAGGCTTGGCTTTAAGAAAAGGTTTTACATGGAACATGGGTGGTTCCCGGCACACCACAGCAAGTCTGTGAGGACTGGAGAGGAGGCTTTCTGCTTTACCCAGCTCCCCAGTGAAGTGTCTGTAAACGCCACTTTGAAAGTTTATGAAGAAAAGTC
Organism: Peromyscus maniculatus bairdii; assembly: GCF_049852395.1. Classification (NCBI taxonomy): domain Eukaryota; kingdom Metazoa; phylum Chordata; class Mammalia; order Rodentia; family Cricetidae; genus Peromyscus; species Peromyscus maniculatus. The sequence goes on along the minus strand of NC_134863.1, from coordinate 79,647,949 downwards.
TGGAAAAGAAATGAGGAAAGCTGGGCTCTGAGAATCATGAATGACATACTCCACAGCATACACTAGGTTATAGTCTCATCAGTTAGGGGCAGACGATTTCACAAAAAGGGGACACGAAGACCCCGGGAGGGAACACCGAGTTTTACAAGCTGGGTAACTCACATTGACCAGACATCAATTTTGGGGCCGTATTTCTTCCTGGCGAGCAGTTCCGGGGCAGCGTAGGCGGGGCTGCCACACTGTGTGCTGAACGGGTCCGAGTAACCCAGGATCCCTGCGCAGTTGCTCAAACCAAAGTCTGCAGAGAGGAGAAAGAGACAAACACGAACTCTGAATTAGAACACTGCAAAAAATGAGGAGGGGAAAAGAGAAGAAGAAGGGGGGGAGACAGACAGCAGCAAAGGAAACATTCTCTCGGGCTAACACATAATTTAGCATCCAACAGGAAACCCGCCAGCTGCAAGCCATAACCCCTGATAGACTCCTCAAGACAAAGGCGTGCCGGGTGGCGGCTCCCTTGTCTCAGTGGAACATTTTACATCAGCCCTCACCGCACAAGCCAGCGAGACCTAACGGTGTGATGAGCCAAAACATATTTCTATCGAGCCTTGGAAATGAGTCATCCGGGGTAAAGAGAGACTGTTAGCTTTCTAGGACTGAGGCAAGAACGGAGAGCATGCTGAGATCCCGGCTGCCTGGTGGCCAGGCTGGGAGAAGCAGAATGGAGGCTGGTTTTCTCCGGCTGGCCGTCTGCATCCCTGGCCCCTTACAGCTGACTTCTACACCTCAGTTTCTTTCCTTAAAGTCTTTAAGAGACTCCTTCCAGAGGTAGACTGTAATTTGGGGGTGGGGGTGGAGGACAGTTTAAACAGCCCTGCATGTTGGCTGGAAAAAGACCAGCCAGCAGGCTGGTGATGCCAGCCACACTAAGTGACCTCATGGCATTGCTTTGTTCTGAGGGGAGGAAGGCATCTGGGAAGCCTGCAGGAAGGCCCCGGTGTGCTCACAGCTACCCTGGGTCTATTATGAGCTTTGTGAACTCTTTACTTTTGATCGTAAAGATACTGCAGGGTAATTAGAGAGCTGTTAGTGCTCTTCCCGCCTCTAATATCTTCCTTCAATCTTTGTTGATCTCAGAATTAAGATCTGAGATCTTGGGTCCTCCTTTGAACTCCATGGCAGACACTGAGCTCTGAGCCCACAGACATGAGACTCCCAAGCTGCGGGGCAAGGCAGAGATTGGCTCTGAGGCTGGCACCGCGCCCCACACTTTCTGCATGGGCACCGCTGGCACGATTTCAGTCTCCTCTCACTACGGCCTGTCGCTCGGCTCTAGCCTGTCTCCACCTGCAAGGACACACCCACCACAAAAGCCATAGGAAGGAGCTCAGGAAATGACAACCAGCACTGGGAGGACTGGGAGGACGTGAAGCCACCCGCACACCGTGGCACCACGGGTCACCAGGACAACACTGAAGAGTCCCCTAACACTTGCTGCGGTGAACCGTCTAACCGAGCAGCTTATCCAAAGAGAGCCCCACGAACTCTCTCAGGTTCCGAAGAGCATCAAGCCCTCAGCCCAGGCTCCTGAGGAAGAGCCTGCATTGGGGATCTGGCCCAGCAGCCAACAGGGAGACTGTTTCAACACCGACCTTTCTCTTTTGTTTTTGATTTTTTTTTAACCCCCTCCTCCCATCTCCTTACCTTTACCCTCTACCTGCCCATTTCCTCTCCATTTGGTCCAGTTTGTCCCACTAAACACCACAAGACGGGCACAGAAAAGCCTTTCTGGACGACAGAGGATGGCTAGCCTCCCATCTCAGAAGGTATCTGTTGCAAAGACGATGAGGAGCCCTGCTCCCAGAGCCCAGTTTATACTGCGGCATACTGGCTGGGTGGGGTGGGTAGGGTGGGGTGGGGTGGGGAGCGCTAAGAAGAGGAAGCTACCATGCCTCCTGGCTTAAGAACTCTTACTATGGAGTCTGGAGACAGTACCACAGAGTAAAGATGGCGGCGTGACCAGGAGTCAAACTTTTAAGGAAAGTTGTGTTAGAGGCCTGGATCTCACAGCAGTCCCAGGAAAACGTGTCCCTGAATTTCTGAGATTAAAGGTAAAGGGTCTCTGTTAAAGCAAAGGGCGGCCTCTTTCAGGCCACCTCCTCCCTTCTCCCTCATCCGGTCTATCAAGAAGGGCAAGATAAGAGGCCAGATCACCCCACACTGTCCCAGGCAAGCTAGGGAACAGAGCCCGGCCTTATCTCAAGAGCATTCCAAGAAGATAAATTAGCTCGGGATTTGGGAAGTGGGGGGCTCAGAACCTGCATTTAAAGTTGTCTTCATCTAGCCGAGAAGACTTGATTTTAAAGACAGAGAGAAATAAACGGCAGAATATTTCACATTCATAATTATGGTTATTAAAATTTTACACATATGCCTATAATTAGAACGGTGAAACTAGAGAGAAATTTGCCTCCCAGTAATGTCAGATAGGTCGACCTCAATTAGATTTGGTAAATACATAAGCTAATTATCACTCAGTTTTCTGAGAGCTGCAAAATGAAATCTCAAAAGAAGGCCCCAGGACTATTCCCAGTTCCTCTAGGCTACAGCTATCCCCTGTGGTGAGAGAGCATCCTCGCAAACATCAGGCTGCTCCTCTTCTTTTCTCTTCTTTCCTTCTTCTTGTAAGAAGAAAAACATATGACTGGATCAAAAATCTGACTCCTGATAATTCTAGCTCATTTGAAACATGGCTGAAGTACATTTATTTAAACCAAATGGTTTCAAAAACAGGGAAACGATTAAGAAGAAATGATAATAGCTATAATCCTCTTTGAAAAACACCTAAGTAATCCTTTGAAGAAAAGAGGTTCAGAGGGCTTTCAAGTTAACAGTGTAATAACAAGGGTTAGGAAAGACCTTTGATCCACACTGCGCATCCCAGGGGCAAGAGAACCACAAGACACCGGGTGAAAGAACTGGTTACCTTCTAGGCTAGTACAATGTGACTTCCATTTATAGCATCATTTAGGCCATGAGAGAACTGGGAGGTGAGAGAAGAAAGAGACCCAGAGAAACCCAACGCCCAGGGCCTCCTTCCTGGCAATTCTGTGTATCCTGGCTTTTGACAGCAGGTCATTTTTCAAAAGGCTTGGCCCATCTCTTACTACCAGATTCAGTTGGGACCAAAGCTGTCTCTACATACTTTAAGTTTGGACTGAAGACATCCCATGCATAGTGAACTATAGCCTACTGTGACAGGTAACCAGACTGCGGAGCTGAGTCTTACCATAGACGGTCAGCTATGGAAGCCATGCTCACAGAAGGCCACTCCAAACTGTAGCAATCAGGTTCTCTGTGCCTCGATCCTGTTCTTTTCTGTTCCTCACATCTTTCCTTTAGTTATAACCACAACGTGCATGTGGAGTAGGTCAGCATATTCTGAACTGTTTATGGTCAGGACTCTGCCCACTGCTAGAATCTCAAAGGCGAATTTGGTTGAAACAACTAGTTGTCTTTTCACAGTCTTGATGACTTGAAATACCTTGCTAGATGTTAATTCCAGGATTATCAGCTAAGAGGTGAGAACCCAAAGAAAGTGAATAGGGCAGTTCCTGATCTCCAAAAAGCACCCATCATACTCAGTGGGAAGAGAATTTCAGGCTCTAGCTTAAGTATGCCATCTCTTCAGACTGGCGGTTTGAAAGAAAATGGACCCCAAAGGGAGTGGCACAATTAGGAGGTGTGGCTTTGTTGGAGGAAGTGTGTCACCATGGAGGCGGGCTTTGAGGTCTCATATATGCTCAAGATACCCCCAGTGTCTCAGTCCACTTCCTGCTGCCTGTGAGTCAAGATGTAAGAACCCTCAGCTCCTTCTCTAGCACCACGTCTGCCTGCACGCCGCCATGCTCCCCGCCATGATGATAATGGACTGGACCTCAGAACTGTAAGTGAGCCACCACAATTTAGTTGTTCTCCTTTCTAAGAGTTGCTGTGGTCATGGTGTCTCTTCACAGCAATAGAAACCTTAACCAAGACACTGACTGTGTGAGTTTCCTCTCAGAGAGTTTATTACTCGGCCAGTCTCTGGCTACTTATAAAAGCACCTGCTATTTCAGTAGTTAATCCTCAGTGCTGTGGCTGCAGCAGCTGGGAGGCTGCCACATAACCATGATCGGCTCCTCTGAGGAAACGCCTCACCAAGAGAGAGGCCTGTCTTTTGCAGTGTTGCTTGTACAGCAGGGCAGATTTGTAAGTGGTCATCCAGGGCTGCAGCTTGACAAGAGAGAGGAAAGACACCGAGGCAGGAGTGAGGGAAAGACACAGCGTGCACTGTGGCCGGACAGGACCTGGCAACTCTCCACAGACAGTGCTGGCTAGATTCGGCGGCCTCGTTGACAAGCTGGAAACGAACTTCGAGCTTTTTACTGTGGTATCAACCCGGCCCTTGCCAAGCTTGCTCTCTCAGACTGCCTTCCCTCCACCCCTTACCCTCCAGGAGGCTCTTTTGTGAAAGGCCGGAAGTCCCAGAGAGCTGGACCGGAAGACATCCCGCAGGCCTTTCAGCAGGGCCTCTGCTCACTGCTTCTGCACCTGTCATCTCTCAGGGCGGCCACTGAGCAATAGTCAAGCAACGTAACGAAAAGAAAATCATCGGTCTGCTCTAAGAACCTGCTAAAAATAGGGCCCTTAAAGGGCCTTTTTTTGAGTGGGGAAGATTGGTTTCCTCAGAACTGTTAATTTTCCACTAATGGGTAAATCAGTCCATCACCACCTGTCAGGATGCCTAATCACCCAGGGAAGTGGGCTGGAGTCCCTCAGCCCAGGAGCGCATTCCTCACTGGGAACTAAGTGTGATTCAAGCTGCCAGTGGGTCTTTTCAAGCCGCCTAGGCAGAAGAAATGACTTGCATGTGAAGTAGGAAAAGAAAGAAAAGCGAGAAATGGGAGATGGTCCTGGCTTCCTCACAGCTGGGTGTGAACTTGACAGCCAAGAGCAGCTACACACAGAGAGCATCGCCAGCAAAAATAACCCAGTTCTTCCAGGACAGTCATGGGGAATCCACTGAGGATTCACCAGCCACAACTTCTGGTCCCCTGCAGCTTCCCTCCAGGGGACCCAGGCTCTTTTCATCCCTCTCTTCATAAAGCTTCTTCTGTAAAGTTTGCATGAGATTGTGTTTAAAAGGGAAAGCCAGGTCATTCTTCCTTGTCTGGGACATCCTCAGATACACAGCAAAACGGAATAAGATGGGAAAAAGCTACGGGCAATGTTGCTGAGCCCAACTGTTTTCTACTAGTAATAATACATTTTCTTGCTAATTCACATTTAAAAATAAACACTTTACAAGTTGAGGATCGTCTGAATTTAAGACACTGAAGATGGCTCAGTGGTTAAGAGCACTCTGGCTGCTCTCGCAGAGGACTCGGGTTCAGTTCCCAGCACCTATATGGCGGCTCACAACCATCTATAACTCCAGCTCCAGCTGAGGAGGCAGAGACAGGAGGGTCCCTGATGCCCCCTGACCTCACAGCCTAACCAGCTGGGTGAGTTCTGAGTCCTGTGAGACCCTGTCTCAAAACATAAGGTGGAAAGAGACTGAGGAAGATGCCTGCCCTCTGCCCTCCATACCCATGTACACACGCACGCACGCACACACACACACACACACACACATCAAATGTACACCACAGGCACAGACATGTACAAGAAGTTGAAGCTGACAAAGTCCAAAGAAATACGTAACCACTAATTGTTTACTTGGAACTATAAAAGTCATTTCACAATCAAATGACACTATTTTTATCTTCCTAATATGATTAATTTATTATTTAAATAAATCATTAAATTACTTTTCAAATTAATTTTCATCATCAAAGCTATTATTAAACATGAGAAGTACAAACAGTAATATAGAAATCTTTCAAAGTTAATAATCGACAGCACAACGCTTAAGAGGTAATCCTGCTTTAAAATAAATAAATAAAAAAAACAACAGGCAGTCATACCAATCAGCTTGATGTTATTGTCTTCATCTAGCAGCAAATTTTCTATCTTCAAGTCTCTGAAATAAAACAAAAACACACATCTCAGACAAGCATTCGGGAGAAGAGAATGACATTTCACTCCTGAAAGGAGGCGAACGCTTTTAGAGGCCCTTTGAACCCACCCTCGCCATCTCTGCTGAAACCAGGTCATTCAGTAAATAGTTATAAGATGGGATAGAGTTAATTGCCATCAACTACAAAAAGCTAAAGGATTCCAGGGAATGCAGAGTGAAAGATGATGAAAAGTTCCCGGAAGTGGACCCAAATTCTGGAAGTTAAACACAACGGAGATAAAGAATAAAAATAGAGACACAACGTTCCACGCAGGTGCCGCCTGGGAGTCAAAGAATGTGAATTCGGAGCAGGGGGGGGGGTGTCTGTGGCACCGTGAGCAGCATCAATCAGAGTCACCAATGGATTTTGGGGGGGGGGGAGGGCAGTTAAACAAAACAGAGCCAAGAGGGCTAAGGAGGTAAAGGGGCTTGCGGCCATGGCGGAAGAAGGGAACTGACTCCTGCAAGCTGCCCTCGACCTCCGCCTGTGCCACGGTCCACCCTCCCCTGCCTCACGTCAATAAAGTAAGCATAGAATAAATAAAAAAGGAAAGCTGATTTAATTAATCCACTCCACGGGCCTCCACGCCTAGCGCCGAAGTGTCCCAGCACGTCGGCGGCGGCAGATGATAATATTTTAATCTATTTAGCAAACAGATGTTCTCGCAGGTGGAGAAATGGATTCCACAGATGTCAGCCTCCGAATCCCCGGGGTTATGCCTGCGTGGATGTTAACCAGGCACGGTGAAAAGGAATCGGGCGTGCAGATGGATTGAGGAGCACTCCTCTAGGAGAAGGTGATGCCACTCATTGATGCAGAGGTGACAGGGAGGGAGGGGACAAAAAGCCAAGGCAGCCCTCTGGATGGGAGACCTCAGCTCCGTGCTGGAGGACTACAGGCTCCTCCTGGGCAGGAAACAGGCCGGCCTTTCTCTCCACTGGGCCCTGGACCCCTGGTACACCGCAGGGCGTCAGTACCTAACGTAGAGTGAAGCTAGATTACCCAGAATATCACTGGGGGTCTGGAGTTGTGGCAACTGCCTAATGTGCATAAGGCCCTAGATTCAACCCCCATCACCACAAAACAAACAAAAACAACAAGATTAAACCACAGAGAACCTTCTGGGTTTCGGACCCAAACTGTGTATTGGTACGAATGTGTGTATGTGAGCCATCTCGGTCAACACATACATTCTGGAATCTTACATTGCTTACTGAATCTACAGACCCAGACATACACTGAATATTAATGAAGAATACATTTCCAGGGGCTGGAGAGATGGCCCAGCAGTTCATAGCACTTGCTGCTCTTGCAAGGGACCCAGGTTCGGTTCCCAGAACCCACGTGGTAGCTCCTAACTGTCCATAACTCCAGTTCCAAGAGATCCGACACCTTCTGGCCTCCTAAGGCTCTGTGAGTGCACACATGTAGTGCACATACACACAGACAGGCAAAACACTCATACACATAAAATAAAAAATCTTTTTTTAAATAACATTTTTCCATAAATGTACATATATACACATTTATATACCATCTGCTATGGTTGGCCCTGATTTAATTTTCCAATATTGGAACAGAGAAATCAGAAAATAAATCCTCTTTTTCTTATGTCTGTTATGGGGAACTTAATGGTCAAATCATGATGAAACAAAAATGGCGGCCGACACCTTCCACCCATGTCTGTGAAAAGATGAGCACACCAGACAGGGCAGGGATGTCCCACTTCACAGGGACAGCTGCCCACAGCCCAGTCCCCATGCTACCAGCCTGTCCACTTTGCAAAACGCCGGAAATCTTCATTTGGTCTCCATTTCTAGACACTGGCAAGAAACTGGCGTATAAAATAACAACACTGTGCAGGCCAAGCTTGAGGCAAGACCTGGCCTGCCAATAACCAATTCTCCACTCAGTGTGAGTAAGACATGGAGCTCAGGAAAGATGTGGGATTGTTCGGGGACAGGGTAGAGAACTAAAGGAAAGAAAAATCCAATCAGATGTGTGCACAGGCCCCCGGAGGAGTACAGCCATTCGTGGCAGGACTGGGCAGGAGAGAGACGGAAGACGGCTGCCTTGGAACAACCGTGGGTGGATGGCAGAATGAGAAGAATCAAGGAGTCAAATGGGGGTGGATGTCCAGTGGGTTTAAAACCAGGAGGCTGCTGGGAGCCCTGGGGCCTGACACATGGATGAGGGATGTGTTAACACCAAGTCAGAGCTTGTAAATATGTAATGGCCTCTGGATGCACACCTAACTGGGGAAGAAGTCAGTATACCTTCAGCTCAAGTGAAACTATGCATGGCCCACTTGGAAACTGTTTTTAAAAGCCATCCCATATACCCAAATATACTGTCACCCTAAATATAAGGCAGCCCTCCCCACCCAACTTTCCCAACATGCAGACTTCACTCACCCCTTTGAATTGGTTTTAGAAAACACATAGTATCAATTTTCAGGAATGTGATGGGACTAACCGAGTCACTCTGGCTAATATTTAGCTTTGAAGTCAAAATACCACATCAGACCATAAAGTTACACGAAGCCTTGGATTCGGGCCCCAACACCACAGAAACAAGACGAGATAAATGTTCACATAGTTCACTGTGTAGCTCCAGCTGGCCTAGAACTCCCTACACAGACCAGTCTGGCCTGGAACTCGCCGAGATCTGTCTGCCTCTGCTTCCTGAGTTCCGGAAGTAGAGGTATGCGCCACCACACCCGGCCCTAACTTTAGAATTATTATGTGCACACACACACACACACACCCACCTTGCATCTCATGAAACAGTGTCACTACCATTTGTCAAGTGTGAACCAGAGGTTCCTTGGGTCACCACTGTGGCAGTGAACCCTTCCTGAACTGGACATTTACAATGGAACACTTGGCTTTCCTGCACTGCTGGGGTCTTATCCTGGGTTCCTTGCACACTCCCACCGAGCTACATCATTAGCTAACACTGTATGAATTTATATCTGTGTACGTTAATACTTGCTTGAAACCCTAAACCATAAGCACCCATTTAAAATCTCCATAAACTAACCACTCAAAGGGTGGTTTCCAGTGTAGTCTCTCGGGCCATCCCAACCGGGAGCCGTCCTTCCAGTTGTGGTGAATGTCATGTCCACCATCTTCAGCTCCCCTTCTACCAGATTCCTGGGTTGATGGCAAGAGCCCTGGAGTCGTCCGTGACTCAGATCAAGCGTAATGTGTCTTCTCTAACTACAGCTTGGTGGGTGAGAACGTAACAGCTTCCCCTGCGTCCCCGTGATAGGAGATTTCCGGGAAGACTCTGTGAGGGACGGTTTCTTTCCCAGAGATAATGAAGACTTTATGAAAGTCTGACTTTTACTCAGGCATTTACGGTAATTCCAACACGCAGACAAACACACAACAGCGTGCCAGGAAGAGCCCGAAGTGTGATTCAGTGCAAGCTCGTTACACAGCGGCGGCGGCACTATTTCAATCTAAGGCAAAGGCACAGTTTGCTCCGAGTGAAATTAAGCCTCCTTGCCTAAAGGAAGTCACAGTCAGGCATTAAAGGGGGAAAAAATGTTCAGAACAAATATTGTACAAAAAAAAAAAAAAAACAGCTTGAAGAGTCGAGGAAAAAAGAGAGTAATTGATAGGAATAATAAATCGAAGCTGAGTAATTCTGAGGCCATGAATGCCTAGAGAAAAACAGCAATAATTAGAACGAGCACAGAAAAGAAACACTATAAAAGAAAAAAAAATAACTACAAAAAACAGGGAAAGCTTAGGAAGCCAAGAGGAAGTATGAAATATAATTATTTGGTAAAAGGAGAAAAGAATCAAAGCCTCTGTCTTCCCACGCACGACTCTCCCGAAGCGATCGACTCCAGTCGCCAGGAGAGATGGACAGAACCAATCTAGCTAGCAAGGTATCCACCGGGTTATAGCTTGGTTCAGCTTCCTGGACAGTTCTGGCAGGAACCAGTTTCACTACCAGGATGGCCCATGGCTAGCAGTGGAGACAGGAAGTCCTTGGGTGACAAATGATCTCCATTGCTGAGGCAGCAGAAGCAATAACTCTCACGGACATTACTCCCGTTTCCTGCTTTGAAAGGAGGGTGCTTCTCGTGGTCTCCCATGTTCAAATTGTGGGGGGGGAGGCAGCATTTTTTGTTTGCTTTAAGATGAGGTGGAGTGAGGGTTGAGAAGAGATGAGAAGGTGTCTTGCTATGTAGCTCAGTCTGACCTTGAAGTTGTAGAAATGCTCCTGCCTCAGCTGCCCAAGTGGGGGACCAGCATGCATCACCGCCCCTGCCTTAATGTCCAGTTTTCTAATGTTGCTTTTGCCTGGTAAGTCCTCCGGAGTCACGAGTTCTCCAGGCTTAGAATAAAAATACATTGGGAGGAGAGAAACTTCCCGTGTGGCGAGTGCACAGGCCCTTTCCTTGTCGTTGAACGGCAGTGTGACTTAACATGGTGTTTGCCTTGGTTTAGCTATTACAGGTGGTCTAGAGACAATGACGAAGGGTCCAATGCAAACACAAGACAGGCCATTTCATATCAGAGACCGAAGTGTCTCAAAGATGGGATGTGAGGGGTTAGGGTGGTGGTGAATGGCTCTTTGTGGATCTGTGCTGGTGTATCCAGGACATCACAGTTCTGTCGGGGCCCACGGAAAGGTACGATGCAGAGAACCTTAGTGTCAACTACAGTCCTTAGTTAATGTTGGTGTCTGCATTCTAGTTCCCCAACTATAACAAGGACGCTGTGGCTACCACAGATGTGTAAGCAGATAAAATATGTAGAAGAAGGGAAGGCGAACAGGGACCCTGGAGTTTCTGGAAATTCTCTACAAACTAAGTCTATTACCTTTTCAATATAGCCTTTATGCTTTTCTCTTCCGAGTGTTAAGAACATGCCAGGCCTCCCTGGGGCCTTCACTGAGGTACATCTTCTGTTACCTTAAGACATTATCCAAGTCCACTCTGCACAATAGACCACTCAGATACTGCCCAGCTACTCAGCCATAACCAAAGAGGCCAAAAATGATGCTTAAAAAAAAAATCACAAAACCAAGTCACCTTCTTGAGCAAAAAAAGGATAAATTTATTCATAAGGTTTTTGCATTCACATTATAATATAACGTTTAAAAATTACTGCAATTGTCCAGAAAACCAGCTCCATCAGACTCCTGCGGCCCAAATGCAAGCGTGGCACTTAGTCTAGATCCCTCGCAAGGCTTGAACGCCGGGCTCTGTTCCATGCCAGGTTTACCCCGTGGGAAGGCAGGGCTCCAACAGCCGACAGGCGCACAGCGGGAGGAAGGCTCGGGTCCACGTAAGTGGTCCTGGATCGGATTCATCACTTTTTGAACAGGAGGGGAAATGAGGGGACATTCCTTCCATCTTACAATACTAATCATGCTCCTCATGGCAAGGCGAGCATGAGGCTCAGTGTTGGCTTACGGAAGCCACTTCTTCTGGGCTACAGGGCTTCAAAGAGGAGTGAGGCTTATTCCACGTAGTACCGTGTCCGGCGGGCTCACCCAGGTTGCCACAAATGACAGTCTGTCACTCTTCTCTATGACTGAATAGTGTGCCATTGCATAAATGCTCCACATTATCTTGTCTGTCACCTTTGATGGACAGCTAGGCAATACAAGTGCCTGTTTGACTTCTCATTATCTTTCCTCTGGATATGCAACCTCAAGGTAGTGTGTTAAATGAAGTAAGCCGAACACAGGAAGATAAATACTGAATGTTCTCAGCCATTTGAGGATGCAAAAGAAATGCCTTTCTCTAAATAGGAGGCAGAGCATCTGGGGAGGGAGGGCAGAGAGAGGTCAGGGATACAAAACCAAAACCAGAGAAACCAGATCTGGTGTTCTAGAGCATGGCAGGGTGATTAAAGTTAACAATACTCTAGTGTGGACTGAAAAACAGCTAGAAAACAGGCTTTGGAATCTTCTCGCACAAGGAAAAGATGTCTGAAATGATGTGCTAATTACCCTGACTTGACCTTCACACATTGTATACACCTATTAAAACATCACACTGTACCCAATAAATGTGCAAAAGTATGTGTTAGTTTAAAATGTTTAAAAGGAAAGAAAAAAATGAAACTTTTTTGTACTAAAAGGGGGTGGGGGTGAGGAGCAGGCTGTACTACCAGGTGGCACCAGAGATGGGATCTGGGACAGTGCTGGAGGGGAGGGGAGTCTCCAGATCAAAAAACATCACCAAAGCACCAATGGGATCTGCCTGAGCTGCCTTTTGGTAAGGTGCAGGGAGAGAGTCCAGCCAAGGGCAGGTCACCAGACAGACATGCGATATGGGCAGACAAAAGGCCCCGGACCATCTCTGTCAGCTCCAGGGAAAAACAGGCACAGCAGACACTGTAGTGGGTACGTTTGGTGGGGTTCGCAGAGAGGCACAGCAGACTCATGGGAAACCTCACCTGCCAATGTACCTTTGTCCTTTCCAAAGAACAGGCCGTTCCTAGCCATCAAAAGCTCACCCCAAGGCTCACGTGTGTCTCCTCTCTTCTTCACCCACCCAAACTTTCCTTGAAGTTTTTGAAGATAGGCATCTTGATTTTGGGGGACTGGCCATATTGAACTTCAGCCATTGCCTTCCCAGACAAAAGACTGTGATGGAGGAAAGAGCCTGGGGACATTTGTTGTCATATACATTTGGGTCTTGATGGGGCAGGGGCAATTACTCAAACCCTGTGGAACAAAGGGGCACACAGGAGCAGTACTGGGAAGGGGGAGCAGGTGTAGATGTGAGCACGCATGTGTTCACCGTGTGCTTGTGTGCATGAGTGAGCACACACTATATACACACACACACACACACACACACACACACACGAGAGCATCACATGTACATGTGTTCATGCATGTGGAAGAAAACAGGCATGCATGGGGTTCACATATGTGCATATGTATGTCCTAGTACACAAAATCTATGAATACGTCACATGCACACATGTACATGAGATCATGTACATATCATTGTGGACAGAATAGATATGAGTGAGTGAGTGAGTGTGTGTGTGTGTGTGTGTGTGTGTCTGTGTGTGTGTGTGTGTGTCTGTGTGTGTGTGTGTGTGTGTGTGTGTGTCACATGTTTCCAGGATCATGGGAGAGTAAGAAAGGAAGATCTTTGTCCTGACCCTCGCAGACTGAGCTTGTGACAAAGTAGAGGCCTACATTGAGTGGTGGGGATTCAGGAGAAAGCCAAAGGCTGTAGACAAAGTTTTCCTGTGTCCCACCCGGGCCGCAGCAGCTTATAAAATAAGCACACAGAGGCTTAATATTAATTACAAACTGTTTGGTCTATGGCTTAGACTTCTCACTAGCTAGCTCTTATACCTTAAATTAACCCATTTCTATTAATCTATGTTTTGCCATGTGGCTGTGGTGTTACCTGTCTGCTGACATGCGGCTCCTTGGGCAGTGGGCCAGTGTCTCCGCTGACTCCGCCCTTCTTCTCCCTGTATCCCTGCTTGGATTTCCCACCTGCCTCTAAGCTGCCCTGCCATTGGCCAAAGCAGCTTTATGTATCAGCCAATGAGAGCAACACATATTCACAGCACACAGAAAGACATCCCACAGCAAAAGGGGCACACTCAGGGATGAGACCCTAAATCGGTGGTTCTCACCCTTCCTGAAGCTGTGACCCTTTAACACAGTTACTCAGTCGTGGTGACCCCGACCACAAAATTATTTCATTGCTACTTCATCACTGTAACTTTCCTATTGCTGTGAATCATGATGTAAACATTTTTTGGAGATAAAGGTTTGGCAAAGAGGTCGCAACCCACAGGTTGAGAACCATTTCAAGTGACAGTGACCCATGGAAGTGCAATGTGCTGAGGCCGCCACCGGGATTTAAGAGAGGTGAGGGGAACCTGGGACACAGAGGAGCAGTGACCCCCCAGCTGGGGGCTGGGCAGGCAGGCAACAAGCATGACAGTCCTGAAAGTGAGAGCCGCAATGTGGGCTCCATGATCTCTCGTGAGAAAGGCACTATGGGCTTCTCTCTCTCTCTCTCTCTCTCTCTCTCTCTCTCTCTCTCTCTCTCTCTCTCTCTCTCTCACACACACACACACACACACACACACACACACACACTGGCTTGCCCCAAGCAAGTCCTTCAACCTCCCTGAGCTGCAGAGATGGCTCAGAGGCCAAGAGCACCTGCTACTCCTTCAGAGGACTGTAGACTGGTTCCCAGCACCCCAGTGAGGAGGCTTGCACCCCAGTGAGTCCAGCTCCAGGGGATCTGATACCTTGTAGATTCCATGGGCACCTGCACACACAGCACACACACACACACACACACACACACACACACACACACAGTTAAAAAAAAATAAATCTCAAAGAAGAAAAAAAAACAGCATCCTAAGGAGGGACTCTTGGTCAAGGCCATTAGCTGGGTTGGAAATACGGCAATCACAAAAGAGCCCTTTTGGAGAACACAGGTGCCGACCAGGGACAGGCAGGTTATAAAGGGGGACGCTGGGGAAGATGAACACACTGAAGAGTCTAATGTTACATGGGTCATCTTGAAGATTTGGAGACTATGGACTGGGTTCCAGACCCAGCACACACACACACACACACACACACACACACACACACACACACACACACACGATAACAGGAAAGAAGGACAGCTCCAGAAAAGACTTACAAGGGATCAACAATCTGGCAATGAGCAATTAATATCAAAGGCCTGACCCTCCCAAAGAAAGGTCAGAGGGATGGACTCCAGGCTAGACCACACTCAGACAGGATAAAGTTTGGGGAGAAGGGTTTCCTGTGGGGACAGCCACAGATGGATTTCAGTAATAAGTCAAGAATAACAGTGAGGCAAAGCCTCCAGCTCCCCAGGGCAACAGGCTCTTTGTAGTGAACTGGAGTCTTACCTTCAAAAGCACTACACTAAGACCAAGTGATTTATAAACCTGATTGTTTACAAGATAGCATGGTGGTAAAACACACATACAATCTGTTAAGCCTGATCTATTTACCTAAAACAAAATTTTTATTTTCTATTATGTTCCACAAGCAAATCGCTACTCAGTTTAAAAAAAAAAAAAGTAATAACAAATTTTTAAAAAGTAAATACATTCACACTAAGTGAACCAAGAAACTCCCCCCTGAAATCTTAGGGAGACTATGGAATATTCCGGAAGGAACCCAGCCGGGACTGCTCCCAGAAAAGTACTCTCCCAGTGTGAGGCTGACACTGGTTGAATTCATTCCATTTTCCTCCCCAGACCCCTGGGCTGAGCTCAGGTCTAAGCCAGAGTCTGGGCAGAAGACCGAGGCCAGGCACAAAGCACCCAGGATCACGAGTGTGGGAAAGAAACGGCTGGCGCTTGGTGTATGTGTACACGGCCAGGGTGCCTGGCCTGAAGGGCTTCCCAGAGGAGGGGAGCTTGAGGTGGGACCCGAGAAAAGTGGGGACAGCGGCGTGAGCAGAGGACAGTGGCGGCCATGAGCGTCCAGAGCTCGTCGAGGCCGCTCTGACAGTCCCTGCAAACTCAACCCTGTGGAGCAGCTTGCTCATAACTGAGCTAAAAGCATCCACGCCATCTTCTCACACACAGGTTGACCCACAGAAGCCGCAGTCACCACACACAGTGGATTATCCGAGATCCTGGTGGAACAGATTGCCAAAGACACAGGAAGCCTGAGCCCGCCTAGCCTGTAAGCAGCGTAGACAGAATAGAGAGGGGCGGTCTGGCTAATCTGAGTCCAGGTTGCTGACTGTACATGTCAGTCCACAAAGAGCCTGGACTACAGCGTGGCAAAATCTACCACTTGCGACCCTGTTTTTTTCAAACCCAGCCACACATACAACCTTGGCTAGAGCCAGTACCTACAGGCTCCCCACAGAAGGCCCTGGGATCCCCAGCAGTTCCTGGAAGTGAGCAGACAGGATTCCCCCGTCACCTGCCTTCCCCGCCCCGCTCTGCATGCTGAGAAACAAGTACTAAAAGTTAAAAGGATTTATGCAACCTGCCCAGGCAGTGCCTGCTTCTCATCAGCCTGGGGGAACAAAGGGCTCTCTTCCCACTTGCTGTCCTTTTCAGGGAAGAGGACACCTTCCAACGCTGATGAATGAGGAGGGTCGAGGCCCTGGGCAGGGAGGTGCTAACACTTGTCCAAGCACGGGCTCCAGTTCCCCTTTGATCACGGAGCCCTTTTCTCTGGCCCCACAGGCCTGTGGCTTGTCTCTTCCTGCTTAGGGACAGGCGGTATTATATTGCTCTGGAATGCTGTGTCTCTAGACTTTGATTGGAACCTGTTACTTTGAATGACCAGATGAGTCTCAAATTGGTTTCTCATCACGGGTTCAAGTTAAGAGTCGAGCTCTACAGACAAGAGGTGAATTGTATGGTGGTGACATCCCGGTGGGAGAGCATTTTGGAGGAGGGAAAATAAAACGACCTGGCGGGCAGAAGGGCTGGGCAAGAGCTCAGTGGGCAAAGCGCTTGATGCACAGAGTCTGAGGACCAAGTTCGAATCCTCGGAACCCTGAGAGCTTACAGCATCCTCCAACAAACGACCCAAGAGCCTTTTAGGCATCCCTTCCCACCCGTTTGCCTGGTTCAGTCCGTTCGCTCAAAAGTCTTCCCACCAGAGACTCCAGGCTTCTCTGAAATGCTAACTCATCTTACTCGATTGAAAAAAACCTAACCTCAGAATAATTTATGAACTTGACTCCTCCGCGACCACATGAAAAAGAAAATTGTTAAAATGGGGACCAAAGGAGTGACAGTCAAAAATACGGTGATATCCCCTAAATCAAAAACGTTAAAAGTCAGGTTACATGGAATTTCTGAAAGTCAAGACATTTGGATAAAAGCCACCTGTGAATATATGGTGACAACCCACCCCCCACATCCATGTATGGGAACACACGCTAACATGACTTTCAGGGGCCTGGGGAGATGGCTTAGGCACTAACGTGCTTATTGTATATTCATGAGAATTGGAGTTTTGGTCCCCAGCACTCACACTAAAGCCAGGCACGGAGGCGCACGTCTGTAGTCACAGGAGGAAGACACAGAAGGGCTGCCAGTGTGGTCCAATCAGTAAGCTCAGGCTGAGTGAGAGTCTCTCAAAAAATAAGGTGGAGAAGCAACTGTCAACCTCTCGCCTGCACATGCATGTGCTCCTGCACACATGCATGCACACACACATGCACACACTCACATACAGGCACACACACATACACACACAGGCACACATGCTCACACACATGCTCACACACACAGGCACACATACACACACACACACACATGCATGCTCACGCACACATACACACACTCACACACACAGGCACACACACTCACACACACAGGCACACATGCTCACACACACATGCACATACACATACATATACACGCTCACACACACAGGCACACGCACATGTACACACAGGCACCGTGACTTCCAGAGAGGAAAGCAAGCTACACTCGTCTGTCTTTCTGCTTGCTCTCTCCTAACTTTAAAAAGCCCGAGCCCCAGCCAGTATTGGATTATGAAGCTATTTCCAAGGAGAGGAAGAGGGAGGGAGAAAGCTGGAGATGAGAGCTTTTTAAAAGCGTCCCGTCTCTGCTGTGAAAACATTATTAAATTCCTTCCTCTGACACCATGACAGTAATTGCACTGAGGGATTGGGTTTTGTTAAAAATTACTTTAGAGGGGCTGGTGAGAACTTCCTGCAGGAGAGACCCATGTGCACCTCACAGGATTCAGCTGAGCCTCCCCTGTTGTCTTCCGGTCCTGAGAAGCCCGGCACTGGTCTCATTTAGCACAGAACCCTGGGAAAAACCATCGAGTCACGTGGAACACTCTGCCACTTGCTGTCCCCTGGTTCTGTTTTCTGCTGTGGCCCACGGAGTCCGGAGTCCAAGCTGACTCAGCCCTGAGGTTTCTGCCTCTGTCATCTTGGCAAACAGAGATGGAGCCAGGCATCTCTCCACCATCACCCCCCTATAACGGGCAGGGGGTGACAAGGCAGGGCACACAGGCCAAAAGCAGGGTCACAGACGGCAAATGTGTGAATGTTCCCTTCCGTACTGACCTAGAGTGGAGTTCTAACGGAGCGTGACTGCCGGGGAGTGTGTGACTAAGACCAATCATACGGAGTGGGTCCTCACCTCGGCAGGGAGGGAGCGACAGGAGTTGATGGTGGCAAGTCAAGGCCGGCCCAGAAAAGCCACAAGGGACAGCGTGTCCTTGAAGTTGCCCCTGGGTTCAGACATGACAGGGCAGAGCATCCCATGTGCCAGCCTCACTAGGGAGGGCATGACCCTGTAGAACTAGGAAGTGCTGGCTTTTTTTAAGTAGAGTTCTTTACTGATCAGAAAAAAAAAAAAAAAGACTTTCAGGAAGCTAAGAGGTGGCATTCGAAGTTGTATGGAAAGAACGTGTTTCTGCAGAGGTAACACAAGACCCAGTAACTCCCCGTGTAGGAAAAGAATTGCCCAGAAGCAGCAGAAGTGGAAACACATGGCCACATGGAAACTCCACTGTGAACACTTGTCAAAGCATTATTCACAATGGCCCAAGGTGGAAGAAACCTAAATGTCCATCAGCAGATGGGGAGACTGATAAACCACGGTGTAACCACACACGGAAATACTGCTTAACTGTGCAGAGGAAGAAAGTACTAATAGAATGTGGAAGAATCAGAACAGCATTCTGCTGCCCAGGACACCAGCAACAAGAGACCATGGATTTTAGGGTTCCGTTTGTGTGAAACATCTAGAATAGGCAAATCCACAGAGACAAGCAGCAGATGGACAGTCAGCAAAGGGGGGGGTATAGAAGAATGGTGAATGACTGTCCACAGCAACAGGGCTTCTTGGTAAGGATGAAAACTATTGTACAGTTGGCTGCACAACTCTGAACATACTTAAAACCATTAAAATTTTGTGTATTTTATATTGTGAATGTTATAATTATATCTCAATTTTACATTTATTTCAACATGCATTTAAATGCACATGTATAAAATAAAATATGTAAAAAATATATACATGCACATTTTATGCCTTGACTTTGCTTTTTAAAATGAGTTAAATGACTTTCAATTTTTCTCAACAATGTAGCCATTACATAAAATTCCATAAAAATAAAAAAATACCCAGACATTTATTAGAGAGACACACACACTGCTCTCTCTCTCTCTCTCTCTTTCTCTCTCTCTCTCTCTCTCTCTCTCTCTCTCTCTCTGTTTTTATTTTTTATTGGTTGGTTGGGGTTTGGGTTTTGTTTGTTGTTTGTTTTTTCTTTTAAGACAACATCTTACCATGTAGCCCTGGCTGTCCTAGAACTCAATATGTAAATCAGGCTGGCCTTGAACTCAGAGCAATCCACCTGCTTCCATGTGCCACTATGCCCAGCATTTTCTTAAGATTTTATTTTTATTTTTAATGATGCACATATGTGTATATGTGAGAGGCAGTCCGGGAGATGTGCATGTGAGTTGTGTCCACAGAGCCCATAGAGGGCATCAGATCCCCTGGAGCTGAAGTTCCCACCAACACAGGTGCTGGGAACCAATCTTCAGCACTCTACAAGAGCACTAAACACTCAGTATTTCTTAAAGAGAAGAGGGGGTGTTGTAACCTATTTTAAACTTATTTTCATACAAAGACTTGCACCATCAGCAACAACGATACTTCAATGAATACAATCTCCATTCACGTTCTACCTCCCCCAAAAGAACAAGCTGGTATAAGCAAGCTTGACTTTCCTAACTATTCTCAAGGTTTGTAGGCTTCCAGAGAATGCCCCTCACTTTAAGGGGCAAGTTCACAATCTGAATGGTGATTCCACACAATGCAATAAAGCATGTACAGAACCGCTGCCATTAGACGGCACACATACCGAAATCACTGATCTACAAGCATCCACGCCATCTTCTCACCCACTGTTCTGTGAGGCATCTGATCAACCGGCCCTGCGTGATGGTCCTTGCATTTCGCGGTTTGTTTTGTTCTGTACCTTTTCTGCTTGTGAGTATGTCTGCGGGGATTTGTCTTGATTAGTGGGAAGAACCAGTCCAGTGTGGACGTCGCCATTCCCTGGGCTGTGTGAGTGTGGGGAAGGTGAGCTAATGACCAGTTTGCAAGCACTCTCTGTTCACCGCCATGAACACAACCGTTAGGCGCTTCAAGCTCCTGCCACTTTTGATGTCTCTACAGTGACAGACCCTAACATAAAATTTGGGGCCTTTTTCCTTTAAGTTGCCTTTGCCAGGGGTTTTTTATCACAGCAGTGAGAAGTGAAACCAAGATGGCTGCCTTTGGAAATGCTAAGAACAGCGGTAAGCCTTGCCTGGCGCTTCCTATGTACCAAACACCGTGAGTGCTCTCACCCAATGCTGGCTCACCGGACAGACACATATCATCACTCCCGTTTTACAGACGGGCTGAGTTCAGAGAAGGGCAGAGCGAAGACCCAGGCCCGGGTGCTCTGGCTTTAAACCCAACTGTTTGAACCCTTATCCACCTCGCAAAACCAAACCATGAGACCGGAAGAGGCTGCAACTGCTAAGTCTCGCCGGAGTCTCGACTCAGTACGGACTCGGGGATCGGCGCACGCCTGGCTCTCACCTGTGGACCACACCAGCCCGGTGAAGGTGCTCCACGGCAGAGATGAGCTGCCGGATGTATCGGCGGGCCTCCCCCTCCTCCAGGCGCTTCTTCTCATAGATCTTGTGCATGAGGTTCCCCCCGGGGCACAGCTCCATGACCAGGTAGTAGCTGTTTTCCGTCTCTAAGATGTCCAGGAGCTGCGTGATGTTGGGATGGCGGATCATCTGCTGGATCTGGCCCTCTCGCCGCAGGTTCTTGGTGACGTAGGTGTCCTTTTTGGCTCTCTTCTTATCGATGACCTTGATGGCTACCTAAGGTGAACCGGAAAGCATGCTTGTTACCAGACATTGCAGGCAAAGGTCGTTCGTTCCTCAGGAAAGACGGAGCCTAGGAGAAACCTGGGTCTGCCGCCCAGTGGGGGCTGGGAAGATCTCGGCGGCACAGCTCCTGCCTAGCATAGGCAAGGCCATGTGTCCCATGCTAGGCTAGCCTCATGAATTAAAGCAACTAGCTAGTTCATCAAATAGCATCAAATGAAAAAAACTAGAACGTCAGAAAAAAAAATCCTTATTCAAGAAGAAAAACAGGATTAACTTAAGCAAACCCGAACCCCGACAACTCAGCAAAGAGTCCACGTCAAACTTGGCTCTCCCACAGGGAGGGTGCTGAGATGGGGTACTGATTTCTTCTGGAACTAAGGACTCTGCCACTTGCTCCTGGGACTCACTGCTTCTTTCAGGTCTGGTGATTCCCAGGGCCCCACTTCAGAAACAGCTATACCTATATAACCCCATCTTCAGCTGGAGGGCACGGTTGGGGGCCTGGGGAGGGGTCCTTCACAGATGCAGCTGCCACAGGCTCAGTTCCGCCCACTCTGTGACAGTCCCCCCCCCCCCCCGCCAGGCCAGCCGGTCTCTGACCTTCGGTGGGGACTCTTTGTCCTTGGCAAATGACCTTGAGGTGAACTCTCACCCTGCTGTCAAGATCCAAACTTACGTATCACCCACCCAGAGATGCTCCTTCTGGGCCATTTCCACATAATGACCTTGTCCTAAACATGGAAAGGAGGACAGAAGGGGAAGACTATTATCCACCCAAGTCAGCAGTACCTCAGCTTTTCCTTTTTCCTTTGGGGGAGTCATCTCTTCACCTCCAAGTCCTAAGACACACATCCACTGCTCCCTCGGTCCCCCTCCCAGTGTGGCCAGCTGTGAGCAGGATAAACTTCAGTTTATCTTGCCAGTGGTCCATCTGTCCTTCCGCTCAGTTCACTCACACGCTGTCTCCCTTGTGCCCAGAACTGCCACCTCTGAAGGAGGCTCTGGAATAATTGAGGTCGGAGCCCATGGGTGCAGCAGAAGCACAGGGCGCCTCACACTCCTCTCTATTTTCTCTTGAACAACCGGATTTTGTACCTGTTGCACAGTGCACTCTGTGCAACCGAACGCTGGCATAGCTCTACACACACACACACACACACACACACACACACACACACACACACACACGCAAGGTAGGTCTGTAAGTAAATAGGCTTGCAGAGAGAGGCTCAGTTAGTACCTCCTGGACATCCTTCATGACCATCAAAACCCGAGATCTCACCAAGGTCAAGGAGACTATGGCTAATGGTAATGCACTGTGGACTTCACACACTCAACACACACACACACACACACACACACACACACACACACACACACACACACAGGACATGCTCAGTGAGTGACAGAAATATGAATAAGCCTGAGGATGGGAATCATTTTGCAATATCCACACATATCAAAACGTCACACTGTACACAATAAACATGTGCACACTGTGGCTGTCAATTAAGCCTCAATTGAGCTATAAAAATACTATTAATAAAAAGAAAATGAGAAAAAAATACAAGCCAAAGACAAATTTAAATTAGCAAAACTCTGGACATTAGCAGCCAGTCTGGACTATGGCATCAGTATCCTAACAGTTCCATGACCCTTGCCCAGGTCTCCCCTGAATTCAGTCTACACTTCAGCTAGAAACTGGATGCAGGGGGCTGTCCCTGGCTTCTGGATGAAACGCCTTGGGGCTCATTCACTGCTGCATACGGAGGCATCTGCACATTTTCTCATCAGCCCTACAATGAACCACCCAGGGTACAGCCTGTCTCCAGCGTGTGGTCCCCTCAACCCTCCGAGACATGTCTAAGCTATCCTAAGTACATCTGCCATCCCCCTTGTCCCCTTGTGACCCTACACCCTAACAGGCAAAATCAAGATGCCATCCTCCACATCCCTGCACATTGAGCTTCTTCTGTCCGATGGTAAGATTCTCACTGCTAATGAAGGGCCTGTCCCCTCTGCACCTCACAGTACATTATGAACAGTGGTGGCCAAGAGGCCACCAGCCAACGAGATGACTGAAGAGAGCGTGAACGCTGAGTCTACTGTGGCTCCCTGAGAGCCACCTTCCTCCTAGCAGGGAATTTCAAACCCTTAACCCAAAGACATGGAGAGCAAACCAAGGGCACGGGGAAGTCAGCAAGGGGAACAGACAGGCCGGTGGAGCCATGCTCAGCTCCTCCCTCGCAGCAGGTCACCTTCCATCCCACCCCAACCTCCCAGGCCAGGGCTTATGGTCCAGCTAAAGTTACACCCTGGCTGTGGTTTGTCCAAAACTCATTCCAGATGCTAACCTCCCAGTTTTATAGAGTGTACTTATTCCTGGCCCGTGTGTGTGTGTGTGTGTGTGTGTGTGTGTGTGTGTGTGTGTGTGTGTGTAGGTATATGTATATTTCTGGGACTGGAGAGATGGCGTAATCAGTAAAATGCTTGCCTTGCAAACTGAGGACCTGAGTTCAATCCCCAGAACCCACGGTAGGGATAAAAAGCCAGGCATGCTGGTACGAGCTAGTAATCTAATCAGTGGGGAGGCAGAGACAGGAGGATCCCTAGGCCTGATGGACAGTCTGGCTTGCCCACTTGGCAACAAGCTCCAGGCAACTGTGAGACCTTGTCTCAAAAAACAAAGGGGACAGCATCTAAACAACGACAGCCACAGCTGACTGGTGGTCTCCATGCAGATGTGCACACACATATGAGCACCCATACATACATGTGCACATTTATGCACACACATATGTGCATGTACATATGTGTATATCTATTACATAGACAGACAGGTCTACCTTTGGGGGGATGGGAGGATGCTGAAAAGCCACAACTGAGTTCTGCCTCTGCTTGACACTGTGTGAGTGTCTTAAAAAGGACACCCTTTGGCAATGGAGCCTTGAAAGCACAATGAATGGATGGTGGTCTAAAAGCTGGCAGAAATATGACCTCCTTTTTTTTTTTTTTTTTTTTTTTTATAAAACATAGCATCCAGTTACTGCTAAGATAATTATTTAGTTCATTAATTGCTTGTCCTGGGCTGAATAATGGCCATCTAAAGATATTAAGTGCTAACCCCTAGGTCATATCTATGGGACTTTATTTTGGAAGAGACTCTGTAGACATGGTTAAGAGATATGACAAGACTAACCTGAGTCAAAAGAGTGAGCTCTCCCTCCTCACAAGTGTTCTGTTACAACAGCGGCATCAGGAGCTGTGTACACCTCGGCACAGAGAGAAGGCCGTGCGAAGGAGGCCGAGATTGGAGGGATGGGGCCCCACACCGAAGAACCCTAGCAACTCCTAGGAACTGGGAGGGAGAGGGAGCCTGGGGGCAGGGAGGGGGCAGAAAGCCTTGTCCGCACTGATTTCAGACCTCTGGTACCCAGAACTGTGAAAGAATTAATCTCTCACAGCTTGAAGCAATCAAGTTTGGGGAAATGTGTTATAGCAGCCACAAGGCACTAATACCTTCCCCGAGGGGCACAGGGGATCTTTACCTGGATACAAGCTTTTAAGAGCACATTTTCCAGGCTCCATGACCACCCTCCTCATCAGCCACACACGAGGTCACCTTCTACCAGCACCCATGTCTCCTCGGTATTATCAGCAACTTCTGACAGTTCGTATGATCCCCCACAGGCGTGGCCATAGACTAGTCGCCGCATTGCTGGATTCTGTCAAGTTGACAGTTAGCACTAACCAGCACAGGCCCCTCTTTGGATCATGGATCTACGTCCTGATAAACTCAAGGTAGCCGAATACCCTGCGTAGAAAATTCGCAGCGTAACCTTAACATCCTATCCCTCCTGGCTCAGTAATACAGCGCAATGTCGGAAATGGACTGTCACACTCATGGTCACTGACCGGGAAAGGGCACTGCACCACATATTGCCAGCTCAGGAAATGATCCAAATGTAAAATAGTGAAATATACTCTTTTGTTGAATATGGATCACCTTTGTGCTACTGTAGTCAAATAATTCTAAACTGAACCATCGTAAGCCAAAGAATGTCTGCATTCCCCAACCATCTCCACCTTCTCCAACTCCTGAGAAGGGAAGTGGAGGAGAGGTAATGGCATAACCCAGCAGGGAGCACCTCAGATGACCCAGCAGGGAGCACCTCAGATGACCCAGCAGGGAGCACCTCAGCTAACCCAGCAGGGAGCACCTCAGATGACTCAGCAGGGAGCATCTCAGATGACCCATCAGGGAGCACCTCAGATGACTCAGCAGGGAGCATCTCAGATGACCCAGGAGGGAGCACCTCAGATGACCCAGGAGGGAGCACCTCAGCTGACCCAGGAGGGAGCACCTCAGATGACCCAGCAGGGAGCACCTCAGATGACCCAGCAGGGAGCACCTCAGATGACTCACAGCAGGGAGCACCTCAGATGTCTCAGCAGGGAGCACCTCAGATGACTCACAGCAGGGAGCACCTCAGATGACTCAGCAGGGAGCACCTCAGATGACCCAGGAGGGAGCACCTCAGATGACCCAGGATGGAGCACCTCAGATGACTCACAGCAGGGAGCACCTCAGATGACCCAGAAGGGAGCACCTCAGATGACTCAGAAGGGAGCACCTCAGATGACCCAGAAGGGAGCACCTCAGATGTCTCAGAAGGGAGCACCTCAGATGACTCAGCAGGGAGCATCTCAGATGACTCAGCAGGGAGCACCACAGATGTCTCAGTAGGGAGCACCTCAGATGTCTCAGCAGGGAGCACCTCAGATGACCCAGGAGGGAGCACCTCAGATGACTCAGCAGGGAGCACCTCAGATAACCTAGCAGGGAGCACCTCAGATGACCCAGGAGGGAGCACCTCAGATGACTCAGCAGGGAGCACCTCAGATGTCTCAGCAGGGAGCACCACAGCCCTTCCCCTCAAACCATCACCTCCGCCATGCCCTTGAGCTGTCTCACAGAGGCCCATGGTAATAATAGTGGGGAAACTAAGAGCCCCAAAGACAGGTTCATACCCAAGCCCTGGAACCTGTAAATGTTGTCTAACTAAGCAAGGGGTCTTTGTCAACATAATGACCTGGTCTTGAGATGAGGAGATTGTCCTGCACCAATGGAGTGAGTCCCAGAGAGCTTCTGAGATGGCCTCGGAGGATGAAAAAGATGAGACAGGCACACAGAGAAGAAGGCTACACGAAGGAGACGATTAGCACAGCCACCAGAAAGCAGAACAGAGTCAAGGCCCCCCTCCATCCCCCCTCCTCACCCCCTGCCTGGATCCGAGGAGGAAATACGGCCCTGTTGTCATCTTGGTTTGGAACCAATAAAGTTGATTTTGGACATTGCATATCAGATACTGAAGAATAATTTCCTGTTGTTTCAAGCCACCAAGTCGATGGCAATTTGTCACGGCAGCCCAGGAAACTAACATCGCATGTCACCATCATATGATGTCTTATTTCCCAAGTTCTACCAGTCCAGTGGCGCTGTGGGAACATCCGGAAGGGTTAAAGCTACCTCACAGACAGAAGGCTGCCCACTCAGCTCTCCCCATCTTCAGAACAAGTCTTGTTTCCATCTCTCCCGACCCTGACAGGCTTCACCCTGATAATGCTGGAGGTGGAATGTCATTCGGATTGCACAAAACCATTTCATCAACTGTATGGACCACAGCTGAAATGGGAAACAACCCGAACGGGAATTAAGGGGAAAAACAATCAATGATCGACACAGGGCGGCCTGGATTTAATAAGATGGCAATCAGAGATCTGCAGGAAAATGTCTAACACCCATTCCATCAAGGTAAAAGCCAATGTGGGCATGGGTCTCTGCCGGGAAGAAAAAAAGGTGTCAGGCAGGAGAGTTTTAGAGGAAAACTATGTCGTAAAATAAGCAGATTTAGCATGGTGTAGATGGTAGCAGAGGAGAGTCCAGTGGCTAAGACCATCGCTACTGAGCCACTGACGGTCAGGGCCATAGCAATGCTGTGTAGGAACTCCCAGCCAGAGTGCATGTAGAGTTTTTAGTTTTCCCATGTTGGGTAGTATGGAGAAGGTAAGTAAGGGGTGCTCAATAGGTCTACACATCTCCCTGAGAAAATCAAGAAAACCAATTCTCGACGAGGTCCATGAAACCAAGGATCTGAGTTGCAAAGTCTGAGAATTTTACAAAGGTGTCTTCTTTCAGGTCTGGAGAGGTGTCTCTGTGATTCAGGTCTCCAGAGGACCCAGGTTCGATTCCCAACACCCACCTGGTGGCTCGCCACCACCTGTAACTCCAGTCCCAGGGCATCTGACAGCTTCTTCTGGCCTCTACAGGCACCAGGCACACATGTGGGGCAGAGGCATCCATGCACAAAACATCCAAACACAAAAAAGAACTCTATTTTCAAAGATTGTGCATATTTCCAGCACGCTAAGTGGCAGGGCTGTGGACAGCTGCAAGCGGTTCACTCATCCACTTACGCGCTCATAAGAAACAGTGGGCCTCCCAAGACTGTCACCCTCCAACTTCCTTCCTCTTTCCCCGTCCAAACAAACCCAGAGCCCACCCGCGATGGCTGAAATCAGCCAATCTACCTTTAAATAATGAGATAGGCTCACTAGAGAGAATGGAAATCCCTTGAGATTAATTAAAAAAAAAAATCAAACAGCAGACCTAAAAGGAACCTGCTTTGTCCTGCATGGAACGGTGGTGTCGCTGTCCGGCACAAGACCTTTGGGAGAGGGAAGGGACTCTCGTGGGTCCACACCCAGGAGGAAAAGGACCTCAGAAAGGAGGCCCAGAGCCTTTGTCAGATATTTGGGGGGGGGGGATGATATATGAGTAATAAGATGGTGGACAGCATCGCATGTGGACACAGTAATGGTCCACGATTCCATAAGCCAGTCGGTCCCTAAGAACGCAGAGCACTCAGTACTGTGTCCCGCACCTCATCGGTTCTCCTTAAATTGAGGCCATCAGTATCACCACTCTACTTCAGCAGACCAGCCAGCAGGGGGTAAGAGAGCGTTTGGCTCCAGTCAGCTGACGGAAAAACACACCCGGCCCTGACCAACGGCCGAGGCCCATAAACAAGAAGCCAAACCTGCATTTCAGTGGTTTAAACTCTCCGCAATTTTCAGTCCCGAGGCAGAGGTCTACCAGTCTAGTCTCTTGGTTGAGACTGTCTACACAGGACCAGAGTTAACAGCACTTCCAATTCATTCCTTTCTCCTGGATTCTCCAACGTCTTTAAAATTCATCATTTTGAAGCCAGATCCAGAATGATGTACCAACTCCCTAAAGAGGAAACTTGGGCATAAAATGAACCTTCTGCATGGCTGAAAGAAAAATAGACCCCTTTTAACATCCCAGAAGCATACACACATTTGACACTTTTCACTCTGGATGCTGGGTTTTGGGGAGCTCATGCCTTCATCAAAGCACTTTTGTACTGTAATGTTTTAAAGGATCAAACCCGCTCAGGGACTAGAGGCCCTAACAACTAGATGTCTCTTTACGTGGAAATGAGCCCCCAAAAGCTTTCTTTTCAGAGCACTTTGGTTTCTTAATGGATATTTTCTGCTAAACTGAAATGAATCTTTCCTACTTTAATGAACAGGCATTCAGCATTACAGCCCACTGGATACTGTTCCAGGTAATGACCATATGCCATAACTGACTTGTGAGTTTTCAAATGCATTTGTAGGGACCGTTCAGGTTATTTGTAGTGGTTTGAAATTACTGACTCTTATAAAACAAATTGTCCTTCCTTAAATGCATAAGTTGAGGCCCTGACTCCAGTGTGACTGTATTTGGAGACAGGGCTTTGAAAGAGGAGATGAAAAGTTAGGTAGAAGTCACGGGGCGGGACCAATGCTGCTGGATCCATATGGAAACAGAATTGAGAGCCAAGTTTTGTCTCTTCCTTTGTTATCTACAGAAAAGGCCATCGGAGGACACTGCAAAGGGGGAGACAACCCTGAGGAGGGAACTGTCGGCACCTCCATCCCTGACCTTCTAGAGCCGTGAGAAAATGTGTGTTATTTAAGCCACTCCGTCCATGGAATATCATTCTAGAACCCAAGCAGACAAATGCCCCCGCCCGCCCCCCCCCCCCCCCGAACATCTTAAAAGCTCTCTAGGACTCCTCACAGTAAGAACAAGGGACCAGGGCTCAGTCCCAAGGCTGAGGCAGCTCTCGGAGCCTCTCCCCTCCCCTCAGCCTGCTGCTTGCCACAGGCAACACAGGTCACCTAGCACCACAGTTCAGCACTGGCAACGCTCAGGCTACAAGCTGGGCACAAGACTTCCAACTGTACAGCTTGGTAGCGGCTCAGACCTCTCCAGCCTTCTTCACCCATCTGAATAACGGAGAAGGGATTATAATGCCTGCCTTCTGGGATGCTGGAGAAATAAAAGACCCCTTGGTGAAACAATCGCCAGATGCCTGTGGGTGGCGGTTGTCAGGGCTTTTGTGTGTTGCCCAGGAGGAGAAGGTGAAAACGGAAGCCAGGAAGCCCCTGCAGCCCAACTCCCCCATCCCCTGCAACTGTCCCCCCTCACGTCCTTGGGGGACCTAGTCCAGTCTCCCAATTCTCTCTGGCCACATGTTACCTTGCTCCCAGGCATTGCACCTCCTGCTTCGCTGGAGCCCCAAGTCTCCGGACCAGGCCACTTTCCTCACCTAAAGAAGTACATGTCCCCTCCTCTCCTGCCCTGACTGTGATGACGTCCACAGGCAATGTCTGGGAGCACTGCTCTGCTCCACATGAGCTGTAGTGCTCCACATGGGCTGTAGTGCTCCACATGGGCTGTAGTGCTCCACATGAGCTGTAGTGCTCCACATGGGCTGTAGCGCTCCACATGGGCTGTAGCGCTCCACATGGGCTGTAGCGCTCCACATGGGCTGTAACGTGCCTGAAGCCATCTGCATGTGGATCTTCCAAAAGCCACTCAGCCATGTCACCTCTGTCTGTATCCTCCAGGTAGCCACAGGCTGTCCCAGCTGGCAGCCTCCTCCACTTCTCTCTCCACTCCCCCTCCCATTCCCCAGCCCCATTCCTAATTAATCATCAAGGCTTGTCAGTTCCACCTCCTCAAGTCTCCCTTCTCTTCTCCCTCCCTCCACCCCTCACCACTACACTGACCCGGGTCATGCTTCCCTGATAATATCCTTGTCTCTCCGGCTCTGGTCTCCGCTCAGCCTGGCCTGGAAACTCCTCCCCGACACACTGCACTCCCCACTCCCTCTCCTCTCTCAGACTCAGGTCACACTCCCACCCCACCACTTCCACCACCCTGCTCCTCCTCCATCGCTGTCACACCACACACAGAGAGAGGTGGGAGCGAGGAAGGGAGAGAAGGGAAGAGGGGCTGAAATACCCCCACAGAGGCAGAAACTGTGCTTGGCCTTCTAGCTCTTAGTAAAGTATTTAGGGTCAGCAAGAACCAAGAATGAGGGAAAAATGGAAGGTGGGCATGGATGAATGGATGTGGTGGGTAGATGGGAGGTGCGTGTAGACAGACGAATGGGTAGGTGGGAGGGAAGGTGGGTGGGTGGATGAGTGGATAGGTGGGTGGATGGATGGGTAGGTGGGTGGATGTGGATGGTGGGGATGGATGGATGGACAGATGGATGATGCATGGATGCATGGATGGATGAATAGATGGATGCATGGATGGATAGAAGCATGGATGGATGGATGTATAGATGGATGGATGGAGAGGTGCATGGATGGGTGGATGGATGGATGCTTGGATGGATGGATGCATGGATGGAGAGGTATGTGGATGGATGGATGGATGGATGGATGGATGGATGGATGGATGGATGCATGCATGCATGCATGCATGCATGCATGCATGGATGGATGCATGGATGGGTGCATGGATGGGTGCATGGAAGGATAGGTGCATGGATGGATGCATAGATGGATGGATGGATAGGTGCATGGATGGATGGATGCATAGATGGATGGATAGATGGATGACGAATGGATGGGTGGATAGTGGGTGGGTAGATGGAAGAATGGAAAATTCCACCAATACTCCACAGAGTATGTTCTCGGTCATCCCTATGTGGGGGAAAGTTAAGCATTTGAGTCCTCAACTTCCTAAACTGTAACAGAAGCATAATTACTGCATCGGTGGAAATGAGAATAGTTGATACCACCTGCAGACATGAACTCTGGTGGAAATGGACATCTGGTGAATGACTATGATGAAGATATCACAGAGCCCCCTCTAAGAAACACCCCATCCTGAGAGTGTTCCCTACAGCCTAACTGCAGCTTCCTCCCCACCCCAGCACCCACAGTCCACTTAATCAGGTCTACTTTTCCCCATGTCACTGGACTTCAATAAAGATGCCTCTTTTAAAGCACAATCCTCCCACCTCCACCCCCTCCCTGGCTCTGAATCAATCCTACTTCACCCTTCCCCGGGGCTCACCCTTTTCCTAGAAGACGCTTCCAGAAGCCATACCTGGTGGCACTCCCCATGTGCCCAGAGCCCAGCTGTGTCAACGATAGAGAAGGAGCTTGATGAACATGCTCTTAACTAAAGATGGGAAGGAAAAAAGGAAGAGAGGAATGATCCCTTCCCCAACCACGCGTGTGCTCCATGGCTCTACTTCCAAAAGGACGGCAGGCATTTGCTTAGGCTAAATGTTAATTCTAGAACGTGTGTTCTAGAACATCAAGGAATAGATCAGCTCTGGATGAGTGTTACCAGAGACACTGAGGACCACTGCCAAGTTCAGAGTAGAGCCAGCCAGCCTTCCTGCTACAGAAACCAGTCTTGCTTCCTGAAAGTGTAGTTAAGAGTGGAGACTGAGGTACAAGATGGAAGAGTACTTAAGACTCACATCACCAACATTAAAGCAGGAGCTCCAGGAACCCTAGACCTCCACGCCAGAGGGACCCTCACTGTTCCCATCCTGCCCCCTTGCTATGGAACAATCTTTGTACACTGTAAATATGTACTGCTCTCATTGTTAATAAAAAGCCGACTGGCCAATAGCTGGGCAAGAAGAGATTGGACAAGACAGCCTGACACAGAGAGAATGCTGGGAGGAAGAAGGGCAGTCAGAGGAGAGAGATCCCAGCAGATGCAGAAGAAGCAGGATGTGTAGAAAATGAAGTTACAAGCCATGAGCCACTGTGGCAGAGGGTAGATAAGAAATATGAGTTAATTTAAATGTAAGAGTTAGTTAGTAGCAAGCCTGAGCTATTGGCCAAGCATTTACAATTAACATTAAGCTTCTGAGTGGTTATTTGGGAACAGCTGCCAGGGCAGGAAAACTCCACCTACACCCCCCTTGTGTCTTCCAAAGTCCTTCCCTCCCCATCAATTAAGTCTGGATTATATCTCAGCCAGGTACCCCTTCTACCTCCCAGACGTATCTGCATCACCTGCTACCATCTCAAGATCAGCTGATTTAGGCATATAGGAATGCTGCCTAAAAGCCAGGTCCATGTGAACACACCCAGACTCCCCATTTCTCCGAGAAGAGCCGCCATCCTGATGATGCCTCTCCCACCTGCCCTTGCCTCCCTCAGCTGCCACGCTGACTGACACCCTCTGCTGTTTCTCAGGCTACACAGGGGTATTACTCCAGAGACTCACTCCCACACCTCAGGAGACTTTGAGCAAATGTTTCCTCTTACAGAGAGACCACCTGTGGACTCAGAATCCCCTACCTCTGTCCTATCCTCCCACCCCCCCACAAGGCACTTATCACTTCTGCAATCCATTGGAAGTCACTGAGGACAGGCTCTGCCTAAGACACACAAGCCTAGGAAAGAAGGGGACCCCTTCTTTACTGGCATGTTCTTAGACTCTGCCATACACAGAGGCACTCAGCTGAGTGTTTCTTGAGTGAGTGAGTGAGTGAGTGAGTGAGTGAGTGAGTGAATGAATGAATCCTAGTATACTCGCTTAAATGGGGGAAGATTCTGGAAACTAGAAGCTGTCTAGATTGAATCTGTCCCTTGATACATGCATGGGCCGAGTCCCCAGCACGACTCTATTTAGAGAAGGGGGGACCTTACCACGGGAAATCGAGGCTAAATGAGATCCTAAGAGTGGGTCCTCAATCCACTGGGACTGAGGAGTTCATCAGAGGGAGACACGGGTCATGAGCACAGGTAATGTTAGCTGTGTTAGGGTCAGGGCCTGGGCCACATTAGCAAGAGGAAGAAATAAAGCGGTCCTGTGACCTCCAAACCCACACCGGGGGTCCTGACATGAGGTCTGGGTTTAAATACAAGTCAAGTGATACACCTAACAAAGCAGTCCTGGCCAGGTAGTGATCCCCACCCATCTCAGCTTGCAGTCCCTCCCGCAAGGTGGTCTGACAAGTAGTCAGGACCATGTGAAATCTCTCTTGGGGAGACAAGTGCCCCTCCCAGTACCTGGTGGCAGATTTTTCCTTTTCTCGGCATGAAACTCCTGGGGAAATTAGTTTGAGGGGAACCATTGCCTCAATAGTTTGATCACCCAAAGGAGGGGTGCCAATGTCTCTCTTCAGAGTTTCTCCATCCCTGTCAGGACAGTGAAGAGAAGGCCATGTGAGGACATGGCCAGAGGGCAGCCATCTGCAGGACCAAGAGAGACCTCAGGAGAAGGCAAACCTCTGCGCCTGGCCTGCCGAGGCCTGGACTCTTGTTTACCCTGCCCATCCTAGGGTTTTCTTACCAGCAAACTAACTAGTTACTAGTACCGCTCTTGTGAATCTCATTGCACACAATAAAATCTGGGTGGCCACGCAGCATGGAACCAGCAGAAGGAGAAACTCCCACCTCCAGAGAAGCCGGGAAGAAAAGGGACAAGGGACTTAGAGCCCTGCTTCTCCAACCCCAACCCGAATTCAGTGCAAAAGGCCTGAACAGGCATGATTAGCATGACCCAGTGGGAAGTTCTGAAAATCAATTGGCTTCATGCCTTCTTCCCCAGAAACTGTGTGTATATGCATCCGACTGGAACATGCCCCTGTGTGGATGAGACTTATTTAACAGGAAGCAGGAAATATCCTTTGCCGTCTTCATAATTAATTTCAGTGTTGCTCTGATTCACAGAGAAAGAGATGCCAGACAGCCAACACGCATGACTGTCCTTTACAGGGACCCACTAATTGCGGCTGTTTATGTAGCCAGACACAACCGCTCCTGACCCCTGGCTCCCTGCTGGCCTCCCACCACCACCATGACCACCACCCAGGCTGCAAGCTAAAATTTATTTCGTAAATGAGGGGAGGAAGGGCCTTCTCCCTCGGTATTAAAAATGAGTGGGGGAAAACTTCCTTCCCCAGATGGAACCACGAAGCTCATTAGAACGGGTCTCCCCGACAACCGACATGCCTAGTACTGAGCAAAAGCCAAAGCCCCGACTCTATTTTAAGAGGAAAAAAAAAAAATGATCAGCCGCTGCAGGGCCGGGAAGCCCTCCCACGCCCACCCTGTGGAGCCCGGGAACTGCCTTCCCGGGGTTACTCTGTACACACACTCCACTCGGCTCTAATTCACTGGGCAAATCACCCTGGAAACACACCCTGCTGGTGGGAAACAAGAAACTGGATCCTGCTGGACTGGGGAGGGGAAGGGGAAAAAAAAAAAGCAAACGCAACAAACCGCAGCTTTCTGAGATACCGTGGTAAAGGCCGGACTGCAGACACAGTTGCCTGCAGCGCCTGGAATTCTTACCCAAATCCTGCCTCTTCCTTCTCCGTGATCATGCTGCCTTTGGAGGCCATGATAAAAGGACGCCAAGTCAGCCTCAGTATGCACACAGTAGGACTGAGAAAACTGGGGCCTCTTAGGGGAAAATGAAGTGCTAATGAGATAGGGATGCAGAGGTCATGTCGCTCTCATGACAGAAGTTTCTAGAGGCCATGTGACCCTTGTGAATACTCCCACCCTTGGTTTCTGAAGCCAGTCTATAAATACTGGAGCTAAAAAGCTGCCCTCTGGTTGTCTCAAATCCCCATCAGTTCCCCACCAGCCATTTCTGCTCCATTTTTTTTTTCCTGGCTCAGCCCCATATTATCCAGAGTCTCTGGCAACACAAGGGGAAGCCTCAAATTATATGAGCTGAGAGCAAAGAGAGCCAAGAACTGCAAAAGGCGATGGGTGGGTTTAACAGTGAGGTTCCCAGGCCACTGAACTCACTCACGGAGATCAGCAGCAACCCCTCTGTCCAAGGACACCCCAAGGTGGGCATCCTGTACCCCACATTCCTTATGCACCATCCCTGAGATCATAACTGAGACTCCCTGAGAAAAGTCCCCTGGGCTCAAAAGACTGTTATCCTCATCTACTGCTTCAGTGACCCAAATCCCTTCCTCCTTTCGCCTCCTCTCGACCAAGTTTCTTCTTCCAGAACATTCCATCCGGGCTATCCTCCTCCAAGACTGCACGCATAGCACACGCTCTTAGCTCTCTCTTCCTCCCCATCCGTTACTCACTGAGGCTGAAGAGTTGTCCTTGACCGTTGGTGACTGGAAACCTTTAAATAAGATTCCTTAATAAGAAATGTGAAATTCTTCATGATCTGGTACCAGCCCTGCTCCCTGCCCCTCCGTTTTATTTTTCTTGGACCAAATTTTATTTTGACTGCTTACATTCTATCAATTTTTGTTTGGCTCCGTTACTTTCGGTCAAATAAAGTTTTCATTCTTTAAATGTCTTTGCATAACAGTCATTGTGAGACATCGAATCCTTTATTTTGTTCATTCTCTATTTTATTATGGTGTGTGTGTGTGTGTGTGTGTGTGTGTGATGGGACAGGGGAGACATATCACAGCCTGAGTGTGAAGGTCAGAGGGCAACTGTGTGGAGTCAGTCAGTTCCCTTCTTACACTTTGATATTGCCCAGGGATCCAGCTCAGGCATGGCCAGCACTTTTGACTGGCTGGACCACCTTACTGACTTTCACATTCTCATCCTCCCTCACACCCCACTCTGACTTTTTCTCCCTCTCATTCTTTTTAGGTGTTTTTTTTTTTTAATAATGACTTATAACAAAACCATCTTCAACGTTTTATATGTCTATGTATTTGTGTGTGTGAGGGTGCACTTGAAACGCTTGGAGTGGGGGATGCATCATACAGAAGGCAGAGGTCAACCTCAGGAGCTTTGCTTTCTGAGATAGGATCTATCAGTGGTCCACAGCTCATCAACCAAGCAGGCTAGGCTAGCGAGTGAACCCCAGGGATATGGGTTGTGCGTGCGTGCGTGCGTGCGTGCGTGCGTGCGTGCGTGCGTGTGTGTGTGTGTGTGTGTGTGTGTGTGCGCCACATGCATGACTGGCGCCTGAGGAGAGCAGAAGAGGGTGTGGGATCCCTTGGAATTGCAGTTACAGAGAGTTGTGAGCCACACTGTAGGTGCTAGGAACCATACCTGGGTCTCCTGCAAGAGTAACAAGTGCTCCGAACTGCTGAGCCATTTTTTCCAACCCCTGTATTCAGAATCCTTAATGCCTTGGAACTGTGACATGTATTTTATATTTCTTTTATACTCAGGCACATGTCTAGTACTCAGAAGCCATCTGTGGTGAGGGGCGACCACAGCGGACTGTAGGGAAGTTCTAGCCATGTGGCTTTATACGAATCATTAGTTCTCTAAGCCGGCTGAAGACCCAGAAATCAGTCAAGAAGTCTGGCAAAGGCATGAAGGGATGACGAGGCTCATATGGAAAGTGTGCCTGAAAATACCTGGCCCTCACATCTAAGTCAGGGTCCCGGAACTGAGAAATCCCAGGCCGGAAACTTCCTCTCCAGGGATGTGGGCATAAGAAAGGTAGTTGAGGTGTAACCTGCTGTGCCTGGCACTCGGGGACCATCATCCATTGTCACCTAAATAACAATGACAACAGCTGCCGGGAGGGCACAGAAGTCAGCACTGGGGGCAGAAATGACAAGAGGGGAGTGACAGACACCATAGCTCCAGGAGAGGAAGGCTGAAGTTCACACCTGGCTCCAGCAGGTCTCCCAGTCTGCATTTACAAAAGCGCCCCAACAACCCCATGCAGGTGGCTTCTTCCTGTCTCGCCACCCGAGCCCCACCTAAATCATCAAGAAGGCCCTTCCCTGACTCTGCTCTGATTTATCCGTGCGCAATTATGGTGTCAGTCTGAATAAAGCAGAATTTGTGTTCCTGCAGGGCCTCCATAAATCCTCCTGGCCTCCTTTCCGCCCCATGGAAGAGTAACGGAGAGGAGCCGATAACAGCTCAGGAAGGGCACAGAATCCATAAGAGGAGAGGGGAACCCGGTGGGAGGCAGCCTGTTTGCAAGCTTCTGTGAACAGGGCAGGGCTGTGTGGAGTGCCGCTGGCTGAGACCACCCTCAATTGAGGTCTCTCTCCCTTTTCTTTTTAACACAAGTTGTTCTTTCGACCTCTCTCAGTAACGATCTCCCGACATACTCAATCATTCCTTAGGTCTACCACACAATGGCGGCCTCAAATAACGGAAGTCTGCGGCCTCGTAATTCTAAAGGTCAGATGCCCAAGATCAAAGAGCTCATGGGGTAGTTTCTTGTGAGGCTTCGCTGTGGTTTGCAGATGGCCTCTTCTCACAGTAGGGCCGGATGCTCTATCCTCAACGAGCCCGTCCGTGCCTGGATACAAACTTCTCTTGTTTTTTTTTTTTTTTTCTCTTTTTAATTACATTTACCTTAAGGGATGTATATGTGTGTTTGGTTGCAAGTGCCACAGTGGATACGGAGAGGTCAAAGGACAACTTTTGAGAGTCCATTCTCTCCAACTACAGTGTAAGTACGAGGGATCAAACTCAGGTCATCAGGCTTGGTGGCAGGCACCTTTACCACTGAGCCATCTCAACCAGGCCCCTTGCAGGTTTTCTGGAATTATCTCCTTGGTTCAGGAAAGGGCCTCGCTCTCTCGGCTCTCCTCAGCATTCCTAGGGCCAGCCCCCTGCATCCCCTCCCCACCTGGGCCAGCCCCCTGCGTCCCCCCACCTGGGCCCTCCTCACCACGCACCGACTCTTTGAAGGACATCTGAAGGTGATACAGTCTCCCACATCTCCTCTGTGCCTTCCTCTTCCACTGCACAGGCCAGGCCACCACCACTTCAAAGAATCCAAACTCCTTACAGACACCAATCAGCCTGGACCAGGGCCAGTGCTGAGGATGACCCTTAAGCTTATTTTCCTTTAGAAAGACTGTTTGTAAAAACAGCCATCTTCCAGGTCCTGGGAGTCAGAGCTTTGACATGTAAAGTGGAGAGTCAACAGATTTCACTTACTTTAACGCTAAGGAAGGCGGATCTGAAGGACAAGAGCCCCAGCCCCTAGGAGGAAGGATGCAACTGAGTAAACTGAACCCGACCTATCTCCAGACAAGTTCCCCCAGCTGGGACACTTCAGTGTGCTTCCTATGAGGTCATTAACTTCCTTGTAAATAAATGTAACCTTCACTTTGGGTCTTTATCTTTGAAAACCAAGTCACCATGTCTTTTTTTGTTTGGTTGGTTGGTTTTGTTTTTGTTTTTTGAGACAGGGTTTCTCTGTGTTGTTTTTTCATGCCTGTCCTGGATCTCGCTCTGTAGACTAGGCTGGCCTCGAACTCACAGAGATCCATCTGGCTCTGCCTCCCGAGTGCTGGGATTAACTCCACCACTGCCCGGCTAGTCGCCATGTCTTTATCTGCATTCACCACCCCAAGTTCTCTCTTCTCAGCAGCTGTTAGTGAGGAAGTTTAGGGGACAACAGGTTAATATCCTTTCTGCTCTTTATCATTTAAAGCTAAAGTTCAGGAGAGAGAGAGAGAGAGAGAGAGAGAGAGAGAGAGAGAGAGAGAGAGAGAGAGAGAGAGAGAGAGAATGAGGCGGCAAATAGCCCAGCCAGGAAAAGCTGAGACGGTTAGGTCCTAGGCCTCGCTAGCCAGCCAGTCTAACCAACAATCGGTAAGCGATGGG
Source organism: Peromyscus maniculatus bairdii (assembly GCF_049852395.1). Taxonomy (NCBI): domain Eukaryota; kingdom Metazoa; phylum Chordata; class Mammalia; order Rodentia; family Cricetidae; genus Peromyscus; species Peromyscus maniculatus. The sequence goes on along the minus strand of NC_134863.1, from coordinate 79,608,994 downwards.
CCAGTGGGAGACCCTTCCTCAAAACACAAGGTGGATGGCTCCTGACAGCTGAGGTAGTCCTCTGGCTTCCACACCCATGTGGGTGCACACATATCACACATTTGCACCTGTATACACATGCACACACAGATAAGTATTAAAGGGTAGCAAAATATTAAACACAGAGAAAGAGACCATAAAAGCGGTGCCCCAAAGAGAATTTCCTAAAGTAAGCCCATGTCAAAAATCATCCAGGACTTCAAGGGTGACATGTGTGAGCATGTCCTCTGTTGTGGTCAATGGCCATGGTTTGTGTACAGAACCACAAGGGATTGCTTAGCTTACAAGAGCAGGGGTGGTCAGGCTAATTCTGGGAAGAAACAATCGCTGGCACCACGTCCCAGAAAACCGACTCTGAGCTTTTACGGTAACGGAGGCTGCCCCGTGATGAATGCCCAGCCACCTCCACAACAGGCATCCTCCCTAGCTGCTCCTCTTTCGTTTGCTTGTGTTTTGGGTTGTGAGCCCAGCCTGTAAGAGCTGAGCCATCTCCCCAGACCCTGTCTCATTCTCTTAATGGTATCATGACACAAAAGACATCGTTCTTCCCAACCTCATGTCGTCATCTCCTCCTCCCTCCTCTATAGCCCCCTGAGTCTAATTAATGCTGCCCATATGTTCATGGGTGTGGGGCCAACCACTGCAGTGCTGGAAACTTCTTGGCGGCCACACCCTCAAAAAAGAATGATTCTTTCTCCCCCAGAGTCTATCAACTGCCAACAGCGCCTCGGGAAGGGATGGGGCCTGGAGGGAACCCCCACCTCTGCAGGAACCATGGCTGCTGCTGGCCTTGTACAGATCTGACGCTTGTGCAGGCAAGCTCAGCTGCTGTTGGGGCATTCCTGCCAACAGCCACGTCGTCATATTCTGAAAACAACATCACAGCTCTCTTCCCCATCCTCTGCCTCCTCTTCTGAGACCCTCCCTGAGCCTTGTGGGAGAGGGAGGACGATAAAGATGTCCCATTTAGGGAGGAGCGCTCCGCTGTTGGTTCTAAGCATCTTGACGGATCATATATCTCGGGTTGAACCTAGTCTTGTTCAGCCTGAGTCCATTTTAACTTGAAGCATTTCTCTTCCAGTCTCTAGCATCTCTGGATCCATCTTGGGAATACGAACTGCCTCACCTGCCCTGAACATGTGTCCTTTAGAGAAGGACTGAGGGTTTCCATCTAGCTTCCATCCACGGGAGGGATCAGCGTGGGGACCTAATTAGAGTCACACAGATGGACGGACATCCCAAGACAATGAACATCCTTCTTCTACCTGCAGCATCAACCTTCAGAATTACGTTAGATGAAAACCTCTAACATCACTCAATCAACCACCTAGTTATAAAAGTAATTTATTTCTTTTCTTTTTTCTTTTCTGGTAAGAATAAGTTGATCTGTGTGGATAAAAAATAAATAATTGAATTTATTTATTTATTTATTCATTCATTCATTCATTCATTCATTCATTTTGAGACAAGGTCTCACTGTACAGCCCTGGCTGACCTGGGATTCATTATGTAGATCAGGCTGGCCTTGAACTCAAAAAGATCCTTCTGCCTCTGCCTGCTAAATGTTGAACTTTCTTTTTAGCTCAATAATAGTTACAGGGGGAAAAAACAAACAAACAACAACAACAACAACAACAAAACCCTATTCTAATAGTTGAAAAAAAAAAAACTAGCTTGGTGGTGATAGTGCTCGTCTTTAATTCCAACACTCGGGAGGCAGAGGCAGGTGGATCTCTGTGAGTTTGAAGCCAGCCGGGTCTACAGAGTAAGTTCCAGGACAGGACAGGCACCAAAACTACACAGAGAAACCCTGTCTTCAAAACAAAACAAAAAAAAACTAATAAAGAAATGTGAACCATTAGACCAGAGAGACGGCTCACCAGGTAAAGGTTCTTGCCGCAAAGCCTGAAAGAACCGGCTCCCCAAAGTTTCTGACTTCCACAACTGTGCTGCGACACACAAGCCACACCCTCCACACAAAATAAACACACAAAAGTAAAAAATTGTAGTTAAAGGAGGAGAAATGTGAAAGGCAAACATCTAGGGATATGAATATTTATATAATCAAGTCAATAAAAGAACCACTTCAAGAAAGGAGACCATCATAGACTTCAAAGGGATGCTTTCCACTTAAAAGAATGTGATCACTAGCTGAAAACACACTTTAACTTCTGAGGTGCTGCCTTGTTTTTTGAGCATGGAGGCCGCTGTGATCAGAGTTACCATTTTCAGATCTTAAGTGGCCGCCCCACTGGGCCTCATCCTGAGAATCTGGGTTAACGACTGACTTTATCTATTTGCTTCATCGCAATTAATAGAGCTTTGCTAGGTCAAAATCAGGTCGGATAGATTTGAACGTTGCTTTCATGGGACACAAGATACACTGGTTACAAATCTAGACTCTCACCCATCAAAAATAATAAGAATTTTTTAAAAGCTGAGATAACTTTGAAAAAAATGGTCAAGCAGGGGCCCTCATTTTGCTAAGCACCTTTTATTAATCATTCACCAAGAAAAGGTTAGCGGACGGGGGAGATGGTAAAGTGCTTGGACCACAAGTCTGAAGACCTGAGTTCCATCCCCCAAACCCCAAAGACTCAGGTGTGGGCGGTGTTCACAATCCCAGCACTAGGGAGGGAGAGGTGAGTGTGGATCCCTGGGCTTAATGGCCAGCCAGGCGGTCAACCTAAGTGGTGAGAGGCTCTGTTACCAAAATAAACAAACATGGCGGAGGGCTCCCACAGTTGACCTCCCGACACATGGGCACCCACCCGAACACACACACACACACAGAGAGAACGGCCTACTGTGAGTGCTCACCTTCCCTGACTGAGCTCTTAGTCTGTATAAACGGAGAAGGTGACCTCAGCAGCAGCAGCAGCAGACATTCATCACTCTATGGCTTGACTAGAGGTTCGGCATGACCAGCTGCTCCAGGCTCCGCTATCCTGACTTCCCCATCATGATGGACGTACCTCGAACAGCGAACTGGAAGTTCAGCCTGAAGTTGCTTTGGTCAGAATATTTTATCACAGCCACAAGAAAAGAAACTCAGACTCCAGCCATCAGAACTCAACCACTGATCATCAGAACTTGGTGACCAGCCATCAGCCTTCATGTACTGACCACTAGAATTTGGTCACTGACCATCACTCACCATGCACCAGAACTCAGTCATGGATCATCAGAACTCAGTGGCCAACCATCAGGCCTCAGTGGCCGACCATTAGAACTCCTTCAATGATCAGCAGAACTCACCAGAATTCATAAATGGCGACTCTTTCACCCACTCTCGGAACTCAGTCACGGGTCATCAGAACTTGACCGTAGACCACCAGAACTCAGTCGGAGTTCACAAGAACTCTGTTACCGGTCAGAACTCAGTCATCAGCCATAAGAACTCAGTGACCACCGGAAAAAGAGACAATACAGGCAGAGCAGGGTTAACCAGACAAGGGCGATGGGCAACTTGAAGTCGTCACTAAACACAGATGGGGCTGACATAGGACTCAGATCTCAAAAGCTGACGCTGACGCAGCCTCCTAGCCTCTGTACAGAGCAGGCAGGGCTGAGATGACAGCATGCTCAGCCCAGGGTGACTGCCCTTGGCTCTCAGACCAAGGCTCCCAGGATGGGGAGAACTGTTAGTCATGAGCCGGATGTACCAACCTAGAGCTCTCTTCCCAGGGACTAAATGGGGCCAGAGTGCACCGTTATATCCTTCTGACCAGACAAACTTCAATAATCCCCAGGAGACATGCTTCAGGCTCTGCAGGAGAGCCTAGGCTAGCAATGGCTGGCGTCGAAATGTGTCTCCAAAAGCATTTGAAGTCTTACCCCCAGGACCTCCACACAATAGATGAAAGAGCTTCTTAGAAAGCTGGGCTTATGAGAAGAAGATAATTGGCACACCGGGAGAGTACTGTGTAAAAACTGTTTTTACACTGCCATGGGAAGCCTCTAGTTAGACCTAAAAACGAGACTTCCCTAGCACCTCCAGAGGGTATGTGCCCTCTCAGCACCCTGATCTTGGCCTTCCAGCCTTCAGAACCATGGGATAGTGTATCTCTGCTTCTCTAACCCCTACCATGTACCATGCTATTAAGGCAGTTCAAGGAATCAAACACATTTCTCAGGGGCTCCCTCCATTGAGTCCAGCCTTCAGCCTCACTGGGAATTCCTTCCAACAGCTCAGTGCCCAGCCCATCAAGAGGTTAAAACATAAGCCCCCATACACCCAGTGCCTTTGGAGAAAGGCTGACTCATAGATACTGATTAACTTGGGTGTCACTGGGCACTCAGGGCTCAAAGAGGAAACCTTTGGACCATGACAGAGCCTCCTGACTACAGCCAGAGCTTCCCAGAGAGCCCTGCTTCCCTGAGCTTGTCTAAGCAGTCACTGTTTAGGAACCATCATGACGGGCAGAGAAGAGCATGTTTTCAAAATTTCTAAGTGCACAATTCTACCAGAAATAATCCTAGAATTTGATGAGGAAGCCAATACACATTCATTAATGCTGAAAATGTCACATGCAGTATGAACAGTGACATGGAATCGCAGCGAAGAGGTAGGAGAAAATGCCTGATTCAGGCAAATGACAACAAGCTCTGTGGATGAATGTTAGCGCTCTAGAAATTTCTGCTCACCATGGCACCAGGGGAGAGCAGAGGGAGCCAGCAGGTCCCCACAGAGGACAGGGTGCTCATCAGCAGAACTGAGGATTATGGGGACTGACTCGACGGTCTTGGACACACAGAACCAACTGGAATCTTCTCTGAGATCAAGCTTTATTAGCAAGGCTGTGGCCTGATTAGAGTTCATATCTAGACAGTCAGGATGGATTCTACCAGGAGGCAATGGAGATGGGAGGGTGATGGAGGACCAAGTCAGACTATGGTGGACACTGATCATTCAGAGAGAACTGAAAGCAACTCAAATAAACCAATGGATGCAAGTGGGTAGAAAATCCAAGATAATGCCAAGACACTGAGATAGAGAAGTATCAAATCACACTGAGGGAGCAGAGGGGAGGCAGAGTCCTCCATGGTGACAGCCACTTTGGAACACATTAGAGTCTGAATCGTGTTTTCCAGAAAGATAGGAAATCATACCCCCGCCCAGTACATCCAAATGTGACCCCTTAGATGTGACCCACTTTGGAATAGGGTCATTACAGGTCTAATCAGTTAAGATAAGGCCATTTACGTGGACTCTTAGTCTGTAGTGTCTCAGCCATGGTGGTCTTACAAGAAGAGGGGACACAGGCATACGGGGGACTGGTCATATGAAGCATCAGACCAAAAATAAAGAGCAACACAGGCCTGAATCCATCTTCTGCCACCATAACAAAATACCTCAAGTGAAGAATTTTATAAAGGAAAGATGTTTATCTAGCCCCCGGTCTGGAAGCTGAGTAGTCCAAGAGCAGGAGGCTGGCTGGCATCTGCTGCCGACGAGGGCCTCGTGGATGGATCCTAACCAGTCAGAAAAGGTGACAGACAAGAGGACATGTGCAGAAAGGCAAAACACAGGCACAGTCTCTCTTTATCATAACCCACAGCAACTGCAAGGACAGCACGGAGCCATTCGTGCAGGCGATGATGCCCCACGAGCTCTTCACCTCCCAACATTCCTCCCACGTCACTGAACTGATGTTCTAACACGCACATTCCTGGGGACCTCTTCACACTGCCACATGGAGCTAAGCACCAAAGAAGGCCACAAACCATGGGCCACCACTAAAAGTCAGCACAAAGTAAAAAGTACCTCCTCATCATCACCCCCACCCGCCCCGGAGGAAGCGGGGACACTCTCCATCTCCTGCTGCCGGCCTCCAGGGTGGTGACAATAAATCTCTCTTGCCTTCAGCCCATAGTTTGTGTCCTCACGGCCATCTCAGACACAGCAGGTCTAAGAGAGATTGGCACAGCAGGAACTTGTCAAAGCCTTTCCTCTGCGGTTCCAAGACTGAGACAGCTTCCTCCCTTCCCACTCATCTGCCCGTTGGGAAGAGGGAGGGTGAGGACAACCGTGGAGCCATGGCAAACACACCTCCCTGACATGTTACAAATGCTTGCAACACTAAAGCACAAAACACAAGAAGGGCTCCTACCAAACTACCCCATTAGCTCCATCGGGTCTTCCTGGGCATCAAAGGCTTTGCCTTAACATCAGCTCTCCGTTTCAATAAAAACTAGCTTTCCACTCTAACTTTCAAATGCACCCATGAAGAGCTGGCCTGACATCAGGCATCCTATCACAACCCCATTTCGTGCTTCCAGAAGCTTCTAACCGCTGCCCACTTTGCTCTATCCACATCAGAACAATGATCGATACAGGGATGAGAGAAGACCCACAACATCTCAAAGAAACATGACCTGTAAAAAGCATGTTCAATACACCAAGTTTTGCCCTAATTTTAAAACCACAAAATGTAAAGTTCATTCTAACAATAACTAGGAAGCTTTGCCGGATGGGAGCTCAATCACCACAGGGCATGTGGGTGAAGTATAAGGTTGAGGATACGGTGTGGTGGTGCCCGCCTCTGCCTTTCCTGGGAAGTCATACCACCTGAAAATGGCATGGGTCCAGACTGCTGCCAGGACCACGTTAGCAGGTCACATGACCACCTTGTCTCTTACTATGCATTTCTCCAGCACATGGGCTCTGCCTCTCTCCACACTCTGACACCGCACTGTTAGCCCACGCACCCCAACAGTGACTCCCGCCTAGGTGAGAGCTATGGGTGTGATAGGAGGTTTCTCCCGTGGGCTCGTGGGTTTGAACACTTGGCCCCCAGGCAGTGGTGCTGTTTTGGGGGTAGGCCCTAGCTGGAAGAGGTGGCTGCTTGGGCGGCAGGCCTTGAGGATTATACCCCAGCCCTACTTCCATGTTGGGTCTCTGCCCCCTGCTCTGGCTGAGATGTAAACAAGGTACCTCATTATCCCAGAGCTACAGCCCGAAGCCACTGCTACCACCCACCGTCCCTTCCCCAGGATAGACAGCTTCCTTCAACCACGAACACGGAATCCTTCCTCCCTTCAATGCTTGCGTCAGATATCCCCTCACAACAAAAAAAGAAACTAACGATGCGAGCATTTCAAAAGCCACGACGCAGGGAGAGGCAACCAAGCCGCCCCTAAGGAGCAAGGAACGTGGAGGTCCTGGTCTGCAGCCACTGGTTCAACCTCGGCTGGAAGGAATTTGGGGAAAGAAACTGGGGTCTGTACTGGACATCATCTGACTTCTCCCAGTCATTATTCCTTCAACAAGTATAGCAACGGTTTGTACAGGCTTTGCATCTTCTTAAACAATCTGGGAGTACACAGGTACACAGATTGGATGATATAGTGCATTTCTTTACTACACGTAAGGAACTTCAGCACTTGAAGATGTTGGTATCTGAGTGGGATCCTGGAATTAAATCTCCACAGACCCCTAGGAACAACCGTGTATCTCTTGGCTACGACTACCTCACCCCCACCCTTCACTTTGCCTGTATCGTGCTCTTTGCTTTGTGAGGCCAAAGACCTTTGGGAGGTGTATTCGTCAGGGTTTGTTTAGAGGAACAGAAATGACAGACACACACACACACACACACACACACACGACTCATTAGAGCAGATTACAGACTGTGGTCCAGCTAGTTCAACAATGAGTATCTTTAGATAGAAAAGCCAAGAATCCCAACGTTTTTCAGTCCCTGAGGCTGGATATCTCAGCAGGTCTTCAGTCCACATTGGAACCCCAAAGAAGTAGGTTCTAATACCCAGCGAAGGAATGAATGTCTCAGCAGCAGCAGAGGAGATGAACTTGCCTGTGAGAGTGAGGGCAAGCAAGCAAGCAAAAGTCAAAGGCTTCCTTCTTCCAAGTGCTTTCATGGGGAATTCTACAAGGTGTGATCCAGATGCAGAGTGGGCGTTCTGACCTCAAATGACTCAGATTTGGGGCAGTCCTCTCATCACAAATGACCCAGTCAAGAAAATCCCTCACAGGTGTGCCCGGCTGCTTAGGTTTTAATTGATTCCAGATCTAGTCAAGTTGACTAATATTAGCCATCACAGCAGGCCAATAAGAAAACAGGTCAGGGGAAGATGGCTCAGTGGGAAACCGAGTACCGTGCAGACCCGGGGACCTGTGTTTGCATCCCTGGAACCCCACACAAAGATGGGCATGGTGGCACACCTGTCATCCCAGGCCTCTACGGTGAGATGGGAAGCAAAGGCCGGAGAGTTTCCAGAAGCTCATGGGCCGGCTAGCCTGGAGCACACAGCAGCAAACAACACAAGATCTCGTCTCAAACAAGGCAGAAGGTAAGAACAGACACCTGAGTTTGCTCCTGACCTCCACACAGGAACCATGGCATACACATGCCTCCGAGAGCTCAGACGTCACAGGCATATTAAAGAAAAGAAAAATCAGAACATCATCTGAATGACTGCATTGTGTCTTCCCCGCAAAGAAGCCGGAGTCACACCCCCCAGGGTCTGTAAATCTGACCCTGTAGGATCTTTGCAGGTGTTCACGTTAAGATGAGGCCCCAAGGCTGGACCCTCAGCCAGTGCAATGTCATAAGAGTCAGACTCTTGGCAGGAAAGAGACAGAGACGGGAGACAGTGTGACAGGCCAGTAAAGACCCGGGATCACCTGAGACTGCCAGAGCTGGGAGAGAAGTCTCCATAGAGTCTTCCTCCGAGGGCACTCGCTGCCCATGACACCTGTGAGACAATGTCTGTGGCTTAAGATGCCAGGTCAGTGGCGCTTTGTCACCACAGCCTCTGAAAAGGACTCCGCGTGAAATGCTATTAGCAAGAACCACGGTTTTAATGGCAACACTTTAGAAGCCACACAGAACAGCCTTTCAGGTTCACCCATCTCATAGGTAAATTACCAAGACTCACAGGCCACATGAAAGTGTCCTACAACCAACCTAAAGACCTCTATGGACACCCTAATAATTTCAAATACACACCCTTGAGGAGTTTCTAACTGGAACTTAAAACACTTCATTCTTTTAATGAGGATTTTTCCCCCCTGAGACAAGGTCTCATTATAGCTCAGGCAGGCCCGAGATTCACCATGGAACCCAGGCTGGTCTAGCACTCCTGGCAATCCTCCTGCTTCAGCCTCCTTTCATTCTTTAGATGGTCACAGAAAAGTGCCATGGACGTCAAGAAACCAGTATTAGGACCAAGTGTTTCCAGAAAGGGCTGCCTCCCCTCCCCCACAGGACTCAAGCAGACAGCCCTGAGCTCGACCTCAACTACAGGAGCAAACAGGGTCCAGTCAGCAAGCTCGGTCCCTTACTCCGTGGGGAGGCTGTGACTAGGCCCAGCCACGGTGGTATTGGGACGTGATGAGTTCACTATAAAGCAAAGAGTTCAGTGAAGCCAAGGGTGTGAGAGCCAAGGCTCCTTCCAGAAGCCAGAAGAGGTGGGAGGGTCTGGTTGGAGAAGCTCTCACTAACCCGTTTCCACCATGACTCTGCAGCAACCTCGGCATGCAGGGCGTGCAAACGCCAAGTTTGCCGCCACTACCATCCCAAAGCTCCGCAAGCCGGACAGCTTATACGGCAGAAATGTATCGTCTCCCAGCTATAAAGGCCAGAAGTCCAAGACGTGGGCAGAGTGGAGTTCTGGTGAGTCCTCCCCCCACCCCGCAGATGGCCATCTCCATCCCATGTCTTTTCCTCCGCTGGTCTTTTCCATGTGCACACGGCTCTGTCCAAGCTTCCTTTGGGGAGGAGATAACATTGTATTGGATCAGGGCCAATAGGTACGACTTCAGTTCCCCTTCCTTCTTAAAGATGAACACACGCGCATCCAGAGGTCCTTTAATAAAGGAATTGGGGGGGGGGGCGCAACTCAGCCTCGACACAGGCAGGACTGGATAGGGGCCAGGTGACCCCTCCTTCATCTGAGCTCCCCTACACGTGCTCAGAGTGACAGTTCCCAGCAGCCACTGCTGCACACAGAGCCCCAGCTCACAAGCCTTTTGGGGAAGGCAGCGAGGCCTTGCCCAGCAACTCGGCTTGCTGCTGGGCACGGAGAGGCACCAGTGAGCCGCAGCCCACCCAGCTGTGTGTGATAAATCAGCAGAAGTTGCTCTCCCAATGCTCAGCCGTTCTGTCAGGAAGAGATGGATGAGCCTCTCAGGTTACACACCAAGAAACCCAAAACCACCGAATTCCTTTCCCAGAAAGAAAAAGGGAAAAAAAAGTCCCAGTGCAGAGGCTCTGGCTTCTCCCTTCTCCCCACTTGGATGCCATTGTCACAGCCTCTCATTAAACTGTCACACTGTTCACTCATCCGTGGGACAAGCCATGTGGGAAGGAGTGAGAAGGGCCGAGTAGCCGGAACTTTGAGATGTTCCTTTGTCAGACGTGCAGACTGGTGTCTCTCTCACCTTGCTTGAACATTTTCTGGGGCTCCTGCCACACTACAAATCTGAGCCCTCAGGTCCTCCGGTATCCAGCTGAGTGAAGACTCTGGAGGTCTTGAGGCCCAGGGCAATTTCCTTTAGGCTCTACCTGTTCCGTAAGATGGGGGGGGAGGGTCTGCGGACAGTAAGCAACACACACTGAACCGTCCCTTCCAGACTCTTCCCCCTCCACAGAACAGACTTCGCCAAGGCCGAGAGGGGCCAGGACTGCTGCCAGCCGGCTTTTACTTACAAGTTGCTGGACTTGTGGGATATTGTCTGTTACTCCATTTCTAATTGAGCTGTCTCTAATTTGTATAAAAGCCCACACAGGTGACTAGCAGAAACTTTTCACGAAGAAGGAACCAAGAGATGTTTGAATTAAAAAAAGAAAAAGGGGGTGCGGTGGCTGGAGAGATGGCTCAGTGGTTAAGAGCACTGGCTGCTCTTTTAGAGGACCCGGGTTCAATTCCCAGCACCCACATGGCAGCTCACAACTGTCTGTAACTCCAAGATCTGACACCTTCACACAGATAAACATGCAGGCAAAACACCAATGCACATAAAAATTTAAAAAAAAAAAATTTTTTTTAAAGAAAAGAAAAGAAAGAAGAGGGTCTAGGGAGATGGCCCAGCAGTTAGGACCCTTGCTGTTCTTGCGGAGGACCAGAGTTCGGTTCTTAGCACCCATGCTGGAGCGCTCACATCCACCTGTAACTTCAGCCCCAGGGGACACAATACCTTTTTCTGGCCTCTGTAGGCACACGCATTCATGTGCACAAATCCACACCCAGACACACGTGCTCACTCACAAACACAAAAGCAGAAAGGGGATTCACCTCCACATTGAGTGTTTATCGCCGTCTCGTTTCCAGCTGATTACAGCTGGGGCATTTCCCCGGTGCCCGGCATTCGGACTTTGCAGTCTACCTACCAAACGACTTTCCATTAAAAAACCAAAAAGGGCAAGATTTCGAGCTACCTTGTCGTAAATGACTTTTTGATAGGGGAATACTATGGCGGACTTGACAAAAATGGTGACTTTTCCAGGACTGTGGGGAGCCATTCCGTCCCGGGCGGAAGGAGTCGGCTCCTTTCTCTCTCCCATTTCTTTCTTCCTCCCCCTCCTCCTAGGCCTTGGATGACCTTCCCGCCCGCAACAAAGAAGTCTTAGACATGTTCTCTTTCAAATTTGACATTTAATACTTCAAACTCCAAAATTAGCTTTAATTCGAGGAGCATTCCTGTCCCACAGGCAACAGGAAACAATCAATATCCCGTCTCCACTCTGGGACAACTGGCAGCCACATGCAGCCGAGGAGGTACGGGAACGAAACGGCCCTGCCTAGCGGGAGGGGAGCATGGGGGGCACTGTGAGATTGGAAACAGACTCCAGGAACTCCTACCCAATCCCATGTTGTCAACGGAGGCCTTGAAGACTCCAGGGGTTGCTGACCACGGGTCAGCTAATGGCAGCACACACTGAAAATGTTCAGCGGCCTGCTGGGAGAAGAGGAGGCCATCAAACCAAAACCACTTCCAGGGAAGCTTTTCCCAACCTCCCCATGGTAACCGGGGGAGAAGTGCCTACAGATTCATTCCTGATCTCGTTTTGTAAAGACGTCTCAGGGGCCACAACAGTGACAAAGAGATGAGGCCAGTAAGGGTTCAGTGATCGCTCCTAGCATGATCTCATGAATCCTAGAAATGTAAGGAAACACACACACACACACACACACACACACACACACACACACACATACACACACACGTTAGGTCTAAAAAGAGCAAGAAGTGAAAGCTAGGAGACAGAGAAGCCCCTTCCCCAGGCAGAGGAGGGAGGCTGCCAAGAGGCTCATGGCACCGGCAGATACGAAGGGTGTGGAAGCTGAGGAATGCAGACGTGTGTGTCTCCGCACGTCCAGAAGCATTCCTGCCCTGGGGAGGTGACTGCGGCAGAGGTGTCCCATGATCCTCTCCACCCCATCATCTCCCTCCGTCCTCAGAGGGAAACTCCATCATCCAGATAAACTCAAGGAGTCTGACCTCTACATACCTTTACGTTTAAAAGCAGGTTTGAGGGTCTAAAGGAAAAGCATAACCGACTGCCATGCGGTCTCCAACACCATGATGAATACACTTTAAGCTAATTAAACAACACACACACACACACACACACACACACACACACACACACACACACTCACGCACCCACCATTTACATATACATATGTACATGATTGTCACTGAATATTCATGGGATACATTTCGCTGTGCTACAGATGGGGAAACTGAAGTTTAAGAGGTTTCAGTACCTTGTCCAAGACCACACAACTGCTGAGAAGCAGAAAGATGGGGGGCAGGAGCAGTGAGCCCCGGAAGCCTGCAGCCTGTCACCATGAAGCAGTCAAGCCTCTCCCTACCCAGCACAAGGACTCCTGCACAAAGCAAGCAACAAGAAACCCGCACTAGTCACTGACAGTGCATGAAGCAAAGCCAACAACAGGTCCTCCCCGCAATACAAGCTCGAAAATGAGGGGACACTAAAGAAAAATGTTGTAAATTGGTTGACTTGACAGAACAAAGCCTTAATATGCCTCTGCCAAAAATGGGTCATGAAACGAATCGGAAAGTGAATGAGTAAACAGAAGATCTGCAACACAACAAAGATAAAGCGAACATCCTTAATATGTAAAGAGCTCATAAAAGCCAATAAGATAAGTAGACGAAACATGGTGAAAATCACTAACAGTAAATCAAGATGCATATTTTAAAAGCCAATTTCATACAGTGTTGTCCTGCAGCAGGATCCTTCTGAATTGCAATTTGACAGATAACATGTGAAAACTCTTCAAAGCCTTGCTCCTAAGGAAAGGCTCGGCAATACAGACACAAGGACAGTCACAGCAGCCGCGCTTATACAGGGGGAATCTTGAAACAATCAATGTTACGATAACTTCAAGTAAGGAAATAAGCTCAAAACATCAAATTTTCAAAGAATATTTTACAATGTGGGAAAAAGTTCTCTGCATTTTTCAGCAAAATAAGGGGTACTTACAAAAAGGTATGAACAGTGGATATTAATGCTGTAACCTATGTAATCAAAGGGGAAAAGGTCAGCAATAACATACATTCATGTACTACATGTAACTATAAATAACTATTAGGTGCATGTGCTACATGTAACTACATATAACTACTAGGTGCATGTGCTACATGTAACTATATATAACTATTAGGTGCATTGCTACATGTAACTATGCATAACTATTATGTGTGTGTGATACATGTAACTACATATAACTATTATGAGTAAGTAGTACACGTGAAGGAAATGTTCACACTGTTTTTTTTTGTGGACTGATGACTCAAAGCGATTTTTACTTAAATTTGTATTTATTTTCAACAAGAAAGGGGGGTATGTTTAATTAAGTGGGGGGAGTAATGTTATCTAAAATGAAAGGGGAGCAGATTGTGGGATTTAAAGTACACAGCGAAAGAGAGACTTGGTGAAGAGTTCTGTTAAGAGGCCCTGCAAGAAGACACGGCAGCCACTGGCCCAAGACCTACCTGAGCATGCTAAAGGCCTCAGAGATCACAAAGCACTCCTGAATAAAGCACTGAATTTTAAAATTGGAAAGGGTTTGCGAAAATGCTTTTCAAATGTTATTTTTACAGTATTTAGGTGAGAGTTACTACTCCAGTAGAGTGTGTAAATTAGCATGTATGATCCCCTAGTATCACGTGTACAGTTGATCTTAAGAAAAAGCGAGTTAACATCCGGTGATTTACACACACACATGAACACGTGCCACACGCACATGCACACAGACCCACGTGTAAATCAACATTCTGTTGAGTAATGACCCCTTGGAAGGCAGGAAGCCGCTGTGCTTCATCTGTTCATTGGGGAAAAAAAAATAGCCTGTTTTTATTCCGCATGCTCTGGGGTTCTTCATCAGCTGCTTTGATGACTCTATGATCAGAAAGAAAAGACGAGAGGAAGGAGGGAAGGAGGGGGTGGAAGTGAGAGAGAACAAGATACCTCCTTTCTGAGCTGGGAAAGAAAGTCATGAATTAGGTGGGAGCGCAACAGCCACACCGTGCTTGCCCTCCAGAGGGAAATTTGAGTTTTATTACTTCAAATTGGCCTTGAAATTGCAGCTGGTGCTCACAAGCGCTCCTTTTTAATAGAATAAAATGTCATCCTATGGGAACAACACTTCACAAACCTGCAGTCGTGTTTTCAAAACAAGCTTTCTTTATTAGTGCTATTAGATGTAAATGTTCGACCGAGAACTGAGTCAGAGACTGGCTTCTGTAATTAAATTTTAACCTGGAATAAAGGATGCACTTAGAAAAGCCCACTTCTGCACGGGAGCAGGGTGATTCCAGCTGAAAGCCAGATTACGTAAGTGACGACACGTATCTTTAGCCACGTGATTTCCCTGGCATGGGGCTCTGATGATTGCTCTCACAATAGCACATCTGCCCATGCCACCCCAACCCCCACCCCAAGACAGACAGACAGACACACAGACACACAGACACACACACAAACACACACACACTGCAGCCAGCCTTCCCTCAAAGTTTCACTTTGGGGGCGTTTCCTCATTCCTTAGGCCTTGAAGTCCCTTCTCCACTAAGGGAGGCCCCACAACGATGCTTGAGAAAGCTGTGCTGGCTCCGGACGGTCCACACGATCAAGTAGGCAAATGGGCGGCAGCAGTTCCAGAATAGTCACTGTTCTAGGGGTGTGGCGAGAAAGTAGAGAAGAGCGCACATATGAAAGGAACCAGACAAGAAGCCCCGCACGCCACAGAGACACGTAACTGAATATGCACAGAAAAGGCCCGTGCTTTCCGAACGACCGATGAAGGTCCCGATCCACTGGAAGGGGCACCCACGGAGCTCTTAACTATTGCTCTCCGCTCTTGCCCACTTCCTCACAAATGCTCCGTGAACAAACTGTTTCCCCTTCTCCCACTCTCCGAGTGTCCCTAACGCAGCTTCTTGTCCCCAGGACACAGGAATCTGGAAACCCTGGTGGCACCGGGGAGACCTTACTATGCGCTCATGTAACAGGGAGAGGTACTGACCGGAGATTCCCAAGATACCAGCTCAGAGCTTTGCAATTTGATTTTCAAACTTATCCAGGTGTGGTGGTGAACTCTGATCCCAGCACTTGGGGGAGGCTGGGGATGACTGTGAGTTCCAGGCCAGCCAGGATAATGGTGGCTGTAACACTGCTCACACGTCCAGGAGGAAATCAAGGGACGTGAGGACACCAGCTCCTCTGGTTCCTCTAACTCCTCTGACCTCACAGCGGGGAACTTGGATCCCAAAATTCCTACAGACCCAGGTGACTTCACAGAGCGCAGTGGCAAATGGCAGAGACTTCCCACTGGGACCGTCTCTGTCTTAAAAGCTGCCCTCCCTCCGCCAACTGTGTGCGGCTTTCCAAATCCTGTGACTACAAATCTGCTCAAAAGAGCCTCCAGCTGGCCCAGGGCAACTTTCCTCAGGAGATAACGTGGCTCCTGCCTCCTGCTACTGTCCTACCTAGCCAATCTCCTCCTCGGATCACATGACAAGATGCCCAGCTTCTCCTAATGGTGGCATCCAGCTTCTCCTGCCCAGGTGTCTCCCACACTCGACAGGGCTCCGGGCTGCCTCTCTCCTTCCCTCTGAGATCTTCTCCGTAAAATCTTCCCTTTTGTCTCTGCGCCCCACTCCTCCCTACCCCCTCCCCCGCCCCTCCCCCACGGGTAACTCTCTTGGCTGTTCCCCCTCTACACGGGCACCCTGCCTGGATCCATCTCCAGGGCAGTAGGCCACAGGAAACAGCCACTGTTTCTCCCAGTGAAAATTCTCCAGACCTCCATCTACAACTGTTCAGCCCCTCCAAATGGTGAGTGTACCCCTCCCTCACCACTGACTCAAAGTAAAACCAGACTTAACTCCACATCAAACAAGAACCCACCGAGGGGTCCCCTCCTGCGCTGGAGCCCACACCAAAAGCTCTTGAGTTACAGGAGAGGTGGGGGCGGGGCGGGGGGGGGGGGGCTGGAAGGGCCTGGAGAAAGCCAGTCAGCTTGATCCCTGGCCGTCAAAGCTACCTGTTGGCCAAACCACGTAGTCCTCACAACAAATCTCTTGAATTGGGTTGAGCATGCTACCCCAGTACCGAGTAAGTTTGGGGGCCTTGGTTCTTCTTGCAAACAATTCCAGAGTTGAGTTCTGATTCCCGGACAACCTGATAGTCTGGGCTCAATCAGAAGGCCCCACCTTGCTTTTCTTTGGCTACCAAAATCCTTTTGGCCACAGCTCCTCCCCTCCCTCTCCCCGTCCCTGGGGCCACACACCTGAAAGAAAAAGGTCAGGTCACCCACATCCCTCCTCTGCCCTGAAGCTTTCCATACCAAGTAGCAAACACTTCCTAGAGAAAAAAATGTTTCAAACCGCCCACACTGGCTCCCAGCCACTCCTCCCTTCCACAGCAGGGCTCCCAAGTGCTCAGCGGACCCAGATATAGACCTTCGTTCTCTGCTCAGCCCCTCTCACAGGCTAGATGCAACCATATTTCCATCACTTTGTACTGTCACTTTGTCTGCATGCGGCCGCTGTTTGCAGCCTGTGTGTAAACAGTCTTTATGAGTCATTCTGTGTTCTAAGAAAAAAAAAAAAAAACCTAAGACCTGTGGCCACCATCCAGGTTACAGAGTGCTACATTCCTGATTTTAAGATGTGTTCGTATGTCTGAGTGGGTGAGTACGCACAGGGCAAAGAGGGTTGTTGTTTTCTAAGACATACAGGGACATCTTGGAACTTACCGATACTATTAATGAATTTTAAATATAAACTCTTCTCAATGTCTTCTACAATGTATTTCTGCAGTGAACTGTCACTTCCTGAGTTCTCACTGGTTTATTAAGGCATGCACATATAAAGTACTTCTGATAAAGAAGTTTAAAGAAAGGAAAGGCTTTGGGAAAAAAAAGATTTTTATCTGGGAAATTTACAAAAAGATGGTTTTATTAGTTCCAAATTAATTATAATTCCTGTGGCCAAAATTCTGTTACACTCAGATTAAATTGATGCCTGGTTCTCAGTTTACAGCAATAAAATTTTCTGAAGTACAGATCTCCTCTTAGGAATGTTTACAGAAATGGGCTTAGAAATATAATGATTGTGTTCTATCCTTTTACTAAATGAGACATGTAAAACCTGTGATTAGATTTCTCCAAATCCTGTTGGCATGAACTCTCAATGAGCAAAGCTGTCTCTCACTAGATAGACACTGTCTAACAGTGGGAAAAATTCTGTTACAAAGAATTATGCCTACTTGAGACATTCTGGTTAAACTACAGTGATCATAAAACTTAATCTTCTGGACAAATAATTCAATCTATTTATAAATTTGGCCAGTAGACAAAATCCTCATCGTGCCTCAGATTTTCAGTCATCTGGATGGATGGTTAAATAAGTGATGGCTACTAACAGATCATGAGTTCATCACAGTCAGTTCCTTCCAAGAGAAGACAAGTAGACTGAGTTCATTTGCTGGAAGAAAACTCCGCCAGCCTAGAGGGAAGGGACTGTATTCTAACATTTCTTCAATCCTGTTACACTTAAAAAATGTTTACAATTTTGCTGGGCTACTCTTCAGTGATAAAATGATGCTAATCTTGATTTTCGACCGGACTACAGAAAAGGATGGCATTGCCTTCCTTTAACCGTGTTTTTGATATAACTGCTCACGTACCCAGACTCCACTCTACTGTAGCCCAGTTTTCATGTTCAAAAGCATTCAAATGTGTCACTGTCTTTGTAAAAGTATTTTATGATTACAGCAGCAAGCACCTTGACCCACCATTTTGCCAGCACAGTTCCTATATTTTATATCCAAACTCTAAGTGCCAAAACCTTTTACTATTAAGAAAAGTAGTAGCAGAGTCCAAGCCGTTGGCTACAGTTAGGGATACCTAAAGATTTAACCGGTCTTTCCCCATCTACATCCGGGCACTGATCGGAGACCTTTGACACTCACTGTGCTTTTTTATCTCGTTAGTATTAGATACACTACTAACAATAAACGATCAGGCTGGATCGTGAAGGCTAACAGAATGACTTGACCCAGAAGTTTCTTCCTCAGTGGCTCTGGTAGCCTTTCTCTCTCCTGAGAACTCAGCCTCATCTTCATCAGATCCAAGGAAAAGCTACACCAGTGTTTGTACAACTTCAGCAAGCTGCCTGTGTCGCCAGCACTTCGACGAGTGTGGGGAGTTGGAATGTGACAGGCCCAAAGCCAAAGGTCATATCTTGGGCTATCTCAGCCTTTAAAACAAAACACACAACAACAAAAATGGGCAATCTATTGCCGTATCATGTGACTGAACAGCCTTGCAACCAAATCAAAACAAGGTAATGATACCCACTCTAAGGAGAGCTCCACCAGCCTGACGGAAGTCTATCCTTACTTCTGCCCACACTTCACAACAAATACAACTCAAACTGATTCCAAAACTCTCCGTGGACATCCTGACATCCTTTTAGTGATTATCCCTTTAATAATAGTTTTATTCTTATGTCCATCGGCCCTCTCTACAATCCCTCTGCTAAGCCAGTTTATGCAGACCACCATAAAGTACACCATACGTGTTTACATGGACAAGGCCCTCCTGGTGTATGAGTACTGATCCTGGCCTCTGAATCATCACCCGGGGATGGGGAGGTCTCCAAGATACGCCAAAAGTCTGCAGGAAGCAGCTAGAAATTGACTGTGACATCCACACCCCCAGAAGGCCCCTGCTCCCCTTCCGTCTTCCTCCCTTCCTCCCTCCCTTCTTTTTCCCTTTCCTGTTATGGAAAGAAACAGAGCGGAGATGTTAGACCCCAGACCAGTCACTGCTAAGGTCATGCCAGTTTGCAGCTGTATTCCCCCACTCTCACAGCTGAGTAGACATACAGGCCTCAGGCTACCAGACTCCATGCTCTTGGCCCCTGGGATGGACACGCATTAACTAAAAGGGACCCTCCTCCACTCTTCTCTACAAATCCTCACAAGAGCATACATCCCTTCCTCAAAATACAGGGCTTCCCTCCCCACCAATAAGAAGCAGTGGCCTGTACTCTGGACTAGTCATCCACCACGTGGCGCCAAGCTGCTGTCCACGGAAACCTGTAAGGGACCCCACTCTGCCACATGGACCTGGACACTACTCCGAACCCCTGCCATCTGCTCACTGCTGTGGATATCGCTCTGTATAAATAAAACACTGACTGGCCAGTGGCCAGGCAGGAAGTATAGGCGGGACAAGGAGAGAGGAGAATTCTGGGAAGTGGAAGGCTGAGTGTCAGAGACACTGCCAGCTGCTGCCACCAGGATAAGCAGCATGTGAAGACACCAGTAAGCCACAAGCCACGTGGCAAGGTATAGATTTATGGAAATAGATTAATTTAAGCTATAAGAACAGTTAGCAAGAAGCCTGCCACGGCCATACAGTTTGTAAGCAATGTAAGTCTCTGTGTTTACTTGGTTGGGTCTGAGCAGCTGTGGGACTGGCGGGTGACAGAGATTTGTCCTGACTATGGGCCAGGCAGGAAAACTCTAGCTACAGCTAACTGTCAGTGGCATTAATAACTTTTCTCTTACCCAAAAAGACAGCCTTCCTCCTTGAACCCCTTGAACTCAAATCCAAGATCTTTCAGTGGCCACACTGGGAAAAGGAACACATAAAAAGGTCCAGTTATTACCCCCCCCCCCCGACTCCATCCTTGGGGGACCGGTACTAGGTCTAGGCTGAAATACAGACCAAAAGGCATACATAATGAAGCAGTCCTATGGGAGTGAGGCCCCATCCATCATCACTGCGGCTGGTCCATCACTATCTCACCTCCAGGCTCTCCTGAAAGACGTTCTGCCAAGTTATCAGAACCGTGTGAAAGCTCTTTCTGGGAGACAGTTCCTCCTCCTGCTGGCACCTGGGCATCAGCCTTCCCCTCCCCACAGCGCAGGATTCCTTGGGGTCGACAGTTTCAACAGAATGATAAGGGAAGGGAGAGTCGTGGTATCTCTCTTCGGAATATCTCCTCTTCTCCTAGGGCGCTTACAAAAGTTGCTAACTGTCCTGTCTCTGCCACCCTCTACCCTTCACTGAGAAACTGCGCTGCCAAAAAGTTGTATTTGTTTATATCTATGTCCAGTGTAATATCATATAGTTTATATTTAATAGTGTATATATATATATGTATATATATATATCCATGTGTACTTGTTTCTTTGTGTGTGGGTGTGTGTCTGTGTGCATATTCTTAATCTCATGGTGAACCTGTAAAAGGCAGAAGCTGGATATTACAGACGTGGGCACGTGTCTCTCATTCCCCAGGACCACACAGGAAGGTTATACTACCCACAAGCACCCCAGCTCTGCCTAGGGCGCCAAGCTTTCATTCTGCACTGATCCGTGAGCTGGTTAGCTGCCCACTTACCCACGCTTTCCTTTGGAAACTCTCAGCCAAGACCCCAAACACTTGTGAAATGTTTTCTTGGGTGAACCCAGCTTTGCCATTCTCTAATGGGTTTCCCAAAACGTGGATCTTCACATGCTAAACTTAATAGATTCCTAGGATGGTGGTCAAAGCTGGAGGGGGAAATTAAGACAGGAGTACCCACTGCAAAATGCTTCATGGCAGAAAATGTCTTCTTCAACACGACACGCAAGACGTGGCCTGCAGCTGGTATGAACCAGTGTTCACCCTTTTATGTCTACTATCCTGCTGCTCATTTGTTTCTTCCCAGCACATCAGGGATCCGGGAGGCCAGGAAACCCATTTTGTTCCACACAGCGAGTTGTGGGACTCTGACCTCTGACCTATCATTGCTTGAAGACAGCCTCCTCAGTGGCGCTCTGTGCTCAGTGGACACTCGCGCTTCCTGCCCAGTCTAGAAGCAAAGGGCAGGTGACCAACAGAGGTCACGTCTCACAGAAAAAGAGTTCTAAGAGGGGACTGGAGAGATGGCTCAGCAGTTAAAAGCACATGTTGCTCCTGCAGAGGCCCAAGGTTCGGTCCCCAGCACTGGTCTGATGGCCTCTTCTGGCTTCCACAGGCTCCTGCACACACATGGTATGTATAAACTCATGTAAGCAAACACACACACACACACACACACACACACACACACACACACACACACACCCATTAATAAAGAGTGTTCAAACCATGGCAGAAACGTTCCCCTGACAAGTTACCAAAGAGCCCCAAGACAGGCAGTAAGACAACCAGAACTCACGCAGAGGATGAAGACGGCCAAGGTTAACAACAGGAAATGAGACCAAAGCTCATCAAATAGCTCAGAAAACAGGCGAGCAGAGCCTGCAGGATTACAGACTATTTTGGCAAGAATCTGGGTTAGCAGACTAATAAACTTATGGAGAAAATTATAGTCAAAGAGACAGACTCCAAGCCTACGTATATCTCCATGGGAGACATCCAAAAAAAAAATGTATGTTTGCAAATAGCAACCTTCTCATCTGCTTTAGTGTGGGTTCACATTCTCTGGGAAGAGCTGAGGGTCCAGGAACGGTGCTCAGACTCTGCAGAATGGGCGTCTTCTGACTGATCCCATCACTCTAATAACTAGCTGTCTACCGTAACGAGTCTCTATAGAAAACACAGCTATTGCTGGGCCAGGGTTTTTCTTCAGGATGGCAGCCCAGCAACCCGGCCAACCCCAGACATGCCCAGCAGCATCAGGAAGAGAGAAGGACCGTTCTTGCTGTGGACTCACAGCCTGACAACATGCATGTCACCACTCAGAAATCCCTCCCTGTATCCTGGTTTGTGATAACTGTCCCTAGGGAGACAGAAGGGGACACCCATTCACCCTAGATTGGCACCAATGACAAGCCAAAGTGCAATTTCACCCAAGTCCATTTTGGCGAGACCAAGGAGTCATTGGGCTATCTTACATAGCGTGAGTGAGGGGCCACTTACAGGAATGTGGGCGACTCCCCAAGACAGCTGCATCACTGAAAAGCCCCATCCCATCATAGATGGCGACCTCATTGAAGCTACAGCATGGAGTCCTGCTTTTAATTAACCCTTTCTTTTCCATGCACTCCAAATCTCCTGGGATCCTTTGCCACTGTTGGAAAGGGGCTGGGAATAGTAGCTGGAATCCCAGGGGAGGTTTCCCGACTCTCTCCTCTCCTGCATCTACTGGGGAGTGTCTGTTAAAGGTTCTGTTGCCATTATCTCAAGCCTGGCTTGCACTGTCTTGTTCTGCTCTAGTTGCCATGGCTACCAGGCAAAGTCCAAGATGGCATCTTGTTATAACCAGAAGAAAAAGTGCTATACAACACTCAGGAAGATCAAAGCATGCATCTGTGTGTGCCAGAGGTTATTATTGGCATCAGGAATAGGGCAGTGGTCTCCTCCTTGTGGGGCTTACGGTCTAGTGGGGAGGTGAACTCATAAGCATATATCATGCATGATGCGAACGCATCAATTAGAGTCCCATCTCACCCCTCCCATACTCACAGCTCAGAGGCCTGGCTCTCCACACCTCTGAGTATGACCTTATTTGGAGACAAGGTCTTTAGAGAGGTAATGGAGTTGAGGTGGGGTCATTAGAGGGGATGCTGACCTATTGCGGCTGCTGCCTTCGCCAAGGGGGAAAGGTGAGCAGAGATACAGAGACAAAAACATGGGAAGACAGCTATCTACAAGCCAGCGGGACAAGTCTGACTTCCCTCGGCTCTCAGAAGGCACCAACCCCACCAACCCTGACCTCCAGAATTCTCTCTCTCCCTTCCCAGGCCTTGGAACACATTCCCCTCTTCCTCAGGGTCAGCTTGCCAGGAAATCACTCATGATACAATACACTGACCTAAGGTGTAGCAGATTGAACTATGCCCAGCTCACACAGACAGCTTTAAGTCCTAACCTCCAGCACAGTGGTTCTCAACCTTCCTAATGCTGTAAGCTTTTAATACAGTTCCTCACGTTGTTTGTGACCCCCAACCATACAACTATTTCCATTCGTACCTCATAACCGTAATTTTGCTACAGTTTTGAATCATAATGTAAATATCCGAGATGCAGGACACTGCTATGCGACCCCCGTGAAAGGGTTGTTCCACCTCCAAAGGGGCCGAGACCCGCCAGTTGAGAACCACGGCTCTAGTGCCTGTGAATGTGGTCTTATTTGCAAATGGGGTCTTTGTAGATGTAATCAAGTTAAAAGAAGACAAAACTAGATTAGAATGGATTCTAAATGCAATGGTGGAGCCTTTATCGGAAGAAGGAAGCCACTCAGCCGGGAGACAAAGGAACAGCCCCGTGTAAAGGGAGACAGAGGTTGGTGGGCCACATCAACAATCTCAGGATCTGGAGGACGGTACGAGCACCAAGCATCAGAAGAAGCAAAGTGCCTCCAGAGGGTGCATGGCTCTGCCCAGGCCTTCTTCCTGGACTCTGATCTCCAGAAATGTGACACAATAAATAACTGTTGCTGAAGCCACCTAATCTGGTAATTTCTCACAGCCACCCTAGCAAACTAACAGAGAAAGTCAGAGCGAAAACCTGCTCAAGGCATCCCTCTGCCGAGGTGGTGCAGGTCAAAAGGCCGGCAAGGTGAGAGTCACCTGTGCAGGCTCGTTGCCAGCACTGAATGAGAACATCCATAGAAGATCCTGAGTCCATCAGCGAATATCAGCCACCGTGCTGGCACTCCAGACAAGGGCTCTCAAAGCTACCAGCATCATCCAACGTGTGTGATATCCAGGCCCTGCTTTTCTACACTTACCAACAGGGGAAAACGAAGGAACCTGGGGGGAACAGCAGCCCCACCCAGGAGTCTGATTGAACCCTCTTATGAGCTGAGAGTTGAGGATCCCCACACAGTTAACATTTGCTGTGAAGGTTGTCTGCATAGAGATAATACCCCTTTCACGGAGATACTTTAAGTAAGAATGTTAAAATAACAATGAACCTCACTCAAGGTCTAAGCCCAGGTGGCCCTTCTTCATATACCCCACCCCGCACCCCAAGCTGGAAACCAGCCATGTTCTAGAAATCTCATAAAGAAATGCCATCTATAGTAAAAGACAACCTTTATGATGCATGGCTTTTCCTTACCAGACAGCAGTCCCTCCCGAAGCATCTCCAGGGCCACCCTGCAATCATGATTTCATTTTTTAAGGAGGGGGAGACAAAGGAAGGGGGCTTCTTAGCAAGCTTTTCAGACATAACTTGAAAACCACCAAAACCGTATGCATGGATTGCTGAGACACTGAGGCAGAGCTCTCCCTTGCGGAGACAACACGCACATTTGATGTGCATGTTGTCTCTAGTAACCTCCTAGTTAAGAATCTCTGTTAAAACTTCTTTGTGTGTGTGTGTGTGTGTGTGTGTGTGTGTGTGTGTGTGTGTATGCGTGTGCATTCACATGTATGTGGGTGTACATGTATGTGAGTGTACATGTATGTGGAAGCCTGCCCATGTCACAGGTCTCCACTTGTCTTACTGAGGCAGAGTCTCTCACTACAAATAAGCTCATCTCTTCGGCTAGTCTGGCTAACCAGCTTGCTCTGTGGGTTCTCTGTCTCTGCCCCCCCCCACTAGTATTATCTGCCATGCCCATCTGGCTTTTGTGTGGGTTCCGGGGACCCGAACTCTGGTACTCACATTACACAGCTAGTACTTCCCACCCTGAGCCATCTACCCAGCCCTAAAAATCTCCTTTTACAATTTTAAATTATTCTACTTATTTACGGGGATGGCGGTGGGGGCATGTGCCCTGGCACGCCTGTGGAAGTCATAAGGACAACTGGCAAGAACTGGCTGTTCTCTTCCATCGTGTGGACCCTTGGAGATCGGGCTCAGGTCATCAGTCTGGGTGGTCAGTGCCTGTACCCACTCCTGAACCACTTCCCCAGCCCGAAAGTCTCTAAATAACTGTCAGCTCCGCTTCTTGCTTACCCTGAAACTGTTCGGTCGACATCGAGAATCCAGCCAGCTTCACCGGGGCGGGAGCCCCTGAAAAGAACGCCTCGGGACGTGTCCAACTGCGGCTGACAATCGCAGCATCCAGCCACACTCCCGTGAGAGAGCAGGGAGGGAATTGAGGTCAGGTCAGGCTCTGTGGCCAGAGCCGGGGCACAGCAAGGGTGAGACGGAAGTACCTCGATGGGCAGATGCTGGCCTAAGCATGCACGAAGGCCTGAGGCCAATCACCGTGATGCTCTGAACAAGAACGGCCCTCATAGGGTTGTGTATTTGAATGATTGGTTCCCAGCTGGTAGAACTGTTTGGGAGGGATTAGGAGGTGTGGCCTTCTTGGAGGAAGTGTAATTACTAAGGGTAGGCTTTGAGGTTTCAAAAGTCCATGCCCAGCCCAGTCTCCCTCTCAGCCTCCTGCTTATGGATCAGATGCAAGCTCTCAGCTACTGGCCCAGCACCACGCCTGCCTTCCAGCCCCCATGCTCCCCACCATGACAGTTATGGACTCTGAAACGGCAAACAAGCCTTCAGCTAAACGCCTTCTTTTACAAGTTCCATTGGTCATGGTGTCTCTTCACAGCAATAGAACAGTAATTAAGACAGTCCCCATCACTGAATAAACTGGGCATGATGGCGGACACCCACAATCCCAAGACTCTAGAAGTGGGGGCAGACGGACCAAACAGCTCAAGGTCTCTTTTCCCAATGACATGGCAAGTTTCGAAGGCAGCCTGTGAGACCCTATTTCAACAACACAAACCAAAACCAATGAAGTAAGGCGCACTGACTGGGGTGCAATTAGGCAAGACGAAAGTCTCTCAATTAACATGAATGATAGAGAGGGGCAAAAAAAGAAAAACCTCCAGTACAAATGCCACTTCATGCCCAAGCCATCGACCCAACCTGCCCATCTCTCCAGATGGTTGTGGCTGGCTGCCACGCCCCACCCCTGCTGGGAAGAAAAACACTGCTCTGGGTAATTGCCATCTCCCTGGAGTAGCCGCCAACATGCAGGCATTGATGGGCCCGAAGACCAGAGTCAGATTAGTAAGTGCAGTCTGGACTCAGCACCTGCAGAGAAAATACAAGCTGTGCTCCTCCTCGTGGGCACCCTTCTGCACGGTGACGCTGGCTCCCGGCACCCTTTGAAGTCCGTTGGCCCTGTATCAGTGAGCACGAAGAAACAAGCCCTGCATGCCAATCTCCCTCGTCATCACCAAGTACTTCAAAAAGATGAGGCCAGGCCGGAAGTTCAAACGAACGTGCCCACAACCGCACCACCTGTAATCCAGGAAATTATAGGCACTGCCGTCACAGGCGACTCACAGGGCAGGTGCCTCTGCGAATCTCCTCTTCTTGCCAACAGGGCCCCTGCTGGAGGTTAATAGGAACTTCCAGTTCTCCACGAAGGCCTTGTGCCGCAGAGCCACGGCCCCTGAAATCTCTAGCACTTCAAAAGAAATACAGGATTTAGCACCTGTTTGTTTCAGAAATACTTGCTAAAAACAGATCTGCCAAAAGGCCACCTCTAAAATTAGTCCTATTTCCTGCTCCGCAAAAACATAGTAAAAGGGTAATTTTAGTAACTTCTTCACTCCAGGTATCTGGTACCGTGGTGTTCTGTGCAGGATGACTTGTAACTTACTAAGCAGCCAGTCCTTGTTTGGGGCCCCAAAATAACTCTAATGAAATATGTCAATGGGCTCTTTAAATAAAAACCGACGGTTAGAATGAGTTATCTGAGATAGTTCAGTGTACCCTTGGCCTCTTAATCACAGGCGCAGTGAAGGTGAAGGAGCCCGCAGCCCCCCTCCCCGCCCCTCCCCCGCACCCCTGCTTACCCTGTGCCCGAGACATCCCTGTTCTTTCCCCTACTTTGCTTTGTCCTTAGGTATTTTTAACTTCATCACATTTGCTGGGGTGGGGGTGGGGGGCGCACAGCAAAGGGCACCTGGGGAAGTCTGAGGGTCAGGGGACACCTCTTACAAGTTGTCTCTCTTCTTCCACCACGGGGGTACCAGGGAGGAAGCATAGGGTCACCCGGCCTGCCAGCAGACACCTGTCACGGCTAAAGACCCTTCCGCTTTGTTCTGCTCACGTTTTCAAATGTGATAGCAACGTCTCGTGGGTCTAACACAAGCATCTCTTTACCTACGGAGAACCACTCTGAGGCCACAAGCACAGCCATTCCCCCCCCCCCCCCCCCGTCAGGTTTGCTAGCCCACACTCCTGCCCAGCAACTCCGTTCTCTAGGTCAAAGCCACAATGAGTGATGCTTTCCAGAATCTAACAGATGGTTCCTGGTCCAAACATCACTTCAGCCATGAATGAGAACAGAGTAACTTAAGAGTCCCACATGAAATTTATTTATGTGGATATTTATTTCTACGGACAGAGACCGTCTTCACTAAAGGAGAGCAAAATTAGGTCTCAGGCCTAAGCCATCCTTTGGGTCCCGCAGTAAAGGGGGCCATCCAGAGTCAGGTTACTTCCAAACTTTAGAGGCCCTTGAGGTAAAAACACTGCCCTGCCTTGCAGGAAGCAGGGTCAATAGGAGCCTCTTGAGGAGATAGAGCTGAGCCCAAAATGAAAGTGGGGGGAAAGGGAACTAGTTTGTTATCTGGACTCAGCCAGGAATGCCCAGCAAACCCCGGAGGATTTTATCCAAAGCATTTTGGAAATATGCACCTTATCAAAAACACATACCCTCCCCCCACCTCCACCGCCCACACTGCTTCAAAAGCCTTCCACTAGCACGAGTCTGGATCTGGCCACAAACCAACCAAAATAAAAACTCATGCTCTGATAAGAGATGCTCTGAAACAGATGGAACTCAAGATCATGTGCCCTTGTCTCCCTCCTCGCCTGGTCCGCGCATCCATTTCTCAGGACGAGCTCCTTCTGAAGGCTTCCACACATGGTTCTCCCTGCGGTATTCATCGCTGCATTTTTAAAAAGAAAATCTGTACCCACCGAAAGTGAAAAGCAAAGGTGAAAGGCTTTAACTGGAGTTATGCATCCCGAGAAAGGGGTAATGCCGGGTGGGGATGCTGAAGCGGGCTTCCACGCCATCTGCTTCCCCCGGGGCAGATGGGGGGGGGGAGCCCCTTGGCCTGCAGTTTGCAAATAGCTTGAGGTTGCCTTCACTTTTTAACTTTGCTTAATAAGGCAAAACCCAAAACAAAGGAGGGCTGAGGACTCATTAACTCACTCATATTTCTCTCTCTCCTTCTCCCCACCCCCTCTTTCTCATCTCTACGATCTGCTAAAGCCCACATCTATTAGTTAAGCACTAATGGTGTAGGGTTAGGGAGATAAAAGCTATGTACGAAACCACTGTTTCTTTAAAGTTGACAGCTGAAGGAGCTAAAACCCAGGTTCCTCCTGATGCGGTTGTCCTCAGAACAGGGCTGGTCCTGGCTAGAGAAAAGCACAGCAGGAGAGACCAAGGTTTGAAGTATCACCCCCTCCCTGGCCTCTACCTCTCCATCCAGGACTAGAGTGTCTAACTAGACCAGATCAGTTGGTTCAGGGAAATAATTTTACATCCACCGAGCAGCTCCTCATTGTACAGACGAATTAAGCAATCATAAAGACAGGAAGAAAGACTCTTCATCTGGACCCCAGGTGGGCAGAAATTCCTTGTATCCCAAGGGATCCTCATTGGGCAGGAGTGGCATAGGACACCAAAAGTGAAGCACTGGGGGGTTGGTGGGCAGGGGTAGAGGGCTGAACTTTGAATACATCCTCAGGCCAAAAATGTCAGGCCATGGGGCAAAACTGCACTATTGAGGAGCTGAGGTCCAGCCCAACGTGGCAAGAACCTCTAAGGAATTGTGAGCCACGGGACAAGAGAAAAAGAGGTACTTAACACCATGTGACTAACACCAAGACTCACCTCTTCAGAGAGGTGATGTGTATGGCCAGGAACAAACTCCTTCACCTCCCCCACCACCACCAGAAAACAGGAGAACCCAGCAACCCAGCACCCTGAATGGACCTCCGTGTGTCAGGCAGGCAGCGCACTGCACACCAAAGAGCAAATAAACTTTTGCTTGCTCCAGTCAGAGCGACTACAGCTAGCGCCAGGTCTGAAGAGTTTGCTCTTCTTAGAAGGGCTAAAGTGAGTTCATGCTGAACTCTTGCATTTTGCTTGGAAATGCAAGCAAGAGGCACTTTTGAAAATGACTCAGCCTGGCCCTGCTTACCCGGTATACAGGGGCACCCCACTTGGGACGGCTACAGAAAAAGAGGACAGCTCCTAAGGATGATGGAGCCCAGTGCTCAGATGTAGGAGTCTCCCGGACAACGGAACCCAGAAGGGAAACAAAGTATCAGGAGGGCTTCGGCAAGGCAAGCGCAGCCCCTTGGCACAGTCACCCGACTTCTCACAATTTATCACTCTCACAAACTCTTAGGCCAGGCAGGGGAACCTAGGCCAGCAGACGTAAGGGTTTGCCCTTGGGCTATTTGCTGCTGGGAAATATTTGCCCCCCCCCCCGCCCCAGCTCTCCTCCTTATCCCGCATGAACCCCCAGCCTGGGGCAAGTGTTGGAGTGTTAGGTCTATGTGAGGATACCAGTTTGGCAGCCCGGAGCAATTCCCTGTGTGGGGCCACCCGGCCTCAAAAGTAAGTCAACCTCTTAGGTTTCTTCTCACAAATCTAAGTTACACCTGAGCTCTGCCTGCACCTGGCCTGGCAAGAGTTCACACCCTCTAACTTCTAATTAGGTCGAAGTAGTGGCACTCCCGGTATGGGGGGAGAGGCTCCTTTCCTTTACCCTCCTCTAGAAAAAGATTTAAAAAAAAAAAAAATGGTTATCTCCAAATCTCCAAAGTCCGCGGCCTAGCTGCGTAGCTCTGCACCTGCCAAAAACAGGGTCTTCGCTGCAACGCTACAGCTGCCCCAGCCCACGCACGCGGCTGGAGAGGGTACGTCCCCGGCCTCAACTCTCCTCCATGTCCTCACCAGAGCCCAGGAGGGACGAAACTCTAAGCAATCTCAGAGCCTGGCTACCCTGTTTTCCCGCCTCACATTCCAGACGACGCAAGGCTGACCCCCCCACCCACCCACCCACACACACACACACAAACACAGGTCTAGATCTAGTTCCACCTCCCGTACGGTCAGAGACAGCAGGACCCCCCGCCCCCCAACGCCACCTCTACGCCCGTCCCCCCGCCCCGCGTCCCCTTCTCTGGCGTCCGCCAGGCGGCACCCTTCCAAAACAAAACAGAAAGGCAGTGCGGGGTAGTTTCGCGGGTCCATCTATCTGTCCGGGTCCCCCACCCCACGAACCTGACCCCCACCCCACCCCCATCACCCATCAGTGGGTGCCTGGTGGCCCACTGCGAGAGCCTGAGAGTGCGTCTAGCTACACCAGGTTGGAAAAGCAGGCAGGGTGCTCGCGGGACAGTGCTCCCAGGTCCTCCCGCCAGGCCCGCGCGCCCCGGCTCACCTTCTCCCCGGTCAGCACGTGCAGCCCCTCGCGCACCTTGGCGAAGGAGCCCTCGCCCAGCTTCCTGCTGCCGATGAGGTAGTTGCCCACGCGCTTGTGGTGCTGGAAGTCCCGGAGCCGCTCGCGGGACACGCCGCTCACCCAGGCGGGCAGGAAACTTCCCTCGCAGGCCGCCGCCGGCCTGGCTGCGTCCTCCGCGCCCCCGTCGCCCCCGGGAGCCGCCGGCTCGCCCAGGAGCCCGTCCCCCGCCGCTGCCGGCATCGCGCCCGCTCGGCTCCCGCGCTCGCAGCCGCTGCTCCTCCTCCGGCTCCCCGGGCTGCCCCGGCTCCTCCTGCCGCCGCCCTGGACCCGGCCCCGCCCGGCCCGGGTCTCCGCGCTTACGCCCCCCGCGCCTCCTTGCGAGCGCGGCGCGCAGACAATAGCTGGCGACGGGGCGACCGGGGACCCGCCCCCGAGAAGTTCGTCCTCGGAGGATCGGTCGCTCAGATCGCGTCCGCCGTCCCGTCGGGTGCCCTGCTCGGGTGCTGGAGCGAGCAGCTGCTGGTCCGAGAGGAGCGAGGTCGGGTAGCGGGGTCCCCCAAGCCCAGGCGCCGCCGCCCTCTAGCCCGCCGGGTCGTCAGCGGTGCGCCCCGGGGCCGCTCCCGCCGGAGAGGAGCGCGCGGCGGGCTGCAGGCGCCCTCTGGAAGGCAGCAGAAGAAAGCCTCATTCAGTTTGAATTTGCAGAAATTTAATCCGCTCGCGGGCGGCGGGGACAGACGCGAGCTCCACTCGGCAGCCCGAGCACTTTCAAATCCCTCCTAGCCCCTCCTTCCTTTCCCCGCGCGCAACAGCCGAACTCGACCCTTGCAGGAGAGGGGAGGGGAAGAGAGCGGCGGAGTGGGCGGCGAAGTCACCTGAGCGCCAGACAGGGGGACCCCGCGCGGCCGCGGAGACGCGCGCTCCCGGGCAGTCCAAGACCTGCCGCCTCTGGCGGCGGGGATCGCGCTGGTTCTGTCTGGGCTTGAGCTTTCTGGACCTTTAGGGAGCGAATTTCCGCACTAGCCGCACCCACCAGGGGCAGGGGAAAGAGAAAGAGGAGCTCTGGACTGTAGGAGGGTTGGGTACCCAGCCCAGAGCGTGGCACACAGTAGGGACCCCGGACGATGGATGGATGGATGGATGGATGGATGGATGGATGGATGGATGGATGGATGGATGGATGGATGGATGGATGGATGGATTTCCGGGAACGTAGCAGGCTGTGTGTCGGGGTTCGCGCGCAGACCAGATGACTGGGTTGAAGAAGCAGCCGCCACAGTTAATAGAAGTGGCGGCAGCGTAGGAACCAGGGCGTTTGCTGCCTGTGCGGGTACGTTTGCACCCTCTCTGCTTTCCATAGCGATGATGTCGGTGATTGCAGGGTGATCCGGACCAGAGCTTCGCCGCCGCTCCTGGATGCTTTTGTTCTGCGGGCTCTGTACTGATCTCACATAAACAATTACATCTGTTCTGAGACACCCGATATCTCCAGGATCCCCAACATCTTCGTGAACCAAAATGAGGGTTACAAAAAAAAAAAAAAAAAAAAAAAAGGATGCAGACAGGCCTTTCCAAATTGCGACCTGTTGAGGTGGCCGTGTCTAATGCAAATTAATTTAACCTGTGGTCACTCATCATCTGAGCTCAAGGGGAGGATTCCCTCCAAGCAAAGTTCATTTCATTGTTTACCCCGCAGTAAACAGGTATGACATCATCGATCCACATTAATACTCTGAGATGGGGGAGGGGACATAGCTGTCACCCTTCCAGTGTGCGTGGGGCGGGGAAGGGGGTTCCCTAACCTATCTGAAAAATAACCTGAAAAAATGCCTGTTTTCAAGTTTGAGCATCATTTGTTTTGAATCACGACATGCTGTCAGTCTCCTCCCTGGCTCTCATGACCCAGTCTAGTGCTGGGCTCTCCTTGATCTGGATTTCCCACAATAAAGACAAGCGTTC
Organism: Peromyscus maniculatus bairdii; assembly: GCF_049852395.1. Taxonomy (NCBI): domain Eukaryota; kingdom Metazoa; phylum Chordata; class Mammalia; order Rodentia; family Cricetidae; genus Peromyscus; species Peromyscus maniculatus. The sequence continues at coordinate 79,576,090 of NC_134863.1, read as the reverse complement.
CACTGCTTTCTTGCTGTGCTTAAGGGACTTCTCAGCTCCTACACTTTCTGCAGGGCGCATCCAATCGCTTTCGCGTTTCCCATTCAGTAATTTAATTTTGAGAAGACAGGAGGTAGGGAGAGAGGATTTGCTAGGTCTACTGTGTGGGGAGGATGAAGCCCACTTTGGGGGGAATCTTCCACCAGGAAAGGATTTAAAGTTTCCCAGTGTTGTGTCATTTAATTTTAGGAAATCAGCTCTTTGTGAAAACTTAAGAGATTTGTTTGTTGCCATTTAAGGCAAATCCCAGAAAGTACTCATCATTTCTGGGGGAAACACTTCACAAGGGGTGCAAGTCCCTTACAATGAAATAAAGACTTTCTTTCCTTTTAATGTTTTGATTATGCCCTCCCAGGGTAGGGGTCAGGAAAGGGGTGAAGAAGAGAGAAAATGCAGGCCCATTAAATCTTCTTCAGGCCCTGCTGCCTGGGTCTGATCCAAGCCCACTGCTAATTCTACTGCCTGGGATGGATGCCAAAGAGAAGTTCAAATCCCACCCCTGCCTGGGGTTAGGAGCTGGTTTTTGAACTCCAGTTCCTGCTGCCTGATGTGAGTTTACTCAATAAGGAATGACTCCGGGGTTCATTTCATGAGACAAACAACCCCACAAAATACGGCATCACCCTCACACTAGGTACTCTGGAGGTACATGGCTGAGTCACACTAGGTACTCTGGAAGTACATGCCTGAGTCACACTAGGTACTCTGGAAGTACATGGCTGAGTCACACTAGGTACTCTGGAAGTACATGCCTGAGTCACACTAAGTACTCTGGAAATACATGCCTGAGTCACACTAGGTACTCTGGAATTACATGGCTGAGTCACACTAGGTACTCTGGAAGTACATGCCTGAGTCACACTAGGTACTCTGGAAATACATGCCTGAGTCACACTAGGTACTCTGGAAGTACATGGCTGAGTCACACTAGGTACTCTGGAAGTACATGGTTGAGTCACACTAGGTACTCTGGAAGTACATGGCTGAGTCACACTAGGTACTCTGGAAGTACATGCCTGAGTCACACTAAGTACTCTGGAAATACATGCCTGAGTCACACTAGGTACTCTGGAAGTACATGGCTGAGTCACACTAGGTACTCTGGAAGTACATGGTTGAGTCACACTAAGTACTCTGGAAGTACATGGCTGAGTCACACTAGGTACTCTGGAAGTACATGCCTGAGTCACACTAAGTACTCTGGAAATACATGCCTGAGTCACACTAGGTACTCTGGAAATACATGCCTGAGTCACACTAGGTACTCTGGAAGTACATGGTTGAGTCACACTAGGTACTCTGGAAGTACATGCCTGAGTCACACTAAGTACTCTGGAAATACATGCCTGAGTCACACTAGGTACTCTGGAAGTACATGGCTGAGTCACACTAGGTACTCTGGAAATACATGGTTGAGTCACACTAAGTACTCTGGAAGTACATGGCTACGTCAGAGCAGTCACACATCATTGAAGAGCCTCTTCTAAGCCCCTAAACTTGGAGGGTTCCTATGACAGGCTAGCTGCCTTTGTGTACTGGGGAGATGGCTCAGTGGTTAAGAACCTAAATTGCCCTTCCAGAGGACTGGAGATTGGTTCCCAGCATACACATTGGTCTGCTCACAACCACCTGTAACTCCAGCTCCAGGGGATCTTATACCTTCTTCTAGCCTCCAAAGGCGCTTGCCCTCAGGGGCACATGCTCCCATACATACACACATACATAATTTAAAATAAAGCATTTTTTAAAAACAAGTTATCTGTCCTCATCCAGGCTGGGCTGTTCTAACTCCACACTTTCACTTACTCCACACTTGCATCCGAACTGCTGCTTCTGATCCATTTTCACCCATCATGGGTGTTCTGTAAGAAGCCCTTCCCAAACAATGAGCTGCTATAAGCTGTTGAACGCTCTCTTCTTCTCACTGGGTACCATTCAGCTTCACATCCACCTTCTGTCTTCCATATTGCTTATTGGATGTCCTTCTTTTTTAGAACCAGTGGACAGGGGCTGCACCTTCTTGGTTTGGGTTTTGCCCTACAAGCACCCTGCACAGTGTCTGAGCTACAGACTTGTCTAACTAAAGAGTATTTGTCAACTAAGTGAATGAAAGCTATCAGTTACTGAATGTCCAGTGACGTTTTCTTGCTTGGGGACAGCAAGCCCCCCACCTTCCCTCGGGTAGACTTTACAAATGACTTTCTAAAGTTATTGTTACATTGTTGCCTTTGGGGAATCCACAGATATAATCATTGATCATTCTCAGACTTGGAGGAGTTGACCCTTTCCAAGGCGTCATCACTTGCGAGTGGCCAGGCGAGCCTGGAGAAGCTGTCTCGGTTGACTTGTGCCAGCTGCTTCCTTCTAGCTCTTCCTTTCCTCCTTTTCCTCCTTCCATATGGCTGAGAGACTGTCTGTGTGCTCCCAGACTACGTACACCAGCTATGAGACCCAGCTGGAAGCAGTCAGAGACAATTAGAAATAATCAGCCTGGCACCGCCAGGAAGTGAGAGTTGGCTGGGAAGGGCTGGACTGGCAGGGGTGGCATGGTAGCTGGAGACGAAACAGCAGAGCAGAGGCAGGAGACATGGAGAAAAGATGCTTGGAAGGCGGCCTGAAAAATCAGTGTATCCGTTCTCCGTAAGCAAAGCAACTGGCAACTAGCGGACTCTGGATTTGAACCGTGTCCCCAGAGTTCATGGCTATGGTGATTCCTGCCACACAGCTGTTGACTGTGCTCAGTGCCCAAAGCTAAGGAATAAAGGGCTTCTCAATCATAAAATCTGGTGGGCATGGGCAGCCTTGCATTCCCAGTACCCGCCCCCCCAGCAATGACTTCTCAACAGGGAGCAGTGACAGTCCACCTCTCTGCCTCAGCTTCATTGACATGCAAATCAGTGTTTAGCTCAGTCGCTGGCATGTTATAAACCTGTCTATTTTTGCTCACTCTTTCATTGGTCTTAGCAACTTTTCTGTTGCTGTGAAGAGACACCATGGCCAAGGCAACTTAGAAAGGGAAGCATTTACTTTGGGGCTTGTTGTTCCTGAGGAGAATAGGGTCTATGATCACTGTGATGGTAAGCATGCAGCAGACAGGCATCACTGGGGCAGTAGCTGAGAGCTTACATGTTGAGACAAGAGCCTCAGGGCAGAGAGAGGCTAACTAGGAATGATGTGGGCTTTTAAAACTTCAGAGTCCATGCTCAGGAACACACCTCCTAATCCTTCCCAAACAGTTCCACCAACTGCAGAACAATCATTCAAACACCTGAGCCTGTGGGGGTCATTCTCCACCAACACACCAAGAGAAGTCAGTCCAGAATGTCCCAAAGCCCTCAAATGCCTCTCCTTGATGAAATGAAGGTCATGTCTAAGGACATGACCTCCAGGTTGGACCTTTTCCCTCATTCCAAGTCCCACGGGATGACTTCATCTGATGGGTTCTCAGACTTCATCTGGCACCATGACCCACACCTCTCCCTTCTCTTTACTTGGACTTCACCCAAGTTCAACATCAAGCAGCCATCCTTTGCTTCCTCTCCTCCTTAACCCTTGTGTCTGTTCCATCAGACAATCCTGGTCTCTGCCTCAAACCATGACCCACCTGTGACCACCCACCACTCTCACCTCTGTCACCAACCACCATGATCTCTCCCCTCCTAACTGGGGCCCTTTGCTTCTACACCAAGCCAAAACTCTCTCTTAATTGTGGTGATAATAATCTGGGTTTGGTTTTTTTTTTTTTATTAATAAGACCATTTAGCAATTCGTGTTACACTTAATAATGGGAGTGGGGAGCTAGAGACATGACTAAGTGATTAAGAGCACCAGTAATCCTTCTAAAAAAATCCCAAGTTCAGTTCCCAGCATCAATATGGGTGTCTCACAATTTATAACTCCAGTTTCAGGTGTATCTGATGCCCTCTTCTGGCTTCCTTAGGCACTGCACTCATGTGGTGCACACACCACAGACAAGCAGGTACACATAAAGTAAATAAAATAAATTAACCTCTTTTTTAAAATGAGACTCAGATTCTACCACGTCATTGCTCCCCACATCCATGTGCCTGGCACATCGCTGGTGCTCAATTTCATCTCAACTCTTATCTGTATGGGAGACGAGGGTGGTTCTGGGTTTTGAATGGACATGATAACTAGAATGTGGCAGGATGTGAATAGGGGTACCAAGCCAAACCCCCACAAGTACTTCCTAGCAGTCACTGGGGTGGTGGGGGGGAATATATTTTTCACACAAAATGTCAATGGTTGCCCCTCCAGGAAAGCTGTGCTTTTTACGTGCCTGCCTCAGTCCCCAAGAGCCAAAGGATGTGCTGTTGCAAGAAGAGCAATGTATCCTCCACCTCCACCATCAGGGAACTCAGGACTCTGGGATTCTGCATCCCAGATGGAGGCACTGGGGAGGAATGACATTTAAAACATTCCGCGGGGAAGACACCACCGTGCACAGTCCCCCTGCATGAGTTTGTCAGGTGGAAGTGGGGTCCCTCTCACACCAGCGCCAGTGTCACCCCTGTCCCTTTACAAGGCCCTGAGCTCTGCCTCTCTCCCTGGTACCCACCTTCATTCCCATGTCACCTTTCTCATTCCCTACCATCACCCCCCTCCAGTCACAGTAGATTGCACATGAAACCCACTCCCCAGTGGACTCTCTGCATCCCTTGTTCTTAGAGTACCTTCCCCCCAAATACCCGAAGAGCTGACTCTCTGTCACCGTCTTGTCTTTATTCAAATGTCACCATCCTGTGACCTTTTCTCTACAATAGGAACAGACCCTGAGCCCCGCCTGCGTATTCCTTCCCTCGTCTATTTTTTTTTCATAGCACTTATTGCCGACTGAGAAATTGCATAGTTTCCTTATTATTTTTTGCTTATTGTTTGTATTCCTTTCAGGAACTACGGCCCCATGAGGGCTGGGACTTTGGTTAAATGTGCTGTGCATGGAGCCTGACTCCTGGGAGGGAAGCAAATACAAATTTGTGGTGGTTGGATGAATTTTTTAACTCACCATAATAAATAAGACAGAAAAAGAGAAACTGCAAGAAAACTGGGTCCTGCTGGAGATTGTATGCATCCCAAGGGCACATTGGGGGGAAGAAATCAATATTCATACTACAGAGATAAACCTCCGTATGTGTGGATTGTAGCTGGAAGGGAAAGGCTACCCTCCGTACCAAGCTTATTGGCCATGCCTGGCTGGGTGCTGCCTCCTGCCGGTTTCTGGACACAGCCCGCACTAGCAAGAGTGTGAGGGAGAGCCAGAACACGATGAGCAGGTCCTGTGTGGTTACAGGTGGAGATGTGGAGATGGTTAGAGGAAAAGCACTGTGGCGTTGATTCTATGGCCTGAGCCCAAACTGACTCAGAGGACGTCCTGCAGAGGACGGCTTAGAGCAGGCAGGTGGGCTGACCAGAAGAGGTGGGCGCCCCCTGCTGGCAGACACCCCTGTTTTCCCTCCACAGCAGCCAAGGGACCACGCAGTGGTTTCTCATCCCTGAGGGAGGGTCAGCTTTCTTCATCTGGAAGGGGAAGGACATTTTTGTGTGTTGTTATTGTTCTTAGCACCGCATTTTTATATCAAAGTCATTGAGGATGTAAGTCAGAGAATTATAACGTAAATCAAGGGTGAATAGTTTAAAAGACATGGCTGTCAGCTCCTCTTCAACGGAAACCTGTGGGGAGCATCCTGGGGTAGAGACATCTCCGCGCCTTGTACTCACGGCTGCAGCCTACCCACAAGATACGAATAGATCCTGCCTCCTTGACCCTGACCTTCCAGTCTGTCTCTTTTGAAGCCTTTGTTACTGCCAATGAGCCTCTATATAGAAAGATTGAAGGTGATCGATCAGTAGATAGGTCCATCAATAGGTAGACTGGACAGACAGAAAGTATACAAAAAATATATATATATAGGTAAATGATTGAAAAAGAATTAACAGATGGCCGGTAAATAGATACACTGATAATGATGGTGATGATGATGATGATGATGATAGCAAATGATGCATGGATAAAACCAAGTAGACAATGGATAGATAAAGAGAGAGGCAGATAGATAGATGAGGTGTGCCTGCAGCCCACACCTGTAATCCTAGTACTCAGGTTAAGGCAGGAAGATTACTAGTAGTTCAAGGCCAACCTAAACTACATAGTGAGAACCTGGCCAGCCTGTGCTACATATGTGAGACTATGTCTAAAAGAGAGAGAGAGAGAGAGAGAGAGAGAGAGAGAGAGAGAGAGAGAGAGAGAGAATAGGTAGTTAGAGGATGGTAGGCAGAGATACGAATAGATCAATAAACTCTAGATAAATAGATGATGTGTAGATAACAGTAAATAAACAAATGATACCTAGATCAATACTTAGTAGAAAAGTCCATCAATAGCCATATGATGGATCCATCGACAAATGGCAAGGTGAGGAGATTAACTCTATCCACACAAGGGAGATGAGCAGGTACACGCTGAAACTGCCCACTAAGGCTCCCCTGCTGACCTCAAGGCCTCCCCAAAGGCAGCTACAATCCACCCACTCTCTATCTGTGACTTGCACCTTCAGACACCACCCAAGATCCAAGTTCATGCTTTTCCTCCCATCAGGAATCTCGTCTACCCACAGCCACAGTGTGAGCTGAGGCAGAGCCCAGGGTTCAGTCAGAGTGGAGTTATGAGGTTGGGTGGCTGCTTATGTCACGGGCTTGGCCCCTCAGGCCCTGCTCAGACACTGAAGAATATGGTGGTGACAGTGGGATCCATCCAATGGTATGTCTGTCTGTCTATCTGTCGGACAATGAACTAGCTCAGCACTGACCTTCCAAGTCAGGTCCCTTGATACTTGTGAGCGTCATGCTTGGTTGTCAACTTAACTACATCTGGAATTAACTAAAACCCAAGTGGCTAGGCACACCTGTGAGGGATTTTTTTTTTTCATTTTGTTCAATTTCACTTCATTCCAATTAAATCATTTGAAGTGGGGAAACCCACATTTAACCTTCATCTGCTGAGGTGGGAAGATCCACCTTTAATCTGGGCTGTGCCTTCTGCTGGCAGCCTACAGAAAGGACATGGAAGAAGAATGCTCTCTCTCCCTGCTCGCTCTTGCTCTTGCTGATAAGCCCACGTCTTCAGGATTCTGACATATATTGAAGGCCAGCTGAGACATCCAGCCTCATGGACTGAACAACTACAGGGTCCTTAGACTTGCCATGGGTAGACAGCCATTGTTGGACTGACTGGATCACAGCCTGCGTCTTAGTGTTTCTGTTGCTGTGAAGAGACACCATGACCACAGCAACTCTTATAAAGGAAAAACATTTAATCGGGTGGCTTACAGTTCAGAGGTTCAGTCCATTATCTTCATGGTGGGACATGGTGGCGTGCAGGCAGACATGGTGCTGGTAAGGTAGCTGGGCGTTCTACATCTTGAGCAGGCAACAGGAAGTGAACTCAGACACTGGGTGTGACTTGAGCATATATGAGACCTCAAAGCCCACCTACACACACACACACACACTCTGCCTCCAACAAGGCCACACCCATTCCAACAAGGCCACACCTCCTAGTAGTGCCACTCCCTTTCGGGGCCATTTTCTTTCAAACCACCACGTACAGCCTGTAAGCTATTCTAATAAATCCCCTTTATATACATTCATTATATCAGTTCTACACCTCCAGAGCAGTGGTTCTCAACCTTCCTAACACTGCACACCTTTAATACAGTTCCTCATGTCGTGGTGACACCCAACCATAAAGTTATTTTTATTGCTACTTCATAACTGTAATGTTGTTACTGTTATGAATTGTAATATAAATATCTGATCTGTGGCCCCTGTGAAAGGGTCGTACGACCCCTAGGTTGAGAACTACTGTTCCAGAGGGTACTAATACCTTGTGTGTGTGGTAGGGTCTTGAACTAACACAGGCCAGGTGGCAGTACTTAACCACCAGAAGCCAGGCGGGTGCAACTACTGTGATGGCAGCAGAAGCTGAGCCAGTCAGGGCTCGGCCGCAGAGGGAGGCAGAGGCAGCTGAGTCTCTGCGAGTTCAAGGCCAGCCTGGTCTACAAAGCAAGCTCCAGGACAGCCAGGACTGTTACACAGAGAAATCCTGTCTCAAAAAAGAAAAAAGAAGAACTATGTTGATAAAGAATATGGTACCCCTATAATGAGATAGACGGCAAGCGAACAAGGATATTAATATATTTTATACACTTTGAGGAAGTCAAGGGTAGATGATCAGAGCAGCTGCCTCATGAACAAATCATGATCATTAGGCCAGTTTCCAACCTTAATGCCCTCTAGTCCCTCAAGTGGAATATAAACCATTGCTACTAAATTTTGAATGTTTGTGTCTCTTCCAAAATTCACATCAAAGCTTAATTCCGACAGACAGTATTAAGACCTTATTAGGCCCCACCTTCGTGGATAAATCTCTTATAAAAAGGCCTCGATTCACAGAAATTGTTTAAAAAAATATTTATGAGAGAAAGACATGGCAGAGGGCTGGAGAGGTACAGCTCAGTGATGAAGAGTACACACTGATCTTGTAGAGGATCCAAGTTTGGTTCCCAGCACCCACAATAGTGCTGTCAACTGCCTATGACATCATCTCCAGGGGGATCCAGTGCCCTCTTGTGGACTCCATGGGCACCTGCACTCATACACATACATGCCCACACACATGTACACATAGTTAAAATAAAAATACTGTAATTTAACCTAAAAAAGAAAAGCATGGCAGAGAGCTAGGCTTACAACAGTGATGATGAGTCCCCAAAGTCATGGACATGAATGGCAAGCAATATTCAAACCAGAGACCCTACCCAGCTAGATCAACAGCATCATATACAAAACACCCAACTTGAAAAGAAAATCAGTCAGGCAGTATACATCTCAGATTAAGCAAACAGATATAAAACTGTGTAATTGAAGCTGAATCCAGATTTGTACCAAATTATAATGAAAGAATTGAATGAGGTCTGCTTTAATTCAACTCAAAATGACAGCTTTTAGTGAAGTACAATGCAACAGAAAATATGTACAAGAAAAGGCTTTGGTGACCAGTGGTGAATTTACCTCCACGGTGATGCCGAAGAATCCAAGGTACAAAGCCCAGCACCAAGATAAAAACAATACCATGGAAACAGACTCAGAGGAACCAGTTTCATCCAACCCAAGAGGAAAATTGGGGGGGGGGGAGATGAGGCTATTTATGAAATGAGTCAATGGAAGACTTCTGTCTCCATTTTCCTTCTCTGTCCTGACTTACTAAATTTCCTGAAATTACAACTAAGAATTCGGAAATCCTAAAAATATTTTTCACAGTGTCTGTGCATCCTAAATGGAACCCGTCAACACTGAGGTGGACCTGTACCTTTGTGTGGCACCTGTAAAAACATCTGGAAGTCATCACAGGTGATGGCAGACTCACTGAATACAGTGTCTCCTGGCCTCATCCGTCAGGAGCACAACCCATCAGTGACAAGAGGCAGATTCTTTCAAGGGACACTGGCACTCAAAAGATCAAAGGGAATAGCATAGACACTTCTAAGCTTCCACTATTGTCCTAGAAGGCCAGCTGACCCCACCCAGCCAGGACCTCATGTCCTACCTGTACAGACCTTGAATCCAAATTCCAGCCTACAAAGTCCTTGTTGGTGGCAACAAATTCCATGTCTAACAGAAACTTGTTTGGTCTGAGGGGGGAAAAGATGTTACTCATATCTATTCAGTGAACTTACATAAACTATTTCACATCTGAAACTTTTTATGTTTATTCAGGAAGAATCAAAGGATCTTAAATTGCTAGTTATTTCATCTTTTCAAGCTCATCTTAAAGCTCTTCCTGTGTGGATTTTCATCTTCTTCTCGGGTCCCAGAGAAACAGATAGCAGGAAATACTGATGTCTCCAAGGCAGCAGTGGGGGAAATAAAGAGGCGAGGTTTGAACTCACAGCCACAGACTCAAGCAGACAGTCCTGCAGATGATACATGATGGAAAGACTCTCAAAGAACGCCTCATTGCCAGGCATGGCTGTTCACACCTGGAATTCCAGGTGTGGAGGCCCACAAAGGTTTCCTAGTGAGATCTGAGCTTGCTTTACCCAGCAGGGCTGCATTAGAGATTTGTTTGACCACATGTATGGTTACTAGGTGATTAGAAGGGTCTGCACTTGGCTGTGCTAGGGGGAGGTCTTTGCTCCACCCCTTGGCATTCGTATAAAAAAGCCCTTTAGAAGAGACAGAAGGGGCCGATGGATAATGATCCAGGCTCTCCCGAGGCTGTCCTGTGTTTCTGTCTCTCTCCCCTCTATATTTTTATCTAAATCTCTTATCCCTCACTCCTCAAGAGTACCTGGGAGAAAAAGTGGGAGCTGGTCTCCCACACTTAGGAATGACTCATGGCCAGCCATGGCTGCTCACACTTGGAATCCCAGCATTCGGGAGGCTGAGGCAGGAGGATCACAAGTTAGACACCAGCCTGGACTCTGTCTCAATACCTGCTCCAAGAATTAATAATGCTCTCTCACAGTGATAGCTCACTTAACTGGCACAGACAAGGTGTCATGTTGAAAGGACAAGAGCTTGAATTCCACAGGTGTTCACTAATTAGTACTAGTCACTAACAATGACCACATCGATGAAGATAAACTCTGCTCTTGGATGACAATCTACTATTGCTGGACCTGAAAAAAAAAAGATATAAATAAACTTACTTTCAGTCCAGTCACTGGGATCCCTTGGTATTTATTTCACTGTCATACTCTAAGAAAGATGAGTAGTTGAATAGACACACATACACACACATACAGATATACACATATGTAAGTATGAATATACTTACGCACAAACATGGTGTATAAAGGTATATGGAGTGTTTGATTTTGTTGGTTAAATTTTTTCTATTTATCTTGTTTGTAACTATGTGTAGATGTGTGTGCCCTGTGTACGAGTATGTGCACATTAGTGCAGATGCCCTTGGAGTCCAGAGGAGCTCGACTCCAGGGTTGTAACCTGGAGCTAGAATTCCAACTAATTGTGAGCTGCCTAGTACTGTGCTAGGAACCGAACTCAGGTCCTACACAAGAGTGATGTGGGCTCTTAACCACTGAGCCATGCCTCTAGCCCCTGACTGGTTAGAGTTCTGAGACAGAATCTTATATATAGCCTAGGGCAGCCTCAAACTAGTGATCCTGCCTCCACATTCTATGGTCTATGATAACATGTATGTCACACTATGCCAGTCTTAGATCAATCAATATTTTATCGGTCATTGCCCTCATATTGTTGACATAGTTAGACATCACACCAAACAAACTAAATGTTTGATGTTGTGAAACTACACACAGAATGTGCAGCATTCTAGTTACACTGTATATATTTATTGTGTGTGTGTGAGGGTGGGTATGCACACAGGTTGCAACATGCATATGAAAGTCAGCGCCCAGCTGGCTGGGGTGTGGCTCTCTTCTTCCACTGTGTAGATTCCAGGAACTGACCTCAGGTTGTCAGACTTGGAGACGAGCACTTTTACTCACTGGGCCACCTTGCTGCCCCAGAATGTGCGACTTAAAGCATGTAACATTCAAAGCACAAATTTAGGGAGAGGTTGACCATACAAAAGTCACACGTTTTAAGGTAGACACCAAGATTCAATCCATGAGTCTCACTAGGCCACAGTCAAACCATAGCAAACAGAATAGTCCTTTGCAAGGTTAAGACTTACAGGACTGGACAGATGGCTTCATGGTTAAGAGCACTGGCTGTTCTTCCAGAGGACATGGGTTCAATTCCCAGCACTTATATGGTGGCTCAAAACTGTCTGTAACTCTACTCCCAGGAGTTATATACTCTATAGTCATATGTTTCTTCACCTTGCAGCTTCAGTGAAACTTTTAAGATTAATTCATGCATCAGTAAGCACCACCATCAATATAACTAAATTGTGCAAAATTGCAAGACATGATATCTTAGTTTTTTTGTTTTTTTTTTAAAGATTTATTTATTAAGTGTACAGAAGAGGGCGCGAGATCTCATTACAGATGGTAGTGAGCCACCATGTGGTTGCTGGGAATTGAACTCAGGACCTCTGGAAGAGCAGTCGGTGCTCTTAACCACTGAGCCAGCTCTCCAGCCCGATATCTTAGTTTTATGTTCCTATAACAAAATATTCTGACACTGAGTTCTTTATAAAAGAAAAAAAAAGTTTTATTTGGCTCAGAGTTTAAACTCCAAGAATAGATGGTACCAGTTCATCCTCTGGTAGAGCCATCATGCTACATCACAATATGAGAGGTGATTATTATGATAAGTTCCCATACTGGGAAGACAGAGCAGACAAGACAAAGAAACAAGCTCTCTAGAGAGTAAGAGGGCAGGTTCATGGTTTTTTGTGACAATGTAATCTCACAGGAACTAACCCAGATCCAGTGAACCCAATGACCTAATGTCTTACTTAGGGTTACCACTGCTATGATAACCCTATTCCTAACCATAACCAAAGCAACCCGGGAGGAAAGGGTATATTTGGCGTTCACTTCCACCTCACAGTTCACCATCAAAGGAAATCAGGACAGGGATGCAAGCAGGGCAGGAACCTGGAGGTGGGAGCTGATGCAGAGGCCATGGCTTTATCATATAACCTAGGACCACCACAGGGGTATCCACACTCATAATAGGCTGGGCCCTCCCCATCAGTCACTAATTAAGATAACGCCCCTATTGTCTGCAGACCAATCTTATGGAGGCATTTTCTCAATTGAGGTTCCCCCCTCTCAGATAACTCTAGTTTGTGTCAAGTTGACAGGAAACTATCCAGCACACTAAACTACCTCCCATAAGGCACCACCTTTTACAGATACTCCACGTACACAATGTAACACTAGCGTCAATCACATGTGTCTCTAGGGGACACACTAAGCCACAGTTAAACCATAGCAGACAGAATAGCCCTTCACAAGGTTAGGACTTACAGGGACAGAGAGATGGCTTCATGGTTAAGAGCACTGGCTACTCTTCCAGAGGACATGGGTTCAATTCCCAGCACTCACATGGTGGCTTGTAACGGTCTGTAACTCCAGTTCCAGGGAGCCAACACCCTCTTCTGGCCTCCTGAAGCCCCAGGCAAACATGTGCTACACCAACATACAGGCAGACAAAACACCCAAACACTTAAATAAAATTATTTTTTGAAAGTTAGGAATTCAGAAAAAAAAATTTTTAAGTATTAAAACTTGCAGAATACTGTCACATTTTAAGCTGTACACTTGTTATCACTGTCTCAAAACTAAAACTTGAATTTTTCTCTCTGTCCACCTCTGGGCTCTTGGTTTTTGTTCAAGTGAGTTTGCGAGTCAGGGGTAAGGTGTTGCTGTCACGACTCTCGCCGAGCAATGTTCTCTGCTCCTCGAAACTGAGATGAATTGGTTTGCAGCAGGATGCAGTTTCTATGGGCACACTTCATTTTCAAATCCGAACGTTTTCACAATGATGTGGTATTTTTAGAAATCCTTCTGATACTTCTTTTCAGCAGTACCACTGATTTTATGGAAATACCAACTATAAAAAAAAAAGCTAAAATCATAGAGGTAAATATTTAGAATGAAGAACACAGTTATGCCTGATTTTAAAAAAGAAGGAAAGAAAGAAAGAAAGAGAAGTTAAATTTAAGATCTACAAGAAGAACAAGAACACTGTAGGAGGTTCAGTTTGGGTTCTTTAGAAATGAGAAAACCATAATGTGAGATATATATACAAGGTGTGTGTGTGTGCATCTGATTGTGTATGTGTGTGTGCGTGTGTGTGTGTGTGTGTGTGTGTGTGTATAAAATTTTGTAAATGTGCTCATTTTTTAACCCAGCAATTTTAGTTCTAGGAATTTATACTCAAAAGAATTCCTTTTAAAATATGAAAAGAAGGCTGGAGTGGTTTCAGTGGTAGGGTTTGATTCCTAACACCGTGAAACAAAATAAAAAAGACATCATAGGGTTTTTTCCCCCCTTTTCAACATGCAAAGCTCTGGATGCCAGAAGGCAGTTCCTGTGCCGCTTCCTCCGGTGATGCAGCCACTTAGCAGTGTCCACACCTCTTCGAACAATCCCTCACCACACTCTAAAAAACGCCAAACCTCGATGAAACACACTGGGTCGTCAGAACAAAACAAAATAAAAACAAGCATGAAGGGAGAAGGGGAACTGGCTGGGAAGAGGAAGAGGATCGACAGATGGGGAGGCAAGGAGGGTAACAGGGTGGGGTGGACACGATCAAAATGTGCTATGTATGTGCATGAAAATGTCATGGTGAAATGCAGTTATATATGATTAATGTATGTTAATACAGACTTCTCAAAGGAAGTAAAAGGACATGTGACAGCCATGGTGGCACATGTAATCCCAGCCTTTACAGGAGTTCAAGAACAACCTGAGCTACACAGTAAGTTCAAGGCCAGCCTAGGCTGCATGAGACCCTGGTCAAGAAATAAAATCAGAAAGGGAGGGGGAGGGAGAGAGGAAGGAAGAAAAAGAGGAAATGGAAAATTATTTTATTAAATATATCTTAATTATCCCCAAATATTCTCTATAAAAACATCTAATCTAAAACCTCTGTGGCCAGGGGTTCTACGTGCACAGATTTGACCGATGGTGGGTTTTAAATGTTGGGGCTGGGGAAGAAGTGGTCCCCTGTTCTCTGGGTTCCACTCACCCTCCGATAGTCACCCACAACCCACGGCAGTATGAAAATGTTAGTTAAACGAAAAATGGCTCCATGTCATCTCATGCTGTCAGAAGGTCAGAGGCAGCTTAAGCATGCGTCACCAGCATCGGGCATGTGACCGCATCATGTCATCTTATGCCATTAGGAGGGTACATGAGCATAAGATAATTTGATAGAGACCACTCTCCGATAATATTACAGCAATTTTTTACAATTGTCCTATTTTAACACTAGTGTATTTTATCTTGTTGGGGTTTGACATTGAACCCTTGGGTTCATACTTGTTATCCAAGTGCTCTACCACTGAGCCATCCCCTGAGGCCCTAAAACAGCACAGCACATGCAGAGTCGGGTGTTACGTGTGGCTTCAGGCATCTACTAAACATCTCAGAAGGTGGACCCCATGGGTGAGGGATGACAGACAGTAGGGAATCCAGCTGTCACCACTGTGAGATCCGACCAGCACAGGACCGTGCCACAAAGAATGTGCAACCACACAGCCATGTTGTGAAGCACAAGAATATTTGTGGATGTTGAAAGTTGTAATCCTAAGTGGATAATGTTACCAGGCGAATAGCACTTTCTAGAAATAACCATTGAATTAAGATAGCATGTTGTACTCACTAAAATATAACAATTATACTCAAATAGTGATCAAGAGTTAAGTATAAAATAACTGCAGTGCGGAGGGTGGGGGGAGTGTCGGTGGGGGACCCGAGGAACGCGGCACTGTGGGGTCCGGTGGGACCTGAAAACACTTCCCGCTACGCTGCTTCTTACTCTGCTGGGTTTGGACAAAGTTCACTGTATTCAACTCGACTCCACTTGTGGAGTCCTGTTACACCCCTGGAACTGACTGTTTGGAGTGTGAGATTTGGATTGAGAAGTCCGTGTCCCATCCTCGCGATTATGGATAGGTGACAATTTAATCAGTAGACCGTGGAGGGATGGTGTGATGTGACTTTTGAAAGGAGGCTGGAAAGACAGCCTCTGCACCAGGCTGTGAAGAAATCCCTCCTGCAACCTAGGACGGTCCTTCCTACA
Organism: Peromyscus maniculatus bairdii; assembly: GCF_049852395.1. Classification (NCBI taxonomy): domain Eukaryota; kingdom Metazoa; phylum Chordata; class Mammalia; order Rodentia; family Cricetidae; genus Peromyscus; species Peromyscus maniculatus. The sequence continues at coordinate 79,560,280 of NC_134863.1, read as the reverse complement.
CCAGTCACCCCGCTGAGTCTGTGCCCCACCAGTTCCGGGTAAGCTCCCCTGGCATCCATCCGTTCCCACCCAGCCTGCCTCCAGCCTGCTCAGCCCAGGGACCAGGTGCCTCAGACAAGGTGCTCCTTACAAATGGTTCCTCCGGCTCCAGCTCCTTCTGCCTCCGTAGCTGAGAGCAAGACAGCTCAGAGTGGAGAATACCATCCCAGTGTTGTGGTTTCAATGAGAAACCACCTCCATAGGCCAGGTGTTTGAACACTTGGTCCCCAGTTGGAGAGTGTGGAAACTTTTGGAGATGCAGCCTCTCTGGGGGCTGTTTGTCTCACTGTACGTCCTTTGTACAGCTGAGATGATCTCTCTCAGCTTCCGGCTCCAGCCATCATGCCTTCCTCACCATTATGAACATCTAGCCATCCAGAACCCTAAGCCAAAATAAAGCCCTTCCTTAAGTTCCTTAAGTTGTTTTTGATCCTGGTGTTTTATCACAGCAACAGAAAAAGCAACCAGCACTTACGGTGCCCTCTCTGAATTCCTCACCCACAGACTGTTTGGGCACAATGACGTGATTGCTGAGTGTCAGCAGGCAGCATACCATAGACCACGAAAACACCACCAAGCACGTGAAGATCATAAGAGGAGACCTGGAGGGCTTGCCGGGGTGGAGGTGGGGTTCCAGTGAGTCAAGTGCTTGCCGTACAAGAATAAGGATCCCCAGAACCCACATAAAAGCTGAACACGGCACTGCATCTTACCCAATGTAAGAACTGTGTAACATTGAAAGGAGAAGGCTACATGTTCCCCCATGTATGTGGATCCGTGTGTGTGTGTGTGTGTGTGTGTGTGTGTGTGTGTGTGTGTGTGTGTGTGTGAGAGAGAGAGAGAGAGAGAGAGAGAGAGAGAGAGAGAGATGGAGGTGCACAGACCCCATGTTTGGCGCTCAGAGAAGGATGCCAGGTATCCCCCGTTGTTATCCGCCTTGGTCTCCAGGAGAGAAGTCCCTTGTGGAACCTGGGCCTGTTTTCAGCTTGGCTGGCTGTCCAGTAATCCCCAGGGACCCTCCTGTCTCTAACCCCACCTCCACCCCCGGAACCGTAATCACACATTCACACAGCCCATCTAGTGTTTTATGTGGGTACTGGGGATCTGGACTCAGGTCCTTACACTTGCACAGACAAGTGCTCTTACCCACTGGGGCGCTGCCCCAAATCTAACATGTGTCTGGCATGGATAAACCTGAGGGCACCGCCAGCTGTGGGAACTTCCTTCCTCAGACCTGGGAGGGAGAGTAAGTGAGGTGGGAGAACTCAAGAGTTCACCCTCAACTCCCCGAAGATCTCCTGGAAGATCTCCTGACTCCAGGGCGCTTTCACCCACAACTCCCCAAAGATCTCCTGACTCCAGGATGTTTCTTTATTTGTGGTTTAGGCATCCCGAAAGCCATCTTGAGACACCCCTCTTCTAATCCTTCACGCTTTCAGAAAGCCCCTTGAGGCACACAAGTGGCTGGGCCCCTCCCCTGAGGACCTCCAACTGCCAGGGGTCACCCACAGAACACTCTAACTGCCCTAACAGCTGAAGCCTGCCCCTGCCCTACAGAGCAAAAAGTCTAAGCTCTGGACTCAAAATCCCAGCAACCCTCACTCTGGAAAGCTTTACCCTGAAAAGTCTCACACACACACACACACACACACACACACACACACACACACACACACACACAAATTCTATATAAACCCTTCCTTCTGTTCAGTTCCCTGTTGTTTCTTGCCCAGGCAGAGGCAGCCACCCTCCTAGTTTTTTTCCCTCCCAATAAATCTCCTGTGTGCGGTTTCTTGTGTGGTGTGACTTTGTGGTGTTCCTTGGCCCCTGACTGCCAGGACACCTTTCCATCCGAGCTGTAACACAAGTACAGTATCGGCTCTTTAGGGGACAGTCCCACTATCTCTTCCTGCTGGGTCTGTTTACATGGGATCTTTGACCCAAGGGGCATGGAAATTGGGAGGAAAATATAGCCATCCATACATGATGGTGGTACATGCAATTAACAGCTAAACACTGAGTCAGTCTCCATACCACACGGTTAATATAAATCAGTTCTACCATGTTTGAGGGTCAAATCTCAAACATTAAAAAAATGGACTAGACAGGGCTGGGGGGTGGTTCAAAGTGAAGCAGTCTCTGAGGAAGGCTGACCACCTGAGTTCTCTGAGAACCTGTGCAAATGGGGAGTGCCATGGCCACATCTGTAATCCCAGTGCGTGCCTACATGGACATGGGAGACGGAGACAAGAGCATCCCTAGGTTACGGGTTGACTAGCCTGGCATATACAGCAGTGAACAACAAGAAGGACCCTGTCTCTCATCTGTCTCTGTCTCTCTATCTCTGTCTGTCTCTTTCCCTCTCTCTCTCTGTTTCTATCTCTATCTCTCTGTCTTTGTCTCTCTCTGGGTCTCTTTATCTCTGTCTCTTTCTCTCTCTCTGTTTCTATCTCTGTATCTCTCTGGGCCTCTTTATCTCTGTCTCTTTCTCTCTCTTACACACACACACACACACACACACACACACACACACACACACACCATTCACACCAGCAAAAAAAAAAATGAACCAGAAACATTAACATTTAACCCCAACAAAAACCTCACACATGAAATTTTTTCCCCATGCCTGGGACCATGAGAAAGCTCTTTGGAGACCAACTTTAGAAAGCCTAATTGTCCACAAGCCCGATGGCTGGGCTCTGAACTCTATCGGTGTGTGGCACTGAGGTCACACTACCCACCAGCGGTGGCCTCGGGCAATGACTCAGCACAGGGCAACACTTACGCAGCCCACACCCAGCTTCGCACCACTGAGGCTCGTGCTGTCTGTCAGTCTCACAGTCTGGCAGGACTCATGAGGTTCTGGACTTACAAGGTCACTTGAGTTTTATTTAGTAACAATCTGACGTTGATGCCTTGAAAAATCTCAGTAATTTTCTAACAAGAAATCCTAAGTGTTTCTCTCTCATGGTCCTTGCAAATTCTGTGGTGGGTCCTCCTCAGAAACAGGAGGCTTCTGGCAGCCAGCGTTGGTCCAGGGATGCCCTGGCATCTTGGAAGAACCAGGCTTAGTACTGCACACTAGTCAAGAACATTTCCGCCCTCCTCCCTCTATGGCCTGGCAGCTTGCCCGCCTGTTCAGGCCTTTTTCCATTTTCTCACAGTCACCTGACATTGTAAAAATCTCAGTGTGCCTAGCACATCTCAATGTCTGCCCCTTGGAGAGAGCCAGACTTACATGGTATTGGGAGAGGCCAGAAGAGACAGGGAGAGAGATCTGAGAATGTTTTGTCTTCAATTATCTCTCAGCTACAGTCTAGTGGGCAAAAAGATCTGACTGGAAGGTCGGGCAGTGACAGCCATTGTCACAAGTCACCGGTGGTGGACTGGAGGATGTCCAATGGAGATGACTTCCATGGCAGGTGCGATGAGGCCGGCATTTGATAAATCTTGGAGTAACAGAATCTAGAAAGACAGTAGTGCAGGAGAGGACTGCTGTCCTGGTGACCTGACGCAGAAGGATGGACATATCTGTGGCTCGTCACTGGTTGTCCACGGCACAGAATCAAAGCCAGAAGACCTGGGAGGAACTCATAAGGTCGATCCCTGCAAAGGGAAACGACAATGCACACCAGCAACAGGATGAAGACTCGGTTCTGCTGTGGGTAGCTCCGGAGACGTTTGGAAGTTCAGTCAAGGCCGAGATATCAAACAATAGTCGTAGCTCTAGTGAAGAGAAACTATGGCTGCAAACGAGTCTGCAGAATGAACCAAACAGAAACAGAGAAAAAGAGAGAGAGTCCAGGAGATAGCACACAGCCTCTCGGGAACAGCTTTGAGCGCCAGAGTGAGTGCTTTCGATGATGGAGTCTTGTATGGAGTTTCTGCCTCTCACACTGCAGAGTCCACCGCTTGGATGTCTTTTCTAACGGAAGAGCATCTTTCCACTGTGCAGCCCAGTTACTCCGAAAATTCTGTGTGTTTTCCTTCATGCTTTTTTTTTTTCTTTCAGAAAATGGGGGGATTATGGGCTCCCACAGAGCATGGTTCTGTAAGTTGGTCTTGTTTCAATCAAGAAAATCCTCGGGGCAGTCTGGAATCCATCTCATTCCTTCCTACTCTGCGGCCCCCTTTGAGGCTTCCTGCTGGCCTCAAATTTGTTTTACATAGGATGGCTCCAGATTACGTTTAAAGCCCTGTTTTCTACAGTCTGGCTCTGGAACTAACGCTCTCCCAGTCCTGCGGGAGTCGCAGCCTGACTTTCTGCTGATATGAATTTCTTTGTAATCCAGACATTTCTCTTTCTAATGTTTTCTTATGCATTTCAAAAGGCAGACTGGATATAGTGTTGGAAAGTGGAGGTTGGGGGTCTTCTTACCCTGTGGTGGGGAGCATTCCAGGGAGTTGTGACTAGATGTGACAATAAAAATCTGAAATTATTTCCAGTGTATTTTAGCTCTTCGTGATCATGGGCTTCTGAGAGTGTGGTTTGTGGGGTTACAACCTGACAATAAATCAGGATGTGATTACTTTCCGCATAGAAACATTCAATCAGCAAATATTTACAAGTACTTTGGTCTTTACATTATCATTCTCAAATATTTGCTGCCAGTCCCTATGGAAAGATGATATGACCATGTGCCAGTGACATAAGGGAAGGACACTTACTTTGCTTATCCAATGAGAAGTCAATCGCAGATACCTGTAACTTCAGGGCAGAAACTGTAAGAGCCAATGTCAGCTCACCATGTCCGTCCGTCCCGTCCGTCCGTCCGTTCCCCCCCCCCCCCCCGCCCCCGCCAAGGACTGGAGATGTTCCTGACTGAGTCCCAGAGTTGACAACACACAAAGTGGAGCCACAGAAGCAGCATGGCGGACACGTGAGTCATTTAGTCCAATTTCTGTTGCTAGAACAAAGTTTATAATAGTTATAAATGTCTTTAAATATCTGGAGATGGTTTGGAGAATGGGAATTCCAAGATCACGGAGCTGTAACTGGGGCAAGCCTTTGAGCTGTGTCAGCTCGTGGTAGAAGGAAGGATAGGCAAACACATGCAAAGGAGGAGGAGCCAGATTTACCAGCCACTGCCATTGCCGCCACCACCTCCTCCTCCTCCTTCCTCCTCTTTCTTCATCTGGCGTTTATGCATACTGTGTGTGTGTGTGTGTGTGTGTATGTGTGTGTGTGTAGATGCACATATGCATATATGTACATTGAGGCCTCAGGTCAACCTTAGGTGTCTTCCTCCCTCAGTCACTCAGGTGTCTTCTCTCAGATGTCTTCACTCAGCCACAGGATTCCCCATCTCCAGCTTTTCAGAACTCAGCTACCACATCCAGCAAGCATTTTTATGTGGACTCTGGAAACTGAACTCAAGTCTCCATGCTTGCATGAATTCAAGTCCTCACTTTTAACCAGGCCATCTCACCAGCCCCTCTCTTTCTAATAAGCTACTTTTATTTTCCCAATAATGGCATGAAGGAGGAACACACACACACACACACACACACACATCATCATCATCATCATCATCATCATCATCATCACTATTTAAAGACTGCCTCTTTTTTTTTTTAAACAAGAGGACAATTTTTTAGCACTTAACAGAGGAAATAACAGAACAGGCAAATTGAGATGTCAGCGGCTGCTGAGAGGAAGGAGATAGAAAAAGAGGAGAAAAGTGTCACTGCGTTCTGAGCTAGGGGTCAAGACGCAGGCAGAAATGAAATCCTAAAGGCAGCTGCATTTCTAGGGTAGGATGAGGCACTTTTTAGAGACAGTGAACATGCCCAGATTGTCTGCACAAGCAGGCTGAGGTTTTGGTGTAGCAGGGGTGGGGGGTGGGAGTGGGGGTGGGGTTAGAGTGGGAGGATGGACAGAGAAAAAGTTATGGTTTCTGAGTTAGAACTCAGAAAGTGGACAGGCTTAGCTGTGAGTTCACCGGCAGCTGCAGGGAGGGAGAGGCTTTGGGGATGCATTAACGCAGACTTTATTAAGGGGTGATTATTCCTCCCATTTTCTTATCTCATCTTTAAGTGTGTAACACTTCTTCCCACCTTTTGGTCCTAGGATGGTCTTCTTCAAGCTAATGCTCTCCCAATTGAGTTACATTTCAGCTCCACAGACTGATCTGTAAGTTGTAAAGCATGATTTTCTCCTTATCACAGGAGACCCCTGGCCTGTCTGGGAAAGGGTGGATGGATGCTTTACAGTACAAGGATGTAAGCAAGCACTACCCAAGCTAAAAGGGGTCGGGGAAGTGACTGATGGCCAGCCAGGCTATTTATCAAAAGACATCTCACATTTTTAACAATGGCAATTGAATTCAAACTTGAGTTTCAGCACTAACAAACATTTATAAACCATAGCAATGAGTGGGAGATTAATCAGAACATCACTGAGACTTGGGGATCATTTATTACAGACTCCCAAAGTCAGCACAGATTCCATTAAATGTCCATCAGTGTGCTGGTGTATAATTCACTTATATCTATTAGATCATAGTCTCAAAATAGGTCCGCTTTAATATAAAAAAAAAAAGACTTCTTTGAAATTGGGGCATCCCTTGTACTCCACAGATTCCAAACTTTCCTTAAGCAGCAGAGCACTGTTACAGAGAACTCAGCTGTAAAGCAGACACCGACAGAGATGCTCTGGTGGAAAGAGTGACAGCGGAAGCTTGGCAGGCCGCCCTCCCCAAGGATCACATCCAACCCAGTGCCAGACATCTGGCCAACAGTCGGTGAATATTTGCTGAATAAATAAGCAGGTATATTAATTCCCAGGAATTCTTTGAGGACTCTCCAAGGAACTCTGGAGAATTTCAAATTTTCTTTCATGAATGGATGGTCCCTACAGGGTTCAGATGTGATGGTCACATTCGTGTGTGTCAGACAAGGGGGTGGAAGCAAACTTGTCCTTTTCAACTAGTTATTTCTGTTGCTCTTTTGCTCACAGTTCTACCAGAGACGTTAATGATGGCTATTAACCAGTTCTGTTAAGTGCTTTCTATCACATCTTTTTCTGTGGTTCGGCCACTGCAGAGAGACTAATAAAAAGACAGGAGGAACAGGGGCAGATCTCATCATTTACACACTGGTAATTAGTCCTAAAGCAATCTTTCAACCGCAGTGTCTAGGGATGATGCTAAGAAATCAATAAGCCTGAGTCAAGTGGCCCCAATTACACTTTCAATGTAAAACTACTTGGTGGTTTGAACGAGAAACGTACCCCATCCCCGTGGAGTTATGAGTCACCACGGTGGTGCTGAGAACCAAACTCAGATCCTCTGCAAAAGCTACCAATGCTCTTAACCACTGAGTCTATTTTTAAGAACACACAGCATATATAACATCGTTCTTTGAAAACTCCAGGGACTTTGGTCTGATTAAAAATGGTAGAGAGAGGTCAACAGGAAAGGCAGGATATGGCCTCCAGAAGGCACCCCTCCATAAAAGTATCAAGAAGAACACAGCACAAATGATCAAAACCCACTGCTTCAGAACTCTAGAAATTAGGACATGGTTTGCTACAATCTATCAAAAAGCATAACAATTATAAACACATGCACATCTAACTACAGAGCTCTAAAATACGTGAAGCAAAACCAAGGGAATAAACAACTATAAAGGGAAAATAAATTAATCATCAACAATTTTGAAGGCTTCCAATTCCACGTTCGGTAGTGGAAATCAGATCATTGGTAGATTGGAACAAGTGGAAATAAAAAGAACCTTAGAAATCTATGATTGTAGCACAATCAGACGGCCAACCATTAACAGAACCCTGTTACCCATAGAGGAGCAAGACACCATTCTCTGGAATGCATGAGGAAATTCTACAGGAAAGGCATGAGTTAGGCCACCAATCAACCCCATCTTCAGAGGTTTGCTTTCTGACCACAGTGCAATGAAATCAGAAGTGAATTAGAGGAGAAAATGTAACAGAGTCACAAAAATGTCAAAATCAAATGAAGTACTCTTAAAGAATTGATTAAGAAAAAGAAATTGAACAATAAACTTGAGAATATTTTTAGAGGAATTAAAATGTCAAGAAAGAGGTAAGGCTATAAATTAATTTTACTTTTGTTAATTTTTATGACATCTTCTTTATTTGCACGTGTATGTGTATGTGTGTGTGTGTGTGTATGTGCGTGTGTGCATGGGCACCTGCATACCATAACATTCAAGTAGAGGTCAGAGGGCAGCCTGTGGAAGCCTATTCTCTCCTTCCATCACACCCTTCCCAGGGATCAGACCCAGATGGTCTGGAGGCAAGTGCTCTTATCCACCCAGCTACCTTGCATACCCTAATTTTATTTCTTACAGCAGCTGCTTTAGAAGTGATTTATAAGCTTTTTTCTTTTAGACAGTTTTCAATTCACATTAATTCTGATTTTTTTTTAATTTTCAAAAAGCAGTAATACCAGGCAATAATAGCACTGTGGTAGCACTAAGTGGAAAGCGGTTTTGCTCATTTCTTGGGCAGCCATGTGGAAAAGAGTCCTTGGTAGAGGGAAAGACTCAACGCACAGCATCAGGGAGGAACATGAGAATTCCCCCAAGTTCAACCTTCTAGCCTCTGATCTGCAATATCTTTCACTGGCCAAACCCAACGCAAGACAGCAGTCAAGGTCATCCACTTCTGCTGTCTGAGGGATGACCCTTTAGGACACAAAGGATGAATGGGTGGAGACACAAGTAGAAAAAAAACCCAGCATGGTGGTTTGAATAAGAACGGCCCTGCCGGGCGGTGGTGACACACACCTTTAATCTCAGCACTTGGGAGGCAGAGCCAGGTGAATCGCTATGAGTTCAAGGCCAGCCTGGTCTACAGAGCGAGATCCAGGATAGGCACCAAAACTACACGGAGAAACCCTGTCTCAAAAAAAAAAAAAAGAAAGAAAAAGAAAGAATGGCCCCCAAAGACTAATATTTGAATGCTTAGGGAATAGCTTAGGAAGGATGGCATTGTTGGAGTAGGTGTGGCCCTGTTGGTGGAAGTGTGTCATTGGGGAGGTGGGGCTTTGAGGTCTCAGATGCTCAAGCCCAGTGTTACTCTGTCCCCTGCTGCCTGCTGATCTGGATGTAGAACTCTTGACTTCTTCTCCAGCACCGTGTCTCCCAGGCTTCCCACCATGATGATAATGGACTAAACTTCTAGACCTACACACCAGCCCCAGTTAAATGTTTCCTGGCCACGGTGTCTCTTCACAGCAACAGGACATTGACCAAGACAACCAGAATTCCATCTCACATTATTTTGACTGAGATTTAAGGGGAGGGCCAGGCGTGGCGACACACACCTATTTAATCCTCGCACTTGGGAGGCAGAAGCAGGTGTCAGATCTCCGTGAGTTTGAGGTCAGCCTGGTCTGCCTAGTGAGACCCTGTCTCTAAATGAATAAAGTCAGTCAGCCAGAGGCAAGCCCAAGCTGCCTCACGCAGAACTGATTCTCACTCTCCAGCAGGCAGGGGCACAGCATCGTGATTGTTGTCACATTACAACGTTAAGGGGTGTGTGTAAGGGTATTTTGGGGGAACAAGAACACCTGGTTGCCAGATGGTGGTGGACACCAGGGACATCTCTTAGCCTTGATTTTCATTTCAGTGTTGTAGTGACCCCAACCAAACGACTGCAAGGCAGAGATGGAAATGAAGTGGTATGGATAACCGACCGAAGCTTGATCACGGGGGGCCCCCCACCCAGGCGGGTTCAAAGTCCAGTGAGGGGCCAGAGACAGTCCTCTAAATATAATGAAAAGGGAACGGCTTCTCTCCCCAGAGTGATACCCCGTCTGTGAGGGTGGGCGTGGCAGCTCAAGCACGGATTACCCCTAGGACACATACGGCCAAGTCCTCTCTGCAGAACTTTGGGCTTTGGGGACTGACGTCATTGGAGACAGAGAAGACTCTTGGTTTTCTTTGTGTGAGTTCCACACAGGGGATACCATGGGCACAGTGCTGGTCATCGATGGGCCCCCGCCGGTACCAGCCCTCACAGGTATGGGCACAGTGCTGGTCATTGATGGGTCCTAGCCGGTACCAGCCCTCACAGGTATGGGCACAGCCTGGAAGAGGCTAACATCTTCCTTCAGGTAGTACTGTGGAGAGTCAAGGGCAATACAGATAGTATCTTGAAAGTTAAATAATCCCTGCTAGCAATTTCTAGAAATTGCCAGTCTGCTCAAGCAAGGACAGGCTGGGTTCACTGTAATTATACTACTTTCCTTCATACTCCAACATGTAGGCTCAGAGGCTCTTACTGCAGAGGAGAATCTTAGAGATAATAAACACCCAGCATTTGAGTGGTAATTATTATAGAGCAGGCTTCGTATGGAGTGATTACCTAGCATCCCCATTTTGCCGATAAGAAACTGCAGTGGATGGTAGTTAAACTAATGTGTCCCAGGTCGCTCAGCGGATAGGTGTTTGATCCCAGATCAAAAGGAGAACCCTGCTCTCACCACTTTGTCCTGTTTCCTTGAGGCAATCTGGGCAAGGCGAAGCTCAGATGAGGGAGGAACCAGGAAGTAGTGAAGGAGAGCTGTGGGCTGTCGCGGGGTTGGCTGCTGAGAAGCTAGGCTACTGCAGTCTACTTCCTGGAGCACTGTGCTTTCTGTCACCCAGTGGAAGAGAGAGAACTGTGTTGTTTAACAGTTGCCTCCTGCTCCTGTGAGAAAGGGAAACCAAGATGTTGAGTAAGCGAGGAACAGGAAAGACCATCCAGCAGAGGCCCGTGCTTTCCTAAGTCTCCGCATATTTCCCCCTTGGTATCTTTGAATATGTACAAGCAAAAGCGACTTACATGTCTCTCCGTGTACTTCAGTGCTGGAGGGCACCGTCCACAGAAGTGGAAACACGCACCATCAGGAACAGTATGCAAATTGGGATGTGAGGAAAACTCATTTGATTCTCCATCTGTCTCCCTGCTTAATTACTTAGCCATAAATTAGCACTTTTTACTCGCTATATTCTGCAAATGTGATCAATTCACTGACTTTAATGTCAAACCAGGAATATTTTTTGACTTTCAAGTGTTTAGCCTTTTAATTTACATTCACATTCTAAAATATAAATTAGCTGTTGAAATCGGCCCAAACACAACATAGGGGGGATTTCTTTTTTTCTGTTTATTTTTCTCATGAATGGCATTTCTTTGATTGGATCATTGATGAGATGCTTTTGGAAACATGTTTCCCCCACCACCACCCCTGAAGGGCAAGAAAAGAAAGAGTCTTCAGCATTCAAGGGATGTAACGAGGAGACCCGTCATGAAGTGTAAACTCAGAGCCTTGCAAACTGACTTTCCGATCCTAACCATACAAGGCTTTAATCGACACAGTCCTACCCTCCCCTGCAGCACTCCCTGGCATGTGCTTATCTGCTGGCGAAATCCTTCTGTTTTTACCGGGTACTATGTGCCAAACCTCTATCCAGGCCCAACAGAGAAATACGGAAGACAAGATCACTTCTGAGACTCTTATATTATCAGGGATGAGACAGGCTCACAGGAGGCAGGAGGCACATTAGGAGACACCGTGGCGTCCTTCACAAGTGTGCGTCACGCACGTGACAGCGCACTGATGTGCTGCTCCCCTTTAGGTCTTGACAACGCGGTCCCCACCTTATCAAGGAAGAGCGTGTACCCAGCTCTACTAGGCAGTAGATCGAGAGCAATTGAATCCAGTCATGACAACCCAGATATTCCCCAACTATGGATGCCATGGAATGCTATTCTAGCTACTAAAATATAATTGGACGTTCCCAGAATCCTTGGAAGGATGTCTTCTGGGTATCAGCTCTGGGGTACCTCTTGCACCCTCTCTGCTGTGAATGCAAATGTAAAGTTTTAAGTGAAGTCATCCTGACAGAGTGAGCGGCAAAGAGAATTGCAAGGATGCCAGTTCTGAAATCACTGAGTGACGGAATCCATTCCAGACACCACCTACCTTCGGACTTTTTTACTGTGTGAGGAAAAATAAATCTGTTACATGCAATTGAAAGCATTCCCAGGATGCATCTCCATATATATACAATATAGGATATTTTATATATACATATATAAATCACATATATATGAATTCCAAAACGTATTTAGCTACAAAAGTACTAAAATACACCCATAAAAGAGGGAGGGTTGCTAGAAAGCTAAGCTTTAGCTCCATGCCTGCTTTTTAGTTGAGCCTCAAAACACCCAGCTGGTCCCATTTCTGTTCCTCAGTTAGGTAAGGATTCATCAACCTAAGACAGTGTGCTCTGGAGTGTGGCCTCTGGACTGGAACAGATGAAAGCCAGAGACGTGCTCCTGTGTTTTAATGGTGTCCTCACCCAGCTCTGGGAGGAAGGGTGGACACTGGGTATCTGACTGGTTTAATGGCTCCCAACCCAACACTAACGGGGTGCTGAGCAGTTGCCAAGCCTCCTGGGAAGGAATTTCCGGGTTGATACCTGTGGGATCCGCTGAGAAGCCTTACTGAGAGGCAGAGCAGAGACCAGGGAAGAAAGAGTTGGACATGAGTCAGTTTACACACAAGCCCTATTGAAATTCTCTTAGCATTTTTTAGAAAAACCCAAGCTCTCACAGTTATATGGAATGGTTAGAGATTCTGGGTAATCCAACAGTATCTTAAGAAATAACAAAACACTTGCATTTTCCAATTTACTTACAGAAAAATAAAAATAACCCAAACAATGGATATAAAAATAAACATTTAGGCCAGGGAAGTATAATTTTAAATACAAAAAAAAATATATTTCTATGTAGCCAACTGGCATTTTCCAGAGTGTCAAGATCATTCAATGGGATACGAAAGTCTTTGGCAGATGGTGCTCTGTCAACAGGTCTCATGAACCAAGGAAGAAAGCTCAGTTTTCACCTCACACCACAGAAAATATTAACTCAAAATGATCAGTGATCTGAATTTATGGTCTTAGATTTGGCAACGGATTCTTTAATATGACATCAAAAGCACAGACCACAAGAGAAAATACGGGTAAAAACTCGGCTTGATCAAAATCAGAATGTTTTGTCCATCAAAGAGCATTGCCAGGAAAGTAGAAAGAAACCTACACAATGGGAGAAAAACATTTCCAAAATCTACATCTGATGTGACTTTAATATCCAGATCGTATTGCAACCAGTAGGCCCCCAGACCTCAGCACATTAGGGCCATAACTCAGCACATGGCACCACCCGCCAAAACGAAAACAAAGACCTAATCCATCCAAGTCCGTAGCTCTGGACATGTCTCTAAATGTATTGACCTTGCCTTTTGGCTTCTGCAGTTCTGCTTCTGCCTAACTGTTCTTATTAACTGAAGTATGTGAACCCAGGACTTGGTTTTTGTACTTAAAAGCTCACCCTAGAAAGGGGCTACTCTGGGATCCCAAACACCTACTGGAGTCACCGGCCGGCGAATACAGACTTTCTGTTGGCTTAAACCCATGTCCAAACAGTCTTCTGTGGTGGTATTGTGTTCCCTGAAATATTGTGTACTCTAATAAACTTATCTGGGGTCAGAGAACAGGACAGCCACAATATTAAACATAGAGGATAGGCAGTGGTAGCACACACCTTTAATCCTAGCATTCCAGAGGCAGAAATCCCTCTGGATTTCTGTGAGTTCAAGGCCACATTGGAAACAGCCAGGCATGGTGACACATGCCTTTAATCCCAAGAAGTGAGCCTTTAATCCCAGGGAGTGATGGTAGGAGGCAAAAAGATGTATAAGGCGTGAGGACCAGAAACTAGAAGCATTTGGCTGGTTAAGCTTTCAGGCTTTCAAGCAGCAGTTCAGCTGAGATTCATTCTGGATGAGGACTCAGAGGCTTCCAATCTGAGGAAACAGGATCACCTGAAGAACTGGCAAGGTGAGGTAGCTGTGGCTTGTTCTGCTTCTCTGATCTTCCAGCATGCACCCCAATAACTGGCCTCAGGTTTGATTTTATTAATAAGACTCTTTAAGATTCCTGCTATAGTCTTCTCTGGTGGATACCCTACAACAATATAAAGAACACCTATGATTCAACAACAAAGAACTCAGCCTTTTTTAAATGGGCAAAGTATGGGAACAGGCATCTCTCTAAAGAAGCTATATGAATAACCCTCCCAAAGAAAAAAAAAACCCACGGAAAGATTGCGGTATTATTGTTATTCAGGCAATAGGCATTAAAACCATAGTGAAATGTCACTTCACATGCAGTAAGATGGCTATAATTTTAAAAACTGGAGATTAATACTTTTTAACACAGGGAACATAGTGAAATAAACGTCACAGGCCTGAATGGATTAGCGCAGTTTTTCACCATGGCCCTCCTTGCAATGAAGAGTGCAGGAAATGCAAGATGCATGAGGCTGCTGACAAAGCGTGACACACTTTCTCTTCTGCTTAATTTTTGTCAACTTGACACAAGCTAGAGTCATCCAGGAAGAGAGAACTCAATTAAGAAAATGCCTCTATCGATTGGCCTGCAGACAAGTCTGTAGGGGCTTTTCATGATTAATGACTGACGTGGGAGTGCCTGGCCGGAGGAGGGTGGGGTGGGGGGTGGGGGGGATGTGCCTGGCCCGCTGTGGGGAGTGCCTGGCCCGCTGTGGGGAGTGCCATCCCTAGAGCCGGTGGTCATGGATTACATAAGGAAGCAGGCTGTGTGAGACATGGAGAGCAAGCCAGTCAGCAGCCTTCCTCCATAGCCTCTGCTTCAGTTCCTGCCTTAAGGCTCCTGCCTTGAGTGCCTGCGCTCGCTTCCCTCAGGGATGGACTATGAAGTGTAAGCTTCCTCCCCAAGCTACTTTTGGTCTCGGTATTTTGTCACAACAACAGAGAAGCAAACTAAGACACTGTGTTACAGGGGCCCTTCGAAAAACAAAAAATAGTGTTCTCTAAAGTAATGGCCGTCAAGGAGAGGACAGCATGTGACACCCATGTCCGGCCAAACTGTGTGTCTATGAATAGATCCCATAAAACGGAATGGGATGCCCACATACAAAATTTCCCCTTACTGACAGATGCATTTCCTCAAAGAGAGTAGGACAGCCTGCAATCCATGCTTTGGAGGAAGAGGACCTGCCCCTTCCCCGTTACTTCCTGCCATAGACAGCCTCTTCCTTGCTGCTTCTGGCTCATGAGAAAGGCTTCCAGTTCCCTTTCTGTTCTGGCCTCTCTGCAGACGCAGAACTTCACTGACTGGTCCAAGAGCAGTGTGTATAGCAGCCCCACAGAGGCCCCACGGGCCACAGAAGGAGCTTATAACCCAAACAGGAAGCAGCTTAAACTAGATCGGCTGTCCCTGCTCGGAAAACCCCTCATGCACCCCTGCCGCTTCTAAGCCCAACTTCTTCCTGGGCCCTGACTTCCTACCAAGTTGTCGGCCCCTTCTTTCTTATGAGATAAGCCTCTTCCACCATTCTAGAAGCTTCCAGCCATTTCAAGATTTCTGCTGCTTGGTTTTTGCGTAATGCACAATACCATCTTTACTCACAACCAAAATTTACCTGCTGCGGATTTCCATACATCAAAATAACAGCTGTTTTTTTTTCCTTGCAGACATTCTGTATTCTTTCCAGACAGTGGATCCTAACACTGTTATCTAAAACGATGAATGCTATAAGTACTCATTTAAAACACAGACCCCTGGGCCCCAGTCCAATGCTATTGGACTCAACTGAGGGTATCTGTGGAGTCTCCTCCAGCCCATGATTCTAGAGAACCGTGAGGACCACTTGGCTGACAGACAAGTGACTCAACTTGCAAACGTTTCTCTTTCTATTACAGTCGACTTGACATTCAGTGTACTTTACATATACTTATCTTTTACTCTGTCTCACCGGTCCCTTCTGCTTATATTTACACTGTATTTCCAAGCCACATCTTTGAGTGGTGGTGGTTGTTTGTTTGTTTGTTTGTTAGGGCAAAACTAGTCGGCCTCAGATTAATCATATAACCAAGGATGACCTTGAATATTTTTATTTTCCTGCCTCCACCTCCCGAGTGCTGAGAATTCAGGGGTGTGGTGCTGGGTACTAACCAAAGGCTTTATGCGTGCCAGGTAAGTATACTACCAACCGGGCTACATGGAACAGTGTTTGCACACAACCTTCCAGGGGAATAAGCCACAGGTGCATTCTGATGAAACGATCGTTCCTCTGTGAAGATCAGAAAGGGCCCCGCCCTCTGAGGATGCAGCCGCACCTCAGAAGGAGACACATACAGAATGGGAACGGGCTCCTCTGGGCATTCCTGTGGATCGGGGACTTGTGCATCCCTGCCTTTGATACGAACCAGGCCCCAGACTGCTCCTCTCTCGGGTCTGTTCTGTCCAGAAGAAATTAGGCGGCTGGTTCTTACTCTTACGGCTCCATGTCTCCATTCAAGCTGCCGCAACCAGATTCTCTTCTTGATGACTGTTACAGTCAAAACAAAACGACTGTTCTGACACTTGTTGAAACCGTGAGGAAGACTTTAGGAACATTTCGAGACTAGCACAAGAGGAGAGGAGCTCAACTCCAATATGACAGATGATGACAGCTTAAAGCCAGATAGCCCAGGGAGGGCTCAGCAGAAGGGGGTTTGCCAAGAGAAGACGCTGAGGCCAGCTGACCTAACAAGAGTCTTTCTAAAGGAAGGTCGAGATCCTCAACCGTGAAGAGGGGGAAACTCAGTCCGAACTGAGCAAGGCAGGCCTGGCAAGACCAGAGCCAAGGTCAAAGGCTAATCGAGAAGAGGGCCAAGAGGAGCCTGACCAAAGTGAGGTCAGGAGGGAGTCTTGGCCATTATCCTAAGATACTTTGGCTTGCCTTCCCAACTACTCAGCCATCTCATTCAGGTCTGAAAAGCTGTGTTCTCTCCAGGGCCACAGAGGTCTGCAGTGCAGGTTGTTCCAGGACACAGCGTCCCGGGCTCTCAAGTCCGGTGCTAAGATTTTGCTTGGCACTCTTATTGGTCCACTAGCCATCATTTTGTCCTTGCCAGCAAGCTGTCCTTCCAAGTACTGCATCTGTATGAACATCTCACATTCGAATGTAGTGTGAGGATGCTTTAATCTTGGTTTATTGTTCTGGAAAACCTTGGCCAGTTTCTCCTTTAAACGTCTAGTTCAACTCATCTACACCATCTATAACTTTTCTCCTTATTTGTGGGAGAAAAACAATATAACACTATGAGAAAAAAAAAACTCTGAAAGTTGGCTGGGCATGATTATACATGCCTGTAATTCTAGCACTCAGGAGGCCTAAGCGGGAAGGTCACGATTTTGAGGTCAGCCAGCTTGAACCTAATACTAAGAGACCGAAAAACAAACAACAACAACAAAAACAAGCAAGGTTTGAGGATGTAGACCACTGAGAGGTTCCCTAGCATGCCCAAGTCTCTGGATTGAATACCTACCACTATAAAAATAAACAAATAAACAAACAAATACTGCACATACCTGGTTCTGTCATATCAGTTCCATCCCACTATAAGAAATTTGGTGTGCCGTTGCTGACAAAGCCTTTGTGAGCAATCTGTTCCTAGAAGAAAAAGCTAATAAAGCCTGCCCAGTCAGGTCAGAGAGACGTGATTGGATCCCATTACTGTCAATTACACCTGTGCCAAGAGGGGCCCCGGAAATTCCAACACAACCTCTTCCTGAGCAGACACGTGTCACTGGCTCCCCCACAAGCTGCAGGATCCTGATCTGCCTAGAGATATGAAATTTAAGTGATTTCACCAACAGTACGAGTAATTATAGGTGAAAGATTGTAATTTTTAAAAAGACAAAAGAGGGAAAGCCAAAATGCCTTTTTTGAGATGCTCAAGTCTCTGGCTGTCCAATGAGATTTACCTCTCAGATCTAAGCAGGGATTAGCTTGATGGAGAGAGTCCACTCCTGATTTTGGTCAACAAATACATTTACAACATGCCAAGATTCACAGAATTAGGGCTGGAGAGATGGCTCAGTGGTTAAGAGCACCTGCTGCTCTTCCAGAGGTCCTGAGTTCAATTCCCAGCAACCACATAGTGGCTCACAACCACTTGTAATGAGATCTGGTGCCCTCTTCTGGCCTGCAGGGACACATGCAGGCAGAATACTGTATACATAATAATAATAATAAAAAGATTCACCGACTTATAGCTGAAAGTTTTTCCTGTGTCCCACCCAGTCCACAGCCGCTCAAACCCAAGAAAACACACAGAGGCTGATATTAATTAAAACTGCTCAGCCATTAGCTCAGGCCTACCACTGACTAGCTCTTACATTTAAACTAACCCATTTCTATTCATCTATATTTTGCCACGTGTTCTGTGGCTTTACCTGTGTGCAGTTACATGCTGCTCCCTAGATGGCAGGCTGACATCTCCTGACTCAGCCTTCCTCTTCCCAGAATTCTCCTTGTCTGCTTATCTGACCTATACTTCCTGCCTGGTTACTGGCTAATCAGCATTTTATTTATTTATTTATTTATTTATTTATTTATTTATTTATTTATTTATTTATTTTGGTTTTTCGAGACAGGGTTTCTCTGTGTAGCTTTGGAGCCTGTCCTGGGTCTCACTCTGTAGCCCAGGCTGGCCTCGAACTCACAGAGATGCACCTGGCTCTGCCTCCCGAGTGCTGGGATTAAAGGCGTGCGCCACCGCCTGGCGTAATCAGCATTTTATTAAACCAGTGTACAAAAGCACTATTCCACAGCACAGAATACTTCATGTTGCACTATTGCAGCCTCGAGTGAGAAGAGAGAGACTGTGTGAGGGATGAAGAGGCTTTCCTGCGAGCACAGAAGATACACTTCAGGACACAGATTTTAGGACACGGACGCTGTCTCAGTTAGGGTTTCTATTGCTTCGACAAAACAACGCGACCAAAAAGCAAGTTGGGGAGGAAAGGGTTTATTTGGCTTACACTTCCAGAACATAGTCCTTCACTGAAGGAAGTCAGGACAGGAACTCAAGGAGGGCAGGAACCTGGAGAAGGAGCTGATGCAGAGGACGTGGAGGGGAGCTGCTGACTGACTTACTTCCCATGCTTGCTCAGCCTGCTTTCTTATAGAACTCGGGACAGCTTGCCCAGGGATGTCCATACGCACAATGGATTGGGCCCTCCCCCGTTGACCACCAATTCAGAAGATGCTCTACAGACTTGCCTACAGCCCGACTCTATGGAGGCATTTTCTCAACCGAGGTTCCTTCCTCTCTGATGACTCTAGCCTGTGTCAAATTGACAAAAAAAAATTTCCCAGTGCAGAGTCTTAACTGACTTATGAAATGTCTTTCTTTCTTCCAGGCTCCTAGGTGAATTCCAAATGGCTAAGTTACAATATAATTAACATAGTTGCTCCCTTTAAAAATAAAAATAATTTGCACTTAAAGATTGTTGTTTTGCTGTCTCAAACTTTGTTGTTGTTGTTTTTTTTTTTTCTTTTTGCCTTAGTTGGTTGCTTTATTTTCACAAATTCTGTGAGTTTGAGGCCAGCCTGGGCTACAGAGTGAGACCCACCCCCCACAATACAGAAACATTTAATTTCATAAACATGATAGATGTCCATATGCCAAGCCACAGTCTTGTTTCTCTACTGAGGAGAAGCTGGCAGCCTTTGACAGCCAGGCTCTCCTGCGTTCATCGTTCTCACCTGGAGAAGCGCAGGTGAGCTCTGCCATCCGTCCGAGAGTATGGAGCACTGCGGCCTGATTTTAACACGCTTCCTCATCACACTACATATCTTTTTTTTTTTTTTTTTTTTGGTTTTTTTTTTCGAGACAGGGTTTCTCTGTGTAGCTTTGCGCCTTTCCTGGAACTCGCTTTGGAGACCAGGCTGGCCTCGAACTCACAGAGATCCGCCCGCCTCTGCCTCCCGAGTGCTGGGATTAAAGGCGTGCGCCACCACTGCCCGGCCACACTACATATCTTTAAGAATAAGAGAATGTGTATGATCAAAGATTTAATTTAAAAATCTAACACCCCCTTATGTTAGCTTACCAGGGCCTCTGTGACAGAACAGTACAGACTAGGTGGCCAAGCAAATAGAAATTAATTATCTCACGGTTCCGGAGAGCAGAAATCCTATGATGACTATGTCAGCAAAGTTGGTTTCTTCCCGAAGCTTTTCTTTGGCATGTAGATGGTGACTTTCTCCACTGGACTTCACAGGGTCTAGTCCCTTGTGCTTATTGGAGCCCTCATCTGTGAAGACACCAGTTACATTGAATTGGGGCCCACACAGGTCACCTCCCTTGAATGGAGTGAAGAGCAGAATGCCTGCCTGTAAACAGTGTCAGCTTCTGGGAGGAGAGAGGAAAGGAAGGAGAGGAGTGGGGAGGGAGGGAGGGAGGGGGAGGGGGAGGGGGGAGGGAGACGAGACACCATCCAGGCCTCGGTGCCCTTTGCACACACACCCATGCACGCGGCTTTAGTATATGCCGGTTTTTAAATACACATCTTGGAGTGTGCTGATTTAATTCCATGAACCAAACATCGGGATTCAACCTGCGCTGCATTCCGGTAATGAGCTTTAAAAGGAAAGGCTTGTTCTGGCTCAAACTCCAGTCCACACTCGCTTGGTCCTGTTAACGTCACGTCACGCTGTGGGGCAAGGACGTTGTGCAGGAGTGTGTGGTGGAGCAAGCGGCTCCTCTTAAGGTGGTGAGGAAAGCCAGTGAGGAGGACAGGACGAGGCCAGGGTCCCAACATCCCCTTCAAGAGCGTATGCCAAGCACTTAGCTTCCTCCAGTAATTAGTAAACAGAGCCTTGATACGGAGTCAAAGAAACACAACCCTCAGATTATCTTTTTTATTCTTTGATAACGCCATGCATGTGTATAATGCATTTTGGACATTTTTCGCTCTTTTATCCTTTCTCATCCCCCCTTCTCCTGAGGAACCTCTTCTCCCCAACTCGTCCCTCTCCCATTCTCATGTCACTTTCTGTTTGTGTATTTCTTTTGTCTTGTCTTGGTGGCCCACCGAGTTTAATTTCGGGTTTGCTTGCATGAGCATGAGTTGAGGGTTACTGACCGGAGCGTGGGAAAATTCACAGTGACTGCATCCCTGAAGAAAATGACTCCCCTTCCCCTGGCAACCATTAACCGCCAACAGCCAGCTCCTGGGGAAGGGGTGGGATTTCCTGAGTCCCTCTCCTATCGACAGCGGAGCATCCCAGACCCCAGTTTGTGCAGGTCTTGTGCATATAGCTGTGAGTTCACAAATACCATGGCCATGGCGTGTCTGGAAGACAGTGTTTCAGGCTTTTGGCATCCTCCAGCTCTCCGAATCCTTTCCTCCTCCTTTTCTACCATGTTCCCTGAGCCTTGGAAAGGGTGGTGTGCATGTCCCATTTATGATTGAGCACTCAATGGTCCCTTATCCTCAGCTCTTTAACTGATTGTTCTGTGCATTCACTGCAGCCCACTGCAAACAGAAGCTTCCTAACCCATCTGAGGGCAGCACTAATCTATGCACATGGTTTCATAGGCACGCAGGGATTTTTAGTAGGTAGTTGACACTGTAGCCATCTAGCAAAATAAAAACAGGAGATTCCCCTAGGGCCTCTGACTTTCAAGACCCAAGCTTTGGACCGGGTTTATGGTACCACAAATTTCCTGTTCTGGAGTGAGCCTCAAACCCAATCATAAAGCAGTTGGTTACATCCTAACCATCATGCCATTATTGTACCAGTGGGTGCATCCCGCCTGGCAGATGAATACTGAGCTCAGACCACTGATGGCTTTTCTCCCCCAGCATCCTGCATGACACCATCTGGCACCATGAAAAAGGGCCAGCAGATGCTGTCAAATTCTGACCTGCCTGTCCTCAGTGACGCTTCATGACAGGAAAAGAGGAAAGGCTCTGGGTGGGACACGCCCACACAGAAACTCCCCCCCCCCTTATGACTCACTGCATCTTCTTGCCCTGTGGGTTGATTCAGCCATGTCATGTGGAAAACTAGCTGGCAGCTCCGATAGAGGCTTCTGACTTCCTTCCTTCCCAACTTCCTCCACCCAAGAGGGTGGACCGTTTGGGCCCTGACTCCAGAACCGAAGGCAGCTCATGTCATGCCCTGCAGTCTCTTCAGACAATCAGATAGACCATAAGCAGAACCGGCAGCAGCCATCAAAGGAAATTTAATTTCTCACTCGTGCAAATGCCACCACATCAGACCTTTGTGCTCTGTGAGCCAGCTTCCTGCTCCCCATCACTGTCCCTCTCTCCCTGCCTTGGCGAACTGTTTCCCATGTTATGTAAAAGGTTCCATAATTAGCGTTTCTAATTTGAATTATTTTTAAAGGATTGTTAGCATCCTTACCTTTTAATTTTAGTTTAATTCCTAGTGAATTAATTCTGAGTGATTTTTCTCCTGTGCATAATTAGATTTTTTTCTTTTGAAAAAAAGCCTTAAAATATTTTTTTTTAAAGCTGAGGTAGTTATTAGGTATAAACTTAAATTCTTGCCACCTACATTTCAATGTTCGTGAAATGTCTTGGGTTGATGACATCAAATCACTGATCCCCAGGGTAGGAAGTGACAAGGGAAGGTCACAGGGCAGGGGAGAGGGCAGGAGGGAGGGCAGGGGAGGGGGCAGGGGAGAGGGCAGGAGGGAGGGCAGGAGGGAGGGACTGTATACAAAGCTAAACATGCTGGTGTATTCCCTGGGAAAACTATGTGCACGGAAAAGAAAAGAATAGATCTGAGGCTAGAAACCTCCAGGTCAAGAAAACAGGAAAATTCAGAGAAATGTGCTCAGGAAAGACACGTACACATGACAAGGTGTAGAGTTTGGATCAGAAAGAGCACAGGCTGTGTGGTCTTCTGGGCACCTGGAACCACAGCTCTCACATCAAAACCCATGGGGGCAGGGGATGCTTTCCACTTCCTGGCCAAGGAAATGAGGTGAGAGAAGTACCAGGGAAGAGATCTCGCTGAGGTGACCAGCTTCCTCGGCACTCACGCATCCCTGCTCTCCCCTGACCCTTTTGTTCATCCTGAAACTCTCCCACCCCACCCCATCCCCACCCCGCACATCTGCACTCCTGCTCCCGCTCCCTCCCATACTCACCTCCATCAACCCGTTTCCAAAGTTCCGTTTTTGCCTTCTCTAGAGACAGTCCCAACCACTTCGTAATACCAGGCCTTGGTCTTGGTCCCCAAGACCCACTTACTCTCCTTCACAGCATGGCATAGACAGACACAAGATCCTGATGACCTTTTTATAAGCGGAGTTGAAGTTTACCGAAGCCATTTTAAAACGCAGACCTTAAGCACAAAGGTTAATAGGGACAAACCCGGGAAATGATAGCAGAGCCATGCGTGAGCACAGGCCTCTGAAAACAGAGCCACCCTCATTATCTGCTAAATAATCGAGGATTTTGTAGGACCCATGCTGCTATGCCATGCCTGATGATATTTCATAATCTCATAAGATGACACAAAGACAGCCTTTTCTGGGGGATAAGCAGCCCCCAACTCCCTGAGCCATCTACCACCAAGCCTTCATTTCCCATTTTATTAGAGGAAGGCTACACTCTGCTGTGGCTTTGCTCAGTGGGGTAGAATGTCTTCAAGTCGGTCCCATGTGTCCTCTCACTCGGAGGACACCCAGGTTGGCGGAACAGCCCCTGAGTGCCATGCTGTTCGTCCACAGCCAACAGCGACCCAAATGACCGAGTCACTCTCCATAACTGCGTTTAAAACTTCTGTTCCCATGGGCCTCAACCACGTTAGCTCACATCCCCTTTGGCAAATAGTGTCCCTTTTTCTCATTGGCCGAAACTGAATCACGTGAACACCAATAAACCAATCTCTAAAGATATCGCTAATGCATATGGCTGTGTTGCTGAATATGCTGTGTTATGGTTTGACTCTAAATTGTACCCCGCAGGTTCATGTTCTGAATGCTTGTATCCCAGCTGGGGTTGCTGTGGGGGTTGCTGTGGAACCCTCAAGAAGTGGGGGGCCCAGCTGGAAGAACTGGGTCACCAGAAGCAAGCCTTGGTAGGTCTTCCTCAGTCTTCTCTCCTCTTTTCCACCCACGGTGATGTGAACAGCTTCTTCCACGTGTAAGATCTGAGCCGCCACCACCTCCAGCCTTTTCTGTCGTGAGGGACTGAAACCCTCACAAACTGTGAGATGAAATAAATGAGGTTGAACGACTTAGGAAGAAAAAAGTTTATTTAGGTCACAGTTGGAGGCTGGAAGTCCAAAATCTGGTGGCCACATCTGGTGGCCTCTGTGGGGATCCCTAGACTCTGTCGCAGCACAGTGGATGCTCTCTTACAATTCGTTTTTTTTTTTTTTTTTAAGATTTATTTATTTATTATGTATACAGAGGAGGGTGCCAGATCTCATTACAGATGGTTGTGAGCCACCATGTGGTTGCTGGGAATTGAACTCAGGATCTCTGGAAGAGCAGTCAGTGCTCTTAACCTCTGAGCCATCTCTCCAGCCCCCTACAATTCATTTTTAAAAGCACTAACCTGGTCCTGTGAGAACTACGCTACCCTTCCGCGGTGGTACCCCAGGATCTCATCATTTCTGAAAGTCCCCACCACCTCATTACAATTACACTGGAACGAAGTTTTCATCATAGGAACCTTTGAGAGACCAACTCAACCCACATCCACCTGGCAGCCTCATAGCAGAAGGAAAGCCAGGGCCCCTCTCCTGGGTCTGGAGGCACTTCAAACTCATCCTAATCTGAAGGGCATGATCATATTCTGGGGGATAATTAAACACGGAATTCTGTTCAAATGAAATGAGAGAGGTAACGACTGGTGTGTGGTGTGTGTGTGTGTGTGTGTGTGTGTGTGTGTGTGTGTGTGTGTGTGTACATATATGCTTGTATATGTGAAGGCCAGAGGTCAACCTGAACAGTAGCACCTCAGGAGCCATCCACCTTTTGGTCTAAGGTTTCTTACTGGGGTCCAGGGCTTATTGGTTATGCTAACCTGGCTGGCCAGTGAGCACCGGAGAGCCACCCACCTCAGCCTCCCCAGTGCAGGGTTCCAGGCACGTGCACGCACGCGTGGCTTCTGTGGCTTGAACTCAGCTTGCCTTGTTTGTGCAGCCGCACCGTCTCTCAAGCCCTGCTTCAGAGGGACCAACAGTGTCTGCCCTTGTATGGGAAGTAGCCTAAAGACTTCTGAAAGTTGTCTTTGCTGAAGAAAGGGCTTCTGGGATTCAGCAGAGCAAGCCTGCTGGTGGGAAAGTCACAGAAGCTCTACTGAGGATGGGTCCTGTAGCGGAACAGCACCAACAGGAAGCGCTCACTCTCCCTTTCACCCCGCCCCTCTTCCCTCCCTTGGACTCCGCCATTTTATCATCCCAAGTGTCCTCCTCCCTGCCCCCCCAGTCTGTCATGGCATTTCCTGCTCTAGATGGCTCAGCTTCTAAATCACCACCCTCCTTCAGAGGCACGGAAGTGTCTGCCGTGTCCTCATGAGCCCTATGGAGGAGTTCAGACACCTGCCCCCGAGGGATGCTTCTCATACTTTAACAATGAGAATCCAGGAGAAGGAAATTTCTTTTCTCACAAAAGCCAGATGGAGCATGTGAGCTTCCTGTGGGTTCTCAGAAGGAGAGGTCAGGGACAAACGGAAGGGACAGATGGAAAAGAAGGAATGGAAATCTGGAGACTGACAGCACAGGAAACAACTAGAAACCAAAGCCGTCTACCTTCCCATCACCAGCACCTTAGACTGGCATGCCTCTGCCTCCTGCCCCCTCCTAACCGGCTCATCACAGTAGCTGGCCCATGATCAGCCAGGGGTCGTGAAAGAATGTGAATTCCGAAGGTGTACTCTTCCTGGCGGGGCCTCTCTGCTGCCCCCGGAGTCTCGCTCATTCACTTAGACTCACTCCTTCCATTTTGTCACCCTCCATTTCTTGGCTTTTTATTGCTGTGTTTGTTGCTTCATGGTCAGAAGATGGTTGCCATGGCTCTAGGAATCCCGACTGCTTCCCTTACTGGATCCCTTACTTTTCCTGCTTCTCTCAGGGGGACCAAACATATTTTTCACCAACACCAATGTTGACCAAGACCTGGTCACACAGTGCCCCAGCGTTCAAAAAGGGACAGCAACCTGAGGAGGATCTGACAAATGGGATCAACCCACCTGTGAGTGGTTTAGAACCAACCAATCCCAATTCATCTCTAAAAGCTGGACACATTACTGTTTTTCTCCATACTCTTTTCTTTTCAAAAATTCAGTCCTTGAGGCAAGAAATGACAGGTACCAGATCTCCCAGGCTGATCAGGGTCATGCCTAGCCTTTCAGAAACTGATGTGACCCTCTGAGGGTGAGGAGACTCATTTCCTCATCTGCCTAACAAAGATGAGCATCGTGACTGGTCCAAAGGCATCTCTCAGTCTTAAAGAAATGATGGATGGGTCTGGAGAGATGCTGCAGTGGTCAAGAGCACTGGCCACTCTTCAGAGGATCTGGCCCCAATTCCCAGCACTTGTGGTGGCTCACAACCATCTGTAACTCCAATTCCATGAAGATTCAATGCCTACTTCTGGCCTCTGTGGGCACCAGGCATATACGTAGTGCACCCACATACATGTAAGCAAAACACTCATAAAATGATGAAATAATTTAAAAAAAATAATAGAATTTTAAAAGAAATGCTGGATGGATCAAGCGAGATCATACATGCCAACTCAGAACCGCAGAGGAGAGTCATAAGATGGTGAATCCAACGCCTGGCACACAGCAAGTGTTCACTAGACACAGGTCAAAACCGGTTGTATGGCCACCTACTTCAAAACCTTCAATAGCCACAGGGAGAAAGACCAAGTTCAAACTGCTTAACCCACCTGGACTTCGTACACTTCTTGTGTCTATCTCTTGCTGTTCCAATCATGGTGTCTTCCATCTTGACACCAAGACCTGCTCCTCCACCTGGAAGGGATGATATCTATTCCTCTTTCCGGTCTTAACCTGGGAGTCTCTTCTCTCGGAGCTCACTTCTACCTTTCTCACAGGCTGAGCCAAGAAAGGTTCCCAGAGAGAGACAGAGACACAGAGAGACGTCCAGAGTAAAACGCCTAAAAAGAATGGAAGGAGGGAGCATTTCCAGAGCAAAGAAGCAGAAAGTGCCCTGCAAGCACGTGCCTCAAAGACCCCAGGATCACCCTGAAAAGGCAGCAGGGTTTACACTTTCCTCCTGACTCTGGGGGGTTACAGGAGGCAATGCTGCAGATCCTCCCAGGATACTGAGCTGCACGAGACTGCCAAATGGAAGTGGGATCCTCAGACAAGCACCCCAAAAGATTTTGGGAAAGCCCCAATGACCTGGGAACTTACATTTTCCCAAGAACTAGGGTTGCAACCTCTTGAATGCCCTCATTTTGAAGGAAAGCATTTCCCATACACCTTGCAGTCCGAAGCCAAATGGCTTGT
This sequence comes from Peromyscus maniculatus bairdii, assembly GCF_049852395.1. Taxonomy (NCBI): domain Eukaryota; kingdom Metazoa; phylum Chordata; class Mammalia; order Rodentia; family Cricetidae; genus Peromyscus; species Peromyscus maniculatus. The sequence continues at coordinate 79,532,860 of NC_134863.1, read as the reverse complement.
GGTCTTCACGGCAGCCCCTTCTCATCTCATCTCTCCTCAGGGTACCACCTTCCATCCTTCATCCTCCACTCTCACTTTCTGAGGACTCTGAAGGAATGATGCTGCAATATGGTTCTCACACTTATTCCCCGGGGGCCATGCCGGACTCCTAGACCCCTCTGTGGCTCTCTGGGGCTTCTGCCCACCTGGGGCCCCTTCTTGCCCCCCAAATTCTTCATGCATAACCAGTACCCTTGCAGACACAATGCTGTCCTCTGGCTGCTGCACAGATGCTTGCTCTCAGCTGTTCTAGGCTCCAGGTTCGTGAGGTATAAGCACGGCCTAGAGCCCTAGACCTTATCTCCTCGGTGTCTCTCATTTGCCCTTCACCCTGTCGACATTGTCCTTCATTTGATTTTACTTATTTTAGTTAGTTGGGTTTTTGTTTTTGTTTTTAATTTCTTGAAATGCTATCTTGATATGTAGGCCAGGCTAGCCTTGGAATTCATAGCCTCCTCTCACCTCAGCCTTTGGAATTCTGGGGTTACTGGCGTGAGCTATCACTCTCGGCTGTCTTTATTTCAAAGCCTATCCTACATTCGATAGTATCCATAAGATCCGTGTCAATTGTCACAAAGAAAGCACGTGGGGAGCCTCCGCTCAGTGGGACAACAAATGTGTTCCAGTGTTATCTGTTCATGCCTCTCTTCACGATCCTCAGCCATTGCCCCTCCAGCTTCACAGAGCTGGCACACCCTGATGTTTCTACACTCATTCCTTTGAGATCTCTGCAGGCTTATCCCCACTTCCTAAGCGACTCCTCCCCCACAGGTGCTGGATCCTGAATTTTTTATAGCTCGGACCACTCTGTATTTATTTTTCCAGGGCTCATTTCCCTTTTCTGAAGGCTTCTTTGAGTTGTAATTTACAGACTACACAATTCTCCCACTTTTGTTACCCATGTAGACAGCTATATGTAAATAGGGGAATTTGCTAGCCGGGTCTTAGTGCAATTTGTACTGCTACGACAGAATGCTGGAGTCTGGGCAACTTACAACAACCACAACCGTATTTAGTATTGTTCTGGAGTCTACAAGGTCCAAGATGGAAGGGTTCCATCCTCCATCATAAAACAGCAGAGGGCATCCCACAGAGGAAGAGGAGAAAAAGGAGCAGCAGAGACAGCACATGTTGGCAGATTCCAGCCTTCTGTAACGGGCAATGATCTGTATTGTTAGCTGGTTTTTACTCTTTACTCTTTTGGCTCTTTTGGGGAGCCCACCACCCAGCTCCCAAATAAATCACACACGGAGTCTTATTATTCCTTATAAAAGCCTGGCCTTAGCTTGGCTTGTTTCTAACCAGCTTTTCTTAACTTAAATTATCCCATTTATCTTTTGCATCTGAGCCTTTATCTTTTTCTATTTTATCTTTCTTCCTTTCTTTCTTCCTTTCTTTCTCTCTTCATTGCTGGTTCTGTAGCTCGGTGGCTGGCCCTGATTTCCTCCTTTCCTTGTTCTCTCTTACTCTTCTTCCTTTTCCTCCCAGATTTCTCCTTCTATTTATTCTCTTTGCCTGCCAGCCCTGCCTATCCTTTCTTCTGCCTCCCTATTGACCGTTCAGCTCTTTATTAGCCCATCAGGTGTTTTAGACAGACAAAGTAACACAGCTTCACAGAGTTAAACAAATGCAAGATAAGAGAATGCAACCCATCTTTGCACCATTAAACAAATGTTCCACACCGTAAACAAATGTAACACATCTTAAAATAATATTCCACAACAGATTCATCCTCAAGGGCAGAGCCCCAGGCACCTGATACCTCCTATAAGGCTTCCCTTCCAATATTGTCACATTGGACAAGTTCCCAATGCATCCTTTTGGGGAGATGCATTCAAGGCAGAGTGGGGTCTAATTAGAAAAGCAATGTCCTGTTTCCCCTGAGATAGAACCTGTTCTTGGAGCCTGGGTCTTCCTTGCTGCTGGATAAAATCTGTTGGGTGCAGTAGATTCCGGTCCACAGCATCCAGCCCACAGAGACACCAACCTCCAAGTTCAAGTCCAAGCCCCTCTTCGGATCAGCCTAGGCCTCTTTGGGACTGTCACACTCTACAAAGGAGAGCATAGAGAGCCACGTGGGGAGCTAAGGGATGTAGGACAGTCGGTGTAGTGTCTTTCCACTGGGGCCGCTGTTGCCATGTGTCAGAGCAGGCGGCTTAACGGAAATGTATTTCGGTCCTGAATGCTGCAACCCTGAGATACAAAGGTGCGATCAGGCCAGGTTTTTGCTGAGACTTACGTAAGATCAGGAGGGTGGGATCCTCATGGTGGGACTGTGTTTTTATAAGAGGAAGAAGAGACCAAACTTCTCTCTGTGGTGTGAGGGTGTGGTGAAAAGATGTCAGGAAGCCAGGAAGGAGCCCTTGGCAACCAAATCAGCTAGCTGGCTTCTTGACCTTCCTTCAAGCCTGAGAATTGTCCCTCACATAATCTCTGCCTGAGCCACTCTGAGGCCGACCCTCTACCTTACTCCCCAACGTCACTGGGCCGGCCACCTTGGATCATTTCCAACGTACAGCATCTCCCATGCCGTTATCTCCAGGCACTTCCTCCTTGCAGGGCTCCTGATTTGACTTTGAAGATTGCTCACAAAATAAGTTTTTCTCTGCCCAGGACATTCCTTGTCCCTATGCTCTCCCAGGAACAACTTTGTACAAACCACCTTTTCCAATCTCCTCCCTCATCTCCACGGTCAGCTTCTTCCATCCTCAAGAGATGGAGTCTCACTGGACACTTGAGTGGAACGACAGCTGCCTTCTTCTGTGCAAACTCAGAACTCCACTCTTCGGATTATTTTCTGGTTGCATATCTATCATTTCCACACGCTTTCTGCTAAAATGTTGATAATATACTGTTTTCAAGTGTGCACGATTCTAATGACTTACATTAGTTTAAACGCCTATAGAAAGGAAATATGATCCACCTGTGACTTGAATGTCTCTTTTTGGGATTTAGCTGCTGCCCTCCTCTCCACATATTGTGTCACTAAAGAGAGCGCATGGCAAAGAACCAGAATTTTCTCACCTGGATTGCTGACATTTCAGTAAGCTTTGGCCTGCCCACCCTCCCATGAGACAGGCAAAGGATTCTGAGAGCGGCAGAAATGGGAGGGCACAGAATTGAATGCTCGCTTCCTCTGTGTCAAGGAGCCAAGAGACAGTGAAGGAGAGGGACTGGGTAACCAATAAAGACATTGCGACTAGGAATTGGAGGAGAAACCACCGACAGTACATACATGTTCTGTATCTGTACTGCAGCCACAGGCTACATGGAGCAGTTTAAAATTTAATTTGTCTAAAACTTAAAATGTGGTTTCTTGCTGGCACTAGTCATATCTGAAACACGTAAGGCTGCCTGTGACTTCTATAGACAGTGGAAACAGAGAACAATTCCAGGATGGCAGAAACTTCTACCAGGAAGGTCTGATCCATGATGTGACTAATGATTATAAGGAATATAAAGATGTGTTTCTGCTCTTCAAATGAGTGTTGGAGAAATACAAACTTGACCAGCTGAATGCATGAGAGGAAAATAATCTTTTAATATTTAAAATTATTATTATTATTTTTAGAAGATTCTCCATCCACTCAAATGAAAGAAGGCCATAAAGAGCAGAAAAGAAAGCAGGAATAGTCAGATGACAGTCACCTCCAACCAAGAGGACTCATCACTTCTTTTTTTTAACTTAATTTCATTATTGATTCTTTGAGAGTTTCACATCATGCACCGCTAATTTCACTCGACTCCTGGTCTCCCCATATCCTCCCCTCACCCCTACAATGCCCCCCCCCAGAAAATTTTAAAAAATCAAAACAAATCAAAGCAAGCAAGTAAACAAACAAACAAAACCAAGAACAAAACAAACAAACAAACAAACAACAAAAATCCTCTCTTCATCTCTCCTCCTTTCCCGCCTCTCCAGAACCTCTTCATTCGTCCTGGTAACGTTGGGGGCCTCAGTGTGTCACACAGCGTCTACTTTTGTCCTATCAGCTTTACTAGCAATGAGTTTCTGGCAATGAGTCACTGGCCTGGTTCAAGGCCTCTGGTTTCTGGTTCACCATCATCACTGGATCCTCACCAGAACTCCTCTTGGATATCCCACTGCCACCCCAAGTCATGGATATTAGGGTGGGCCAACCCAAGGACCAGCTGTGGGCCTGGGTGGTAGCTGAGCTGGTCATTCTGAGCCACTGGGGCCACCTGCTTCAGGTGAGGGGGTGTGGTCAGCTCCCCTATGCCCTTGTGGTGAGAGGTGGGACCATCTCTCCTCAGAGCAGTGTCCAGAGAGAGTCAGGGCCAGCTTTCCCTGGGCCATCGAGGTGGTAAGGGAGGTCAGCTCAGGATGGACCTCTGATGTTATCATGCATGGTTCCTATGGCCTCCTGAGGTGACACAGGCCACAGACATCAACACAGGAATCACTGGTCACTCAGATTGGGATGGCTCTGGTAGTGGCATGCCCCCCCAACACCACCAAGGCCTCAGGTTACAGTCCCAAACCTGGGATTCCATGCGACCTTTGGTGGCAATTCGGGACTTGGATTTCAGCACAGATCCCAGCTGCGGTAGGACCACGGCCCCAGACATGGTCCTCAGCAGCAGCCGGGTCTGGATGTCACCACTGCCCCAGGTGGCAGTGCATGCCACTCAAATCAGCAAGGCTCCAGTGACAGTGTGGCCCTCGGACACCAGCATGACCCCAGACCTCAGGTGACTGCAAGGCCTTCAGTGGTAACAGGAGCCTTGGATATCAACACAGACCCTGGCTACAGTGGGGGACCCATCACTTCTAAAGCAAAAAGAAACCAACGGCCAAAGACCAAGTTGTCTGAAGTCTGCTGGGATGTAGCTCAGTTTCAGAGGTTTTGTTCATGGTCCATCCGGCATGGGGCTCCATTGATTTGGGGCCATGGCAGAGCAAACATGTTCACCTCATGGTGGCTCCAAAACTAAAGAGAGAGATTGGAAGACACCAGGAACAAGACACACTTTTCAAAGGCATGCCTCAGTGATCTAGTTCCTCCAATCAGGCCCCACCTCCTAGTTTATACCACTTCCTAATAATGCCATCAAATTGGAAATCCATCAACAAATCGATCATTCCTCAATTAGGTCAGATCCCCCAGGAGCCGATGACTTCACAAAGTCCGGTTGCCTGCCAGATAAGCCTTAGAGACAGCTCATATTGAAGGTGACTGGCTGTCCATAGGTAAAAGACACATTGTAAGTCAGAATTGTCAGTGTTTAGAGACTATGGCACCAATGGTTAGAAAATCTAAAGGGCATTTTCTACAGAGCCATCAAAGTCACCATTTTGTACATTGGGGCCAAGACACAGTTCCATGTGAATTAACTCCAGAAGTTTCTCTTTTGTTGTGGTGTAGTGGTTTCTCTCAGGATAAAGACAGTGGTATCCGGTACCTTTATCTTCCATCTCCCTGAAAGCTCCATGTGTGGGATCCAGTCAACAGAAAGATCTAGAACCATGCAACCCTCCTCTGCTGCACTCATGGAACTGAAGGTAATAAACAGCACCTATGGGCTTGGGGGAGGCAGGATTGACGCAGGCTAAGGCTGTTCCATATCAAAATGCCCTGTTTCCTAAAGAGAACGTTATTTACAAGTTGACACACTATTGAGAAAACTGAGAGTGGGCAGGGCTGTACAAATGGGATAGGAAGGGTTTTCCTGAAGACAGAATTCAGAAGGTAAGAACGTCAAGTCCACCACTCAACTATCTATCTTCCTACCCTGTGCAATGAATGCAGTTTTCAAAGCACTTCACGTCCACAGGATTCTGTCTTCCTTCTTCCAACTTCTCGACCCCTTCTTTGTGATTGTGTCCATAATTACTAAAGTTTGGCTCTCTTCCCTTCTTTCCCACTTATTAAGCTTTATCTTCTCTCATAATTTTGTCTCCAAACCTTTCTCCAAGATTTTTCCAGTTTATGGGAGGTGGTCCCATTTTAATCTACCTGAGATGCACGGGACATCAGTTATGGCCTTGCTGTCTGTCAGCGAACTTCAACCCGGGGAGAACATTTAATCTGCTATCATTAAAGGTCGTAAGAGAGAGAGAAAGAGGAGAGAGACAGAGACGGAGAGAAAACAAATAAATGATACATGATATCTTGTGACCAACTATCATATATGGTCTATGGTGTTACACATGTATGGTGGTATAAAAAGGATACATGAGAAATGTATGTAAAAAGTACCTAGGACTAGGTCATGAAGAGAAGATGCAACACCTTCCAACAAGGCAGCAGCTACGTTTGGAAGATGATCCTAGAGCCCAGCCCTGGGGTTGGTTTGGAACCGAGTCACACACGTGACAGGCAGTGTGGCTCCTTCAGCTCCAGCCAGAAGCTTCTGCTGAAATCTGCAAGAAGCCGGCTGTTTGAAAGAAGTCTGAAGAAACAAGGGCTGATGGGAGTACAGAAATAGGGTTCTATGCTTTCAAGGTGGCGCTAACTGGCTAATAATATCTGGCTGGGGGGGGGGGCGTGCTGCCGACTCTCAAGGGCTTCTGCAAACACCAGCTAATTAACCTGTGTTCTGAGGTGGGCGCACATCGGAATTGTTACACTTCAGCTTCCAGAACCACTTAGCTCTCTCACACTTCCTGTAGCAACAAGGCAAGTGATCGCTGGAAACACACTGGGTTTTAAATACCTGGATTTCAGCAAATAGTGCTAGGAAGTCTGAGGCTGCTCATGCATCTGACTTAGAGTTCTCTCTTTCCCCCTCCCCAGCTCTGGGTGGCTACCCATTCTTCTACACCGTACACCCACTTGGATATCCTCCTCCGCAAAGTTCTCCTCCGTCTGCCGCGCTTGCTCCTAAATTGATTATTCTCTATGGTGACCAACTTTTCCAGTTGGCCCAGGACCGGCTCAGATTTAACTCTCAAAGTCCCGTATCCAGTCAGCCCAGACTGCTGTGACAACCTGGGACGCTCACATCCTAAAGAATCTGTAGCAACAACTATGAAACTATAATAATCCTGGATCGCTGTATAGTAGTGTAACTCAGTGAGTCACAGGCTGATTTTTATCTTAAGGTAATAAAGGGTTTCAGATTAACCACCCTTTAATCTCTTGGGATGCCTAATTTGGGTACCAAAAATTATACACTGAGGGCTGGGAAATAGCTTAGTTGGTAAAGAGCTAAGCTGTGCAGGCATGAGGCCTGAGTTTGATGCTCTAGAACCCATGTTTAAAAAAAAAATACCAAGTGCTTTAGCATATGCCTGCTGGCCAGCCAGCCTAAGCCAATCAGTGAGCTCCAGATCCAGTGAGATAGACTGTCTCAGAAACCCTGTCTCAGGCAAAGAGCAACTGAGAAAGATATCCAACACTGATTGCTGCTTTACACACACACACACACACACACACACACACACACACACACACACACACACACACACGCTCACTCTATCCCTTTCAATACCAGGTCTCTCCTACGACACAATCCAAACTAAGATGGCTGAAAGGCTTTGCCTTGTGAATGCAGGCTGGAGTCGTCCCTACTGTCTGTGTCAGGAGCTCTGGTCTTCAAAGTCAAGGTCCAGAGTGTAAGAGCCCGTGACAGTCTTCTGGAGCAGGTCTGAGGAAGCCTGTCTGTCTGCTGGAGTGAGTCCCAAGGAAGCCTGTCTGTCTGCTGGAGTAGGTCCCGAAGAAACCTGTCTAACTTCTGGAGTGGGTCCCGAGGAAGCCTGTCTAACTCTGGAGTGGGTCCCGAGGAAGCCTGTCTAACGCTGGAGTGGATCCCTAGGAAGCCTGTCTGTCTGCTGGAGTAGGTCCCTAGGAAGCCTGTCTATCTGCACACACCCAGGGCCCACTCCCAGAGTTCCCAATTCAAAACCTCTGCTCCCTAACAGTTCCTATTCAAGAGGTCCTCAAAACCTAAGTGAGAAAATCATCTGACCCAGTTGGAACTAGATGATGGCTGTCAATTTTTAAAGCCCTTGAACAGTAAAAACGCATTTTTAAGAATAAAAAGGTAAATATTTACCTTAAACGTTTTATGAGGCCTTCTTTTGGGTTTATTGAGTGGATGTCTTTGAGAGTTTTTTTTTTTTTATTCTTCTTCTTGTCTAAACTGTATTCGTGCTTTTCTGGTTTTGATTTTCCTAAAATAGAAGAATTTAAGGATGCCTGTGGAGTATTCTGAAAGTGGAATCCTTCCAGACCGATGCAGTATTTTTTCCAATCTTCTTACAGTTGTCTCAACCACACCAAATTGAGCAACAGTCTGAGCAACTTACATATGTTAGGTCTCACCAAAGCGTTCAACTTAGCTCTCTAAAAGGTAGCTTGCATATTTTAAGATAAAATATAAGCGATATGGAGAAAGAATATCTGTGTTTTTTGTTCACTGACTGAATCTGGACACGACGATGATGCGTGGTGTCTGTAGATATTCCATCTGTTGAATAAAATGGATCATGAGACACTTGCACAATTTAATTAACTGCTAATACAAGCAAAATGGCATAAAAAGGCTCAAGAGCTCACACAGCTGACCCTTAATAAACAACATGGAGAACACAAGTGGCTATGTGAGTGTGCTGGGCAGTACCAGTCCACCAGGTGTGAACACTCGGGCCCCGGTCACCATTGTTCAGTGTGTGTTTGGAGGGACTAGTGAGTGTGTACATTAACCTGGGCAGCAATTAGGTAGAACTGTATTGTGAGATATTTCTCTCTCCTAATAAGAAGCATCAGGTGGAGCTGGAAAGATGTTCCAGAGAACCCGGGTTCAGTCCCCAACACCAACATCAGGTAGCTCTCAACCACCTAGAGCTCCAGTTCCAGGAGATCTGACCCCCTCTGCTGGCCTCTGTAGACACCTACACACACACTGCAGACACTCGGACACCCACATATACACATAAATAAAATTAATCTTTTAAAAATAAAATATTGTTTTAAAAAAAGAAGTCTCAGTCAGTGAAGGACTGAGGCAAGAGTCAGTGTAATAAATGGGAAGTGTTTCTTCCATGTCTGTTTCTCCTGGAGCCCTGTTTTGGATTCCAGAGGAATCCATTTATCCATGTGTGTGTGCAGGAAAATGATTCTCTACCAACACTAAGCTTCTCTTGGCAGCGGGTGGCACTTAATGCAGACTCACAGCTGATCAAAGCACTGGTAATGAGTGCCTGGCCAGTGTTTAGCCCTAAACCGAACACTGACATCACCTGCTTCAAGACTCAGGGGACATCTCCGTGGAAGAGGAGGCAGAAAGAACGTAAGAGCCGGAGGATGAGGAAGAGCGCTATGAAATGCCACTGTCTGGACAGGACATGACCATCACTGCTATGAATCCACAGTGGCTATGGTGACCTGCACCAGTCCAGTACCCAATGTTGAAACACCCATGTGCTAGTAAATACCCCCCACCCATGCCCATGAAAGCAATTTTAATTCAGTTCAGTAGGTCATCAAAACAAGTAAAAAGACAAGAAAGTGGGTGTGTGGCTTGTTGGCAAGAAAGAATCCTGTGAGAGAATGGGGTATAAGAGAAAGTAAGAGAGGGGGAAGAGATGATCAAAATACACTATATATCCATTTATACACACACATATACGTGTGTGTGTGTGTGTGTGTGTGTGTGTGTGACATTGTCAGAGTTGTTCTGTGGAATACTAAGGTTACTTTCCCTTCGAACAAGCCAATCTGTAAGAAGATGACTGGTTTGAGGATTTTGATTTGCTGTTGTTTTGTTCTGACTTAGGGTATTGCCGTATATCGTAGACTGGCCCGGAAGTGGCTACTGAACACAGGCTAGCCTCAAACTCATGATCATCCTCTTCTACCACCCACGTGCCAAGACCACAGGCTGGTGGGGTTTCTCTCAGGTGTCCTCCCCCCCCAAGTGCTACAGCCTTAGCCCCCCCCCAAAGGCTTCTCCTCAACATCCTTTGTGCATGTTGTCACAGGTAAGACAGGCTGAGTATTAGTGATTTGTCTCGTTGTTGCCATAAAATATCGGACAAAAGCAACTTCAGTAAAGGAAGGTCGACGTTGGCTCACAGTCTGTGGGTAAAGTCCACCAAGGCAGGGTAGGGTTGGCAGCAAGCGCAGCCCTCGCTGAAACAGCCAAGACATGAGGCAGCTGGTCACACTGAGGAAATGGGGAAGGATGAAGTCGAGAGGCCACGCCTTCCCCCTTTCCACCTTTCTGATTCTGTCCAGGACCTCAGGCCGCAGATGGTGCCTCTCACTTCAGGGTGGCTCTCCACTCCTCAGTTCAATCTCTCTGGAAACCTTCTCACAGACTCGCAATGTCTCCCAGGTGACTGATTCCAAATCACACCAAGCTGGCAATCAAGATTCATCACCACAGCCCATTACCAGGAGCTGAGAACCCTGGGACCGACCCAAAGTGCAGACCAGTGACACCAGGAGCTGGCTAGAGAGTCCCAGAGGGCATTGGGGGCAAATGGTCAAGAAAGTAAGACTGTGTAAAAGCCAGTGGACCCGGAGAGGGTGAGAGGTGCTGGAGACTCCAGAAGACAAGAGGCTACAAAGACCTGAGGGTGGAGGCTGTGTACAGACTGCAAGCCCCAGCCACTGGGAGAGTTCAATAGCACAGCCAAGGGCTATGAAGAGCTAAGGGACTTGACACTCAGCACACAGGAGCTTTAACTCTAGAGGGCCCCTGGGCCTTAGCACGCTGATCCCAGGGCACTAAGCCTCTGCCTCCAGCCCCTAGTGCAGTAAGCCGCCTGCTTTGAAAGTTTGGAGCCTTAAGCCTCCAGTTCTCAAGACTTACAGCTGTAAGCCTCTGGATTGGAGGGCTGGCTTGCGAATCTCTGAGACTCAGGGTCATCAGCGCAAAGGGGGCTGCCTCTTACTGTTCATGATTGAGAGAGAGAGAGAGAGAGAGAGAGAGAGAGAGAGAGAGAGAGCGCGAGAGAGCGAGAGCGAGCAAAACAACCCCTAGCCATCCATTTAGGACTGAACTCCATGAGAGAACACACTGGGATCATTTGAGTGACATCTGTCCAGGGGTAAACTCTGCGAGTGAAGTCGTTAATGATCTATCGACGTCCCCACCTGCCTTTCACAGGACCTAATATCAGAAGGAAACAATGAAAATTATGGCGGGTTTAATTTGCTCCTGCCCCAGAAGAATGAGCCCTGAACGACTGTATGGTATTAACCTTTGCATCTCCAGACCACATTGGAGGACAACCAAGAACTTGGCAGATAAAAAAAAAAAAAAAAAAACGATGTCCTGTGAGTGCTCGGGAAGGTTGTGAAAACATACTGTTTCATGAACAAGAGGCTCAGCCCTGCCTTTCTAACATCTGCTCCCTCTGCTTCACCTCCACTCTCACCAGGAGTTCCCTATGATGACTCGAGCAAGGAGGAGGAAGCCAAGATGGGCTTCAGAGGGACCTGCCTGATGCGCAGGAGGCAGCCCAAAGCAGACTGCTAGTCCTACACTACCGTCCTTGAATGTCCTCTAGAAATAGTCGGCGAGGAAAACCATCCTACCTCCTACGTGGTTGGTCTTTCTTTCTTTCTTTCTTTTTTCTTTCTTTCTTTTTTTTTCTGGAGCTGAGGACCGAACCCAGGGCCTTGTGCTTGCTAGGCAAGCACTCTACCACTGAGCTGAATCTCCAACCCCATGGTTGGTCTTTCTATGGGACATTTTATCGCCCAGTTTTGCTGGGTGAGAAATCTTGACATTACATATTATCTGCTTCGTAAACAGCGGTTGACGTTAAGTTAGCTGGTTGGGAATCCGGAGGAAACAGACTAGAAAATCAGTACCAGGGAGATTTAAGGAGCCAGAGGATAGGCATCTAGGAAAATGTCTCAAGTGTCTATTCCCCGAAAGACCTTTAGTCCACGGTGGGAAAGGTGAAGAATGGTAAAGATCAGCCCTGCAGCCACCGGTCAGCTCCTTCTCAGCCACTGAGGGACTCCTCGGTGGGCTCATGCACAGAGCTGGCATGAAATCGGGAGTGGAATCCATGAATGGAGTCAAAGGCACAGGCTCCCTCCTTCACAGCTGATCTGATTGCCTTCCCAGTTTAGACTCAAGTTGTAACAGCATCAACTTTCGGCCTCTGTTGTTCCTTCCTGGTGGGACCAGCCTGCCCCCTGGTGGTGGATGGACTCTGTTCAGCCCTTTCCATCATAATGTCCCATCTGCCCTCAGGGATTCAGACTTGCTCTGGATTTGAAGAGCATTTGCACCTACCACTGATAGAGTAACATCATCAGCCATCACACACACTGCTTCTGTCTAAGCAACACACATTTCAGAAGAGAAGTAAGTCAATAGGATACTGTGTGTGTAATTCTGTGACCTATGCTGCCCGGAACTTGTTAGGCGGGCACACACACACAACACACCAATGCAGTGTTGAATGTTGGCTTTGGTCCCCCTTGACTGTAAAGGGGAAGCAGGGCTGCTTACCACAACTGAAGTCAATCTGCTGCGGGTGGATGACCTCCATGGGGTCCCGGGGCTGTCTCCTGACGCTGCCATTTTTAATTTGCATGATGGAAGTCCAGCAGGAGGTACGGTCACCCTCTTCAGGGTTGACCACCAAGATGAGACACGTATTGGGAGGAAGACTGTATTGCTCCAGCAGGTGCAGTGTCCTAGTCAGGGGAGGGGCTGGCTGATTTCAAAGGGAGCGTGGCAGCGAGGGAGAGAAGGTGCATCTGACAACGTAATGCTCTTAACCGGACAGGAAAAAGCGCGATTCAGTTTTCTCACCTACAGGCTGATATTTTAACACATTTTCCTCTCTGCTTATTTCACTATTTCTGTTACAATTATTTATTTAAGTGCGTGCATGCGTGCGTGCGTGCGTGTGTGCGTTTGTGTGTGTGTGTGTGTGTGTGTGTGTGTGTGTGTGTATGCATGCGTACGCACAATGCTCTTGTGCACATGCCATGGCATGCATGTAGAGCTCAGAGGACGTCTTAGGGAGTGGGTTCTCTCCTCTCACCACACGAGTTCTGGACACTGAACTGCTGTCATCAGGCTTGGCAACAGATGCCTTTATCCCCTGAGCCATCGCCCCAGCCCCATTTCATTATTTTACGTGAGGTGTACAGTCGGGGTTACTGCACGTACCCGTGGATTACAGAGCATCACGGTGGAGTCAGGATGGAGTAGCTGAGATTGGTCCTGGCTCGGAAGTCCTGAACGTTTAGGTGGACTCAGAACTTAGAAAGCAGGAATTCAATGCTACTGACAGAGGATCGTATTCTGTACTAGAAGGAGTGACAGTCATCTTAGATCAGCTGGGAAGCATGAGTGTAAGACCATGAGGACCTGTGTATGTCGACACTGAGTCCCGGAAGGGGACACTGTAAAGGACAACTGTCATTCTCTCTGGCTGTCCAGCTGACCTGCTTCATGAGTTTGGGAATGCCATAACAGAAGCTGGGAATTTCAAGCATTGTCTGTCTCGGCCTCCTCGGACTTAGATCCCTGGAACCAGACATGTCAGGACTTCCAACAAGGAGCAAAGATGGCGGGCGATCCTTGAGGAAGATGGGGACCAGAAGTGGTAGAGAGTGGTGCTGGCGGACACAGAGCTGTTTAATCTGCATTGACAACCAGCACACCCAGGGCAAACTGCAACATCACACCGCCCTCTCTGTGGACTAATTCTAGGCATTTCCCCGTTGCTTACTCACACCACATTCTTCGGCCCCCCAGGCTGGAGCTATAGCGAACTCTTTGTTACAGGCAGCCAGTCATTTTATCTTGCGTACAAGTAAGAGTGCAGTTGAGTCCATGTGCGTGAGTCTGATTACTAAATGTCCAGTCTGCTCTTGACCCATGCCTCAGTTCTGACCAGTCCTGACCAGACATGACCGGGCTGCCTTGAACTAAGTTTCTTTCCTTTCTTCCTGTGTTCACTTTTCGTCAACCTCCTTTGATCCTGTTTCTGACCTGACTCTCTTGGTAAACCGTTCCTGGGTGCTGGAGCCCCTAGTCTCTCTGCCTTGGCAGAATAAGACTTGAGACTTGGACAAGTCAAGATGCTATTCAGCTTGGAGGAAGTCGCATGGAGTTTCACTGGGATGCATTTAAGCTTCTGCCAATGGCCCCCACTTCTTAGAAGACCTTCATGAGGTTCCTCATTCGATGTTTCCATTCTCCTTATTTTCATCGTCCCTCTCTCTATGACCTGAGGGCCTGACGTCCAACTGTCACTCTTTAACTAGTGAAACTGCACCAGCCACCTCCCGCTGACGGTGTCCCAGCTCTTCTCCACCGGCCCCTGCAGAGCCCTGCGCTGGTACTGGCCTCCCTGTGGGCTCCAGAAGCACCACACTCTGGCTGGTGACAGGGGCTGATAGGGGTGCTAGCTCCAACCCCATGAAACACTAGAGTTTTACCGTTAAATACACCAGGAAATGCAGGAGTCCCAGAATGAGTTGTACAGAGCAACTTCAAGCAACGCGCTCCATCTTTCCAAAGAATCCAGATGCCCCTAGGTCAAATCGAGGAGGGGAGGCTTCGCCTTCTTGGGAGATGTAGCACCGCATAGCAAGGTATTCTGTGGTTCAGCCATGAGCAACAGGGATCTCTTCAGTGTTTCTTCAGGGAGATGTGAAATCCTCATGTCAACAAGACTTCTGGCAGCCTACTCTTCCACTCCCATACCCAAAGGTGCACAGGTAGGCTAAGTCCCGTTTACGGTTCTCACATGCAACAGGTTGGTCAGTGCAGCCAGTCGGTAACAGGTTGCCCTGGACTGCTCAAGACCATCCTGGCTTAAACACTGACAGTCCCAAGTTCATGAAAATCTCAAGTGCCAGACCAAATCGGACAACTGGTCACCCTAGCAGTCCACCACAGTAGAAACAGAATGTCAAAGACTGAAATCAACAGAGAGTTATGGTAAAAAGTATTCGATACCCTTAGTGGTGGCACACAGTATTCTTTCTTTGTATCTCCTCTCGGTGCATTTCCTTAGGCCCACCAAAATAGTAAAGCAATTACCATTTTGTTCCGGCTTGAAAATCCTCATGGACATCCCAGAGCCCGCTCTCTTCTGGCTGGCTGGCTGCTCGGTGAAGTGTTCCCTGCATCCCTGCTTCAACCTCCCCTCCTCTCGTCCTTTTAGCTGGTCTCCTCCAGGCCTCTCCACTTTGTCTGCATCTTCTTCATATCACGGCAGTCCAACCGCATGTCAGGCGGTCACCTCCTTGACTAATTACGTGCCTTGGGCAGCAAATGCAGCAAAAACCGTGTAAGCATCTTACCCAATTATTGTAATTGCCTCTCAGGCCCATGCACACAGACAGAGACTGTGTTAGTCAGGAGAGTTAAATGCCTATTGAAGGTCAAAGCCCACATGTCTGAGGGTTAAAAAAGATAGAAATAAATGATTTTGTGTCATTGAAGAGTGAAGCAGGGGCAGTGGATGAAGGACCAAGGATGGTGGTAGAGATCTTCCTCTTCCTCTTCCTCTGCTCCCACAAGCTGGGAGACCACAGAGACGTAATTGACCAGCCCAACTCTCCATTTCCTCGTGAATGAAAGAATGAAGCAGTTACACGGGTCATCACAAAAGTCCTTCCCATCACTGCAGTTTAGGGAAAGACAGAATACCACGCAGGGTAAGATCCAAACTAATGAAGGTCAAAGATAATGAGGCTGGATCCAGGCCTGAAATACACCTGCTTCTCCAGACTTAATCCTGCTACCTCTCTATAATGTGGGATGTCTTTCTGTATGCTGCGAATATGTGTTGCTCTGATTGGTTGATAGATAAAGCTGCATTGGTCTATGGCAAGGCAGCTTAGAGGCAGGAGGAAAATCCAAGCAGATATGTGGAGAGAAAAAAGGAGAGGAGGGGGAGACGCCAGCCGCCGAAGGAACAGCAAGATCCCAGCAGACTGGTAATGCCACAGCCATGTGGCAACTTATAGATTAATAGAAATGGGTTAGGTTATAAGAACTAGCGAGAAGCCTGCCATAGGCCAAACAAATGGTAATTAGTATAAGCCTCCGAATGATTATTTTATAAGTGGCCACAGGACTGCAGGGCCTGGCAAGACCAGGAAAAACTTAAGACTACATCTCTAAGCATGCTAGCTTTTAGAGAAAGGAAAGAGGCATTTCTGTAACTGCAATGGGCAGGCTGTGATCTCCTCCTAATCACCAGAATCTACAAACATGCCCGGTTATGAGCCAAAGGGAGGGAAACAGGACTGTAAGGATTAAAATTGTCAGTTAGTTGAACTTAGGTAACACAGTGTACTGCTTTGTTCAGAGACATAGAAAAAGAAAGAAGGAGAAAGAAAAATGGGGGAAGAAGAGAAAGAGGAAGCAGAGGAAGGGAAACAGAGGGCAGAGAAAGGGAAAGAGAAAGGAGAGGAAGAGAAAGAGAAAGGGGGAAAAGAGAAAGAGAAAGGAGAGGAAGGGAAAGAGAAAGGAGAGGAAGGGAAAGAGAAAGGAGAAGAAGAGGAAGAGAAAGAGAAAGGAGAGGAAGGGAAAGAGAAAGGAGAAGAAGAGGAAGAGAAAGAGAAAGGAGAGGAAGAGAAAGGAGAGAAAGAGAAAGAGAAAGGGGGAAAAGAGAAAGAGAAAGGAGAGGAAGGGAAAGAGAAAGGAGAGGAAGGGAAAGAGAAAGGAGAAGAAGAGGAAGAGAAAGAGAAAGGAGAGGAAGGGAAAGAGAAAGGAGAGGAAGGGAAAGAGAAAGAGAAAGGAGGGGAAGGGAAAGAGAAAGAGAAAGGAGGGGAAGGGAAAGAGAAAGGAGAGGAAGAGAAGGGAGAGAAAGAGAAAGGAGAGGAAGAGAAACAGAAAGGAGAGGAAGAGAAAGAAAAAGGGGAGGAAGAGAAAGGAGAAGAAGAGAAAGAGAAAGGAGAGAAGAGAAAGAGAAAGGAGAAGAAGAGAAAGAGAAAGGAAAGGAAGAGAAAGGAGAGGGGAGGGGAGGGAATAGCAGCAGAGTGTTCTGAAGTGGTCGTAATACAATTGGGAGATTCTGTGTTTATTAAAAGTATAAAAACATTAATCTGCATTAAGTCTGACTTAAGCGTTGCACAATTGGACATGTGCACCTCATACACATGTATAGTATTTATGTTTGTGTATCATTTCATAAATAATTTAAATTTTAAAAAGAATAATTTGTGGGCAGGTGAGATGGCTGAGCAGGTGAAATTGCCACCAAGCCTGATACCCTGAGTCCCAGAACCACACAGTGGACGGAAGGACACACTCAGCAAGTTGTCCTCACCTCCATGTCTGTGCACAGCACGCACACACACACCTCCACGTCTGTGCCACAGCACGCACACACACACACACACCTCCACGTCTGTGCACAGCACGCACACACACACCTCCACGTCTGTGCCACAGCACGCACGCGCACACACACACACACACACACACACACACACACATGCAAAATAAATACATTTTAAAGTTTTAAAAAGTATTTATGCTGGCCGGGCGGTGGTGGCGCACGCCTTTAATCCCAGCACTCGGGAGGCAGAGCCAGGCGGATCTCTGTGAGTTCGAGGCCAGCCTGGGCTACCAAGTGAGTTCCAGGAAAGGCGCAAAGCTACACAGAGAAACCCTGTCTCAAAAAAACCAAAAAAAAAAAAAAAAAAAAAAAAAAAAAAAAAAAAAAAAAAAAAAAAAAAAAGTATTTATGCTACAAGTAAAATGGAATTCAGGTCTGGCATCAGATTGTGACCAATGCGTTTTTCACTGACATTAATGACCGACTAGGCATTAAAAATAATGTAGATGGAACCAAGAGCCAGCAAGTACTTGCTGCCAGGCCTGATGACCTGGGACCCACATGGTAGAAGGAAAGAACTCACTGCCACATGTGCACACACACACACATAATACACACACACACACACACACATACATACACACATACACACACACACACATACACACACATACACATACATACACACACACACATACACACACACACACACACATACATACATACACACACACAAGGTGGGAGAGAATAAATGTAATTTAAAAATTTAAAAATAATGCAGAAAGGCCAGAGAGATAGATAGTAAAGTGAGTTCTCTAGTCCTTGTGTTTGATTTGCATGAGGATCAGTTTAGTCCCTGCCACCAATGTGAATGAAGAAGATTGGCATGGCAGTGTACTCCTGTGACCCTGTCTGCGCTGCAGAAGAGGAGACAGGAGCTTGCTGGCTGGGCTGTCTGGCCAAACCGGCAAGATCTAGGTTCAGTGAGAGATACTGTCCTCAAAATAAGGTAGCAAGCATTAAAAAAGAAGACATCCTCTGGGCGGTGGTGGCGCACGCCTTAAATCCCAGCACTAGGGAGGCAGAGCCAGGCGGATCTCTGTGAGTTCAAGACCAGCCTGGTCTACAGAGCGAGATCCAGGACAGGCACCAAAACTACACAGAGAAACCCTGTCTGGGGGGGGAGGGAGATGCCCAACATCCATCTCTGACCTCCACACATACATGCACACATGCACTAACACCCACACACATATGCACACTCACATACACACATGCACCACAGATCACACACACAAATGTACACATACAATAATAACAGGCATTAGAGACAAGTCTTCATCATGGAGGAGAACCCCAAATCTTTCAGGATGGCTAAAACCTCTGGCTTTTATCTACAAAGTACTAGGAATGTCTCCAACTACTGTGACGACAAAAATATGCCCCACATCTGAGCATGGTGGTACACACCTATAATCCCAGGACTTGGGAGATGGGGGCTGGTAGATCAGGAGTTCAAGCCAGCCCTGGCTACTTCATGGTTTTAAGGCCGATCCATCTCAAACAAACAAATAAATGCCCACAGATTTCCAAAAGACTGAGATGAACCCTCACTGAACAACATGGTTCCTACTGTAGACAGTGCTGATCCAAACACTCCACTTTGAATGGAGAATGATGAGTGAGGTATGAAGTGGAGCATCTCATAGGTGCCCACTTGGGGTTTGTGTATTTTATAGTTTGGGATGAAACACAGTAGTTGCATGTATTTATAGGGTACAATGTGGCATTTCAATTCCTGTTGCATGATGTTTTGTTTGTGTTCTGACAAATAAAGCTCGCCTGGAGATCAGAGGGTGGAGCTAGCCACTAGTTAACCATAGAGGCCAGGCAGTGGTGGCACACACCTTTTATCCCAGCGCTAGGGAGGTGGACACAGGATCTCGGGCCCATTCAGTCTGAGATTTCGTAGAGGTAAGAACTCTCCTTGAGTGGCTGGCTGCTCTGCTTCTCTGATCTTTCAGCTTTCTCTCTGATATCTGACTCTCTTTTTAATTGTTAAGACTAATTAGGCTCGTCCTTCAAATTCCTGCATTCAATGTGTACTGGTCAGATCTGGTAACTGACATGCTTACAACCTCAGATGCACGGCATTCCTTTGTGTGGGAAATGTTCTCTACAGGCTATCTTGAAGCATCCAATGAAAAGGGCATGACCACAGGTACCCTGCTACACTATAGAACATTAGAAGTTACCTCTCCAGTCTGTCTGAAGCCCCTGGGCCCACTGACCATTCTTGGTCCCTCCCACCAAACAAGCTTTCTCTCAAGAGCCATTGGTGGATAGTGGATCCCCTGCATAATGTGTTGAGAATCTGTCTTTGTGCTCAGCAAGAAGGGACTGCCATTCTCTATCCATAATGTCCTGTGTGAGCAAGACGAGGGGTCAGGGTAGCCCACAGACCGTGTATTTGCCACCCAGAGATGCAAACTCGTTTCTTCCGGATGCTTTTGGTAGGTTTGTCTTGTTTTGCCCAAACACTGAAATCAACTTTTGCCAAAAAAATAAAACTTTAAAAAAATTGCAATTGACTCAGATCACACTCTTTTCCCACATTTTGCAAAACGTTTCAGAATTTAGAACCAAGAAGGAAGTGCCAGGTTTGAATACTCAGAGCCATGTGCATTCCGGAGAGCAGAGAAATCTGTGGAAAGGGTGTGGGAGCCCGTTTTCAGGTTCCTCGTGGCTTTACCCAGCAGGTCCGAATAGAGGATGATCAGGACCACGGGCCTGAGTGCAGGTGTCTGAGATGGCCTGCACTTGGCTGTGCTGGGGGAGGAGGTCTTTTGCTCCACCCCTTGGCGTCTCTATAAAAACCCTGGACCAGAGACAGTCCGGGCCCATTGGAATAGGTTCCAGGCCCTCTCGAGGCTATCCTTTATTTTCTATCTGTTTATCTCCGCAAGATTTTCCGCTATAAATCCTTCTATCTAATATTTCCTGCTGCTCACACTCAAGAAAACTCTGGGGAACTGTGGGGGTGGTGGGTAAACGCCCCACAGAATGGCGCCGTGAACAGGGACTAAAGAAAAAAAGGGACTAAAGAAAGGGGAAAAAAGGGACTAAAGGGGAAAAAAGGGACTAAAGAAAAAAGGGGAAAATAAGGGGGGACTAAAGACAAATGAACAGGGACTTAAGACAAAGTAATAGGGACTAAAGATAAAGGAAAATAATAGTTTTATTACAGAGTTTTTAGTGAAAGTGCTGAGTCAGCCCTGCCAGTGGAAAGGCATGCCGGTGTTATGGAATATATATATTTTTATATATATATTTTTTTGGTGAGGCAGGGGTTTTATCCTCGAGAGAAAAGGAAAGCGGACTGGAAGGATGTCCGATGCTGCAGCGAAATTCTCTTCTGTCAAAATTTTCTATCTTCTATCCCTTTCTCAATTTCTATCTGTGATAAGTATAAGGTATAGGGTAGTAATATAGTTTAGGAAAAACTTAGAAGTGTAAGATTGTGTAGGAAAAAATAAGTAAGGCAACTAGACAAAAAAACTCTTCAATTTTCTAACTTTGGGGGCTTTGAAAGCAAATTGGAAAAAAAAATCTTTCTTTGGGCTTTTCGGGTAGTAAAAAAGCTCTTCTTTGAGCTTATGGGGAAGAAAAAGTTTCCTATGGAAGCTTTTGACCTGGGGACAGCTGAAATGCCAAGTCCAAGCGGCAGGAGAAAGTAATTTCTCCCTGAGGCAAAAATGGGGGTGTAAGAAGTCAAAGTTTAAAGTTGGGAAGTTTTGGGAAAAGTTGGTCTTTCTCCTGGGAAAAAAAAATCTTTCTCTTAAACTCTAAAGCTTTTCTTGAAAAATTTTGGGGGAAAAAACTCCCTAAAAAGCCTTAATCTTAAAAGCTCTCTTAACTTAAAAACTAAATTTGTCCTTCTAGGAGATGACAAAAATTAGAGAGAAAAATTAGAATCACCTGAAGATATTAGTATGGGGACCACCTGTGATTAGCTCTAAGAGAAAACAACAAACCTCTTAAGACAGCAAAACCTCTAAGTTCTCTTTCAAGCTTTAAAAATCATCCCTGCAATGCAGGAGGCAAGGACAAGTTTCTAAAAACTCCTTCTAAGCTCTGTCTCTTCAAGCTAGTAAAAGACAGTGGGTCAGAGTACCCTGAGGGAAACGCTTGGGAGAGTGTGGGTAAAAAGCTACAGAGAGCCCAAAAGGGCAGGAAACTTTGCCTGAGAAAAGCAAAATAGTCAAGCTTCACAGTTACAGCTGAGCTGAGGCAGCAAAGGTTTTGAGTGAGCATTTCAGAATGAAAAGGTGCTCCTAATCCTCCTAATGCAAAGATCCCCTGAAGCAATGCAAACTGTTAGCATTGTATCCTCACTTCTGACCAAAAACCCAGAGGCGACTGGTCAGCATCTCTGAGTTGGAGTGCATTTCGGGGATACTAGGGTTCCTGCAGTTGTAAACTTCCTGGGGCACAGAGCTGAGGCAGGAAGGTGCAGGACCCAGGGGAAGATTGCTAATGAACAAAACAAAGCTAAAGCCAGTGGGAACGGCACAGTTGTCCACTTTCCTACAAGTCCCGGGTTGTTAGGTCCACAGCTGCAAAAAGAAATCTGAGAAAAAAGCTTTCCTATCAGAGAAAGGACCTTTCTGGGAAAACAGTAAATCTGAACTGTGTCTGAAGCAGTTGTGCTGCTGAGTCAGAACGCTGTCTGGGGAAAGAGCCCAGCCAGGGCAAAACAGAACTGTCCAGGAGTAAAGCTTTCTTTCTGTCAGAGAAAGCATCTCTTTGAGAAAAGCTTTGTTTCAACTGACTCCTGAGATGAGGGAGTGTAGCCCTGAGGGGTGATGGCCTCTGGCATAAGCTCTGTCCTTGAGCACCCAGACAAGCAAACACAACCCATTGGGGGAATGGGCCAGGTGAAGGCCTAATGAGGCAAAGCACCTGTCCTAATGGGAGTTTAGAAATGGCAAAAACCTCCCTTGTTAGATTTTCAGTCTGTACGCAAACAACACAGACCCCGAAAACAAACGGACAAAAAGCGCCTACCTTCAGTAGCAGGGAAAGCCGCCACTGTAGTGTCCGAAACTGTTTCTGGGGTAGAGGGGATAAACTGAGATCAAACTGGGAACTGTCTGGGAGAAAGACTCTGAAGAAACAGAGGGGACAGATTCCTCCCCAGAAAATGCATGACCTGACAAAGCTGCTAGAGTTTGAGGCAGATTCGGGGGGAGAAAAAAAGCCCCTCCCTCCAAAGGCAGCTAGCAGACGTACAGAGCCGCAGACAGATAGCTGAAGCTCTGCATCTGTGGGGGAAGGAACAAGTGAAATAAGATAGATCAGTGGGAGAAAATCTCTCTGAAAGAGCTATGGAAAAGCTGTTGTACATGATCTTGCTTTTCACTGACTGGCTAAAACAAACACAAGCCCTGAGGAAAGTTGCTATCAGAAATGCCAGCCTCAATGCCGGCTAACGAGACAGGCGTGTTTCTGATCTGGGGGCCAGTGTCAACTGAAGGAGAGACACCTGTTGAAGCCAGCTGAGGAGAATAGAAATCTCCCAATGTCCCACAATTGAAAATGTAAAATGCTTGTTCAAATCTCCCGTTACAAAGGCAAGAGACTTTGTTCAAACCTCCCGGGCAAGTCTAGTAAAAGAGAACCCGTTGACTCTCAGACCCAAAAAGAACTATGGGAAATGAATGATATAAGGAAAATGATATAAGGGACTGATATGGAACTGATATTATTGACTGATATAAGGGAAAGGCATTCTGGGAAAGGTAGTTTTTCCACTAAAGATGGCGACATTGCCCTGAAACACTTTTGTCAGCTCTAAAATTAAAATACAGCTTTTAAAAATAAGGAGGAAAATCGTCTAAGAGTTTGGGTGTCAGTTCCAATGAAAAATTGAAAGAATATGGAACTAGGTGCTTCGCGGTTTGGGGCTCCGTTGGTAAAATGCCTTATTTAGCCTAATAGCTGTGCAAAGTTTTTACGGTAATTGGATGACAAAAAGCTACCTATAAGAGCAAACGAGTCACTTTAAAATCCTTAAAATACCACATAATAGCTGTTCAGTTTTTGGCAAAGAGCTTTACAGCAGCTAAATATGATAACTTCACCCTCAGCATAAAGTTTTTCAGTAGAACAAACCAAAAGTACTGCTGTGATAGAAACGTTTGTTTGAATTGAAGTTCTTAGGGGAGCTATTATGAATTTGGATGAAGGGACAACCTCTAGTTAAAAACTGTCTACAGCTGACAGTGCATCTCTGCCGGTCCGGAACGGCTGAGAGAACTGACAACTTTGAAGTGTGGCGTCCCGAGAATGTTACAATCCCCTAGCAACAAGTATCACAACTCTATAATGACAACACTCACTATATCCCAGTGCTTTATAACAAAGCTAACTGTAAACTGTAAACTTTAAAAATGATGTATGTACTTCCTGTCTAGTTAAGAGAATCTTTCTAATAGAGATGGTGATAATAAAGAGTAAGACGTAGAAAGATGAAAATAAGATATGTGAGTTTGTAAAAATTCTGTCTTGTTAGATCTGTGTTAAGAAATCTTTAGGTGTTTGCTAAGTTAGATATATGCTAATGGTAACCTATATAAGTTTGTAAAATAGATCTATAGAGTTCCTTTAAGAATATAAGCTTGTAAGAAGTATCTAAGGTAGTCTTAAGACATGTAGTAATAAGCTTGTAAGATGCTAGTTGTAAATGTAAGTTTAAATAAGAAATAAGATGGAATGAATATAAGGATATGAGAATTAATAAGAAATGTATTTGCTAAAGTAGTTCTATAGTTTCCTTAAAGTATAAATAAGTAGATGTTAATATGTGAGTTGTAAAAATGTGTAATGTTGAGTGAGTTTATGCTTAAGCACATGTTATGTGAGTTTGTGAAAAAGTGTAAATGTTAAGTGTGAGTCTATTAATGTACATGGTGAAAACACCTGAGACACAGGAGATAGTGTCCTAGTAGACTGCAAAGTAGGCAGTCTGAATGGTTTCAAAAGCTCCAGAAGCCGCTAAGAAGCTAAGAATGGCGGACGCCAGAACCAGCACAAGGCATCCGCAGCTGAGATCCGTGGAATATCAATGCAGCACAGAAAAACCTGAGCTAACAGCAAAAACGGTGCGGTTTAAAATATTACTATAACTAAAAAGGTCTGTCTGTGAGACAAAAGTTGCAGAGATGCTTGTTTGAACTAAAATTGTTAACTGCAAAAAGTTTTGGTTGTAAAACGTCTCTTCATATTTGGAAGTGAAAGCCTGATACCAGAATTTATTTCTTGTTTGAACTTTTTGAACTTAAAATGAGATAAAATTACAAAAAGATTTTGGTTATGGATTTCTTCAAATTTGGAAGGCTAGTACCAGAATTTATCATTTGAATTTTGGTACTTAAATGAAATGAACAATAGAGATTTCATTGCAATGGGACAATTTTGAGCTTACTTATAGTAATGACCTAAGAACGGTTTTCTGGAATTGGGTTAAAAATGGAACTGTTTAAATGAAGAAATGTATTTCTACTTAGAATAAAGATGCAATTTTGTGTATGCATATATGCTTTATTAACTGGTGACTTATGAATTGTTTTGTGGAACTGTTTATGTAAAAATGGAATTACTTATGGAAACTGGTTTTGTGTTACAAATGGAACTGTTTAAACAGAAAAGTTTGGGTTTTCTAACTAGGCTTGAGATTTTGCTTAAAAATTATAAAGAAAAGGAGGAGCTATGAGATTGAATTATGTTCGCAGAAACCTATTGATATTAATGCACCCTGGCTTTGTGGAATTGAGGAAATGTTTAAGTTTGATGTGAATACATCGAAGTTTTTTCTATGTTCTGTTAACAAGAAAATTCAAATGACTGAGTTAAAGTTGTAAGACGGAGAAAATTGTTAACTATATATAGCACCATATATGCTAATTCTAATGGTTCTGTTAAGAGTTTGCTTTGAGTTGTAAGATTGAGAAAATTGTGACTATGTATAGCAATATTTATGTTAACCTGTTAATGGTAATGATGAAGCTAAGGGATTCTTTAAGTTTGTAGTCGCCTTAAGAGTTTTGGTTTAGAAAGGGCTTGAGGCAGCTAAGACTGCTGTGGTCACCTTGGACCTAATTCAAAAGAGAAATGCCATCTATATCATCCTCTACTCCCATACTGGGGGAGGAGTAACAGCTATGGAGATTGCTGTAAGCCATTAATAGTTATTTTTTTTATATATTAAGAAAGGGGGACCTGTGGGAGCCCGTTCTGGGGTTCCTCGTGGCTTTACCCAGCAGGTCCGAATAGAGGATGATCAGGACCACGGGCCTGAGTGCAGGTGTCTGAGATGGCCTGCACTTGGCTGTGCTGGGGGAGGAGGTCTTTTGCTCCACCCCTTGGCGTCTCTATAAAAACCCTGGACCAGAGACAGTCCGGGCCCATTGGAATAGGTTCCAGGCCCTCTCGAGGCTATCCTTTATTTTCTATCTGTTTATCTCCGCAAGATTCTCTGCTATAAATCCTTCTAATATTTCCTGCTGCTCGCACTCAAGAAAACTCTGGGAAGCTGTGGGGGTGATGGGTAAACGCCCCACAAAAGGGAGACCAGAGGGTGGTGCCGCTAGCAGACACCAAAGCTGTTTAGTGCAGTTCACACACAAGCAGCTCCCAAGCTTAAGGCTGGGTTAGGGGCTGGAGAGATGACTCAGAGGTTAAGAGCACCGGCAGCTCTTCCAGAGGTCCTGAGTTCAATTCCCAGCAACCATCTGTAATGAGATCTGGTGCCCTCTTCTGGGGTTTAGGAATATATGCAGACAGAACATTGTATACATAATAAATAAACAAATCTTAAAAAAAAAAAAGACTGGGTTTTGTTGGGGTTTTTTGTTTTGTTTTGTTTTGTTTTTCGAAACAGGGTTTCTCTCTGTAGCTTTGGAGCCTGTCCTGGATCTCGCTCTGTAGACCAGGCTGGCCTCGAACTCACAGAGATCCTCCTGTCTCTGCCTCCCGAGTGCTGGCATTAAAGGCATGTGCCACCACCGCCCGGCAGGTTAGTTCTTACACTGAAGGCTTCCTTCCATGTCTTGGCCCCTGTCAGATGCATTAACAAGCTTCTTTAGAACTTATCCAGGATGGGGAGGAAGTAAGGGCACTGGAGAGAACTCACCTTCTGAAGAAAGGGAGGAACTGGCTGTCACCGCCGCCACTGCTGGAGGTGATGAGGCCTGTGATGGTGTCAGTGATGACCTCAAACCGCCTTGAAGATCAGGTCCTTTGACGTTCCTGCATAGGCATTCAGTTTCCACAGGAGGAACTGAAGCCCAGTGATGCTACATTATTTACCCAAGGCAACACAGCCAGTAGGCAGGAAGGAGAAAGGAGTTTGCAACATCCTGCTTTAAACCTAAATTAAATAGGTTTTTCCACAAATGTATTACTATGGATAAATAAAATTTTATATATAAAGATAGAGAGAGGGAGGAAGGGAGGGAGGGAGAGAGGGGGGAGAGAGAGGGAGGGAGGGAGGGGGAGGGAGAGAGAAAGAGAGAGAGAAAATGGCCCTCATTTCATAATAAAAGTAGTAGACATGAAGCCTTGAACTCAGAGATCCGCCTGCCTCTGCCACCCCCAGCTATCTTAATTTTCAGTTGCTAGAGGAGGTTCCAGCCCACTGGGGGCAGTAGCCCTGTTCCCTGGGAAGGCACACGCCTTTAATCCCAGCACTCGGGAGGCAGAGGCAGGCGGATCTCTGTGAGTTCGAGGCCAGCCTGGTCTCCAAAGTGAGTTCCAGGAAAGGTGCAAAGCTACACAGAGAAACCCTGTCTCGAAAAACCAAAAAAGAAAGAAAAAGAAAGGGCGAGAGGGCCGGGCGTGGTGGCGCACGCCTTTAATCCCAGCACTCGGGAGGCAGAGCCAGGCGGATCTCTGTGAGTTCGAGGCCAGCCTGGGCTACCAAGTGAGCTCCAGGAAAGGCGCAAAGCTACACAGAGAAACCCTGTCTCGAAAAAAAAAAAAAAAAAAAAAAAAAAAAGAGGGAGGGAGGAAGGAAGGAAGGAAGGAAGCTGACAAAGCACGAGCCCGTGAATGAGCCAGCGGGAGGCCTTCCCTGTGATGTCTACTTCAGTCTCCCGTTTGGGTTCCTACCCTGGCTTTCCTTGATGGACTGTGACGCCGCAATATAAGCCAAACAAGTCCTCTTCTCTTTCCTCCCTTTCGCTACTTTTGGTCAGAGCATCTTATCACAGCGGCGACAGAGACGGAACTAGACCCGCCTCTCCGAGGAGATGACATCTGATAATTAGATGCCTGAAGGAAGCTCCTGTGGTTTGGATGTAAAACGCACCCCCAGATAGGCCGTATGTTTGAGCAGTTGGTCCCCGCCCCGCCTCCCCCGCTCTTTGAGGTGTTCTGGGAAGGTCACGGGAACCATTAGGAGCTCACTGAAGGAAGGAAGTCACTGTAGGGGAATTCTTACGGTTTTATAACCCAGCCCCACTTCCGGTGCACAGCCCTCGGCTTCCTGGCTGCGGATTCAGTATGGCTGGCCGCTCCACCCTCCTGCCACTAAGCCTCACTCGCCATAATGGACTGCCTCCCCTCAAACGACAGCCAAAATCGACCTTTTTTGTCCCTTATGTGGCTTCCCATCAGGGATTCGGGGACAGCAACAAGGAAAGTACCTAACGCAGAAGGCAGCTGTGAAGAGCCCCGGAGCCCCGGTGTGCAGGGTCCAACCCACAAGCAGAAGGATGTAGCGCAGGAAGGAGTGGAGGGCTGGGCGAGTGCTGGAGAAAGAAGGGGTCTGAGTAGGTGGCGCCCTTAGGAAGGAGCCTGGCCTTGCGCAAGCCACGCGCAACGGAAATGTACTGGCGGGGTTTATTAAGCTGGGGGTGGCATGTGAAGAATGCTCGGGCTGCACTTGAGGAATATGTCTGTAGAGTGGGTCATTCCGAGGTTCTCGACAGAAGGCCAGGCCAGCGGTGGTGATGCATGCCTTTCACCTTAGCACTCCGGAGGCAGAGGCAGGAGGATATCTGTGAGTTCAAGGCCAGCCTGGTCTACAAAGTGAGTCCCAGGACAGCCGGGGCTGTTACACCAAGAAACCCTTTCTCAAAAGGGGGGGGGGGGAGTCAGGCCAGCAAGCACGGTAGCTCATGCTAAGCTAGGAGCATAAAAGACTGAGCAAGCACCCTCCTGAATGCTTAAGGGAAGTTCCTTGTCTGTGTATCCTTCATAATGGGTGTTAACAGCTTAGATGCAAGATTGTAAAACATCGGTAGCGAACTTCTCCTCCGGGGTTCTCCCATTGTGCTGTAAGCCTGTATTTAAGACCTCCTCCCTCCTTCAATAAACTGCATTTGGCAATAAATTAAAAAAAAAAAAAAAAAAAGACTGAGCAAGAAAAGGGCAGAGCTGGACATGCCTTGGAAGGACACTGGGCTTACTCTGAATTAGAAGAGTCCGGGGAAAGTAAGAATCTGGCATCTCGTGTTTGGCCTGGGTAGCTGAGTGCATCCTCATGCCATGGGTGGATATGAGGAAGACTCGTGAGGAAGTAACTGGTTACTTTTCCTTTGGGGATTGGGATAGGAATTTGGTCATGAGTTCTGTTTCAGCCCCATTAATTTTGAGAAGCCTATTAGGCATGAGGGGGGGATTGCAGGCAGAACTTTAGAGATACAGTTGTGAAATTCTAGAGAAAGGCCAAGCCTAGAGAAACACAGCCAAGCTCTCCGTGGGAGCCAGCCTCTCGCGGCCATGCGCACCTGTGAGTGCACCGAGCCCCAGGCAGACTTGTGAGAGTGTCCCTTCTGCAGCTCGACTGATAATGTTCTCTATTTGCATCTCCTTTTAGAGGTGCTGCAACACCTTCAAGTCCACAGCCTGTCTC
This sequence comes from Peromyscus maniculatus bairdii, assembly GCF_049852395.1. Classification (NCBI taxonomy): domain Eukaryota; kingdom Metazoa; phylum Chordata; class Mammalia; order Rodentia; family Cricetidae; genus Peromyscus; species Peromyscus maniculatus. The sequence goes on along the minus strand of NC_134863.1, from coordinate 79,503,659 downwards.
TCTATTCCACTGCTTCAAACCAAACCTTCTTAAACATTTTCCACTTGCAACCCCATTTTGCCCAAGAAATACTTGTGAATACACATGCACATGTTTATGTATGTGTGTGTGCACCTGTGTGAGTGTGCATGCACATTTCTGTATGGGTGCAAGTGGGGCTCAGAGGTCAACACTGAGTGTTTTCCTCATTTGCTTCTCCACTGTGTCTTTTGAGGCAGGGTCTCTCACTGAATCTAGAGCTCATTGATTCAGGGAGACTGGCTAGCTAGCAAGCCCCAGGGATCCTCCTGTGTCCACTAGACTAATTCTTGATATTCATATACTTTTATCATTTATTATAAACAAAAGTAAATTGGCAGACTAGTGAGATGGATATGATTATTTTTGCATAAAAATTAAGTCTTGATTAAATATTTGATACAGCTTCATCAGTGTTCTTTGAAGTAAACAGATATTTTTTTTTTTTTTTTTTTTGGTTTTTCGAAACAGGGTTTCTCTGTGTAGCTTTGCGCCTTTCCTGGAGCTCACTTGGTAGCCCAGGCTGGCCTCGAACTCACAGAGATCCGCCTGCCTCTGCCTCCCGAGTGCTGGGATTAAAGGCGTGCGCCACCAACGCCCGGCTAAACAGATATTTTGATTTTATAATGGTCAATGCTGAGAATGCTAAATTGCATAAATACACAGTAAGAAAAAAAAACCAGCAGAAGTATGTTTAGAGCCATTTCAGAAACTGCTGAAAATTCTGTCCTAATCCTGAGCCAAAATTAATTTAGCAATTTTTAGATTATATTATTTTTAATTACATGTATATTGGAGAGTGGTTGTGCACATGAGTTCATGCTGCAAGCCGCAAAAATATACAAAGTAGGATTTCAGCTGATTATGACAAAGCTAATACCTGGAAGAAGCCAAGGGCCTTCCAGAGGTCAAGCTGAGGCCCAAGGAGCTATGGTGATATTTGACTTTTGATTACCAGCCATTTCCTGCTATGAGTTTCTTGTGTGCTATTGTAGCTTTTCCATCATTTCCATCAGGGGCACCTTATCCCCTCTACTAAAGGAATATTTAGATAACCTTGTGTGCTGACAGCTATGCACAGCCAGAACCCCAGTTCAAGCCTCCCTGTAATTATTGTCATTGGCAGTATCCGGACAGGACCGTCCCCAGACGGAGGAAAGTACCTTATCAGAGATGCCTCTGTACTAAGAACAGACTTAAGTGTCCAGATTACCTGTTTGAGAAGGCCTGGCGGATGTGCCAATTACGCTTAGCTTCCTCCTTTCCCAAATCTTACCTCTAGTTCCAGATCTCCCTTTAACTATCACCAGAGGCATCTACCTGTGCACAGGTTGCCTAGCGACCCAGCACACTTTCCCCCACCCTGCAGAAAAATGGCAGATAGCTTGGACAGATAGGAAAAAAGGACACAGGAAAAAAGAAGGCAGTTTTATTTTCTCCCATTGATCTAGCAACTTACAGATTAACATTTTCTACCAATTTCTATCACATTTAAGACTATAGTGGAGCACATAAGATCCCTCTTCTTAGATATTACCCAAATTTAGCCTTTAGTTAATTCATTTCCCCATTAGTCACTTCCCTTTTGGGTTGCAAATGGTAATTAACAATTACTGCCCCTCTATGTGATTCTTATCACCCCTCCGTTTGACCCTGGAATCCTGGTGGTCACTGCCTGAGGAAAATTCCTACCTGCCTTTATGACCCTGTAGAATTCAAGCCTGGTGAACTTTCTCTTTCAAGGAATTGATTGCTATTGCTTGGGTTTATAACTGGATTCCTGGGAGACTTAGGAGGAATGTGGAGAACTGAGAGACAGGGAATGGGGAGGGATAAGGAGGATTTTGACCAGAGAGTACGTGTGGATGAGATGGAAGATGAGGAAGAGTCAGATGGGGAAGTCCTCCCTGGGTAAGAGCAAGATGAAAAGGACCTAGATGAGGCAGAATTAAGGAGAGAGAATTAAGATAGAATTTAGAGGGAGCAGTAGATAAATATAGAGAGAAATCAGGCAAGAAAGGAGCTAGACATGAGAACAGAACCGAAGCTGTGTATAAAGGATGTTATGCCAGAGGAATTAAAGCAAGTGGACTATAGAGCTTGGTGTGCTGAGATTCTATTTCCCAAAAATAGTCCTCACCGTTAGTGGTTCTCTCTCCTGAGTCCCTGGGATGTATAATATTAAGGCTGGTCCCTCTAATAGTATACAAGAAGTTCAGGTACCCATGGAGGCTAGAATTACAAGGAGTAGTGAGCTAGGAACGAAACCCTAGTCCTCTGTAAGAGCAGTGAGCACTCTATGCTGAGCCATCTCTCCAGTCCCTCATTTAGCAACTTTTTATGAAACCCAAATCAGGAACTCCAACAGCAATCTTTAAAACCAAATATCCTAACACAATTCAGTCCAAAGATATACTCATTTGATACATGCTAGAGAATTATAGTAGGCAAATATCAAAAATCTTTGTTTCCATAATTAAAGCATTATTTTTCTATAATAATAGAAAACATTTAATGGACAGCAAAGACACTGAAGTTTATGCCATACAATAGTCTCAGGTCCAAGCTGAGGCACTTCCGGCCATGCTCATGGGCAGTGTATAATGTAACAGAACAGTGTGAATGTAGATTGTTCACTGCCAAGGCTGCAGTGAAGTCACATGATGCAATATGAGCGAGCACCCCCAGAAACACTTCAAATTCATTATGTGTTTAATTTTGAATTAATTGCCAGATTTTTTTTAATGACCCTCACACTGAGTTACCTGGTCCCATATGGCTTCCTAAGCCACAGTTTAAGAAGCTGGGTTTTAAACATTAAAAGGCATGGATGATAGAGTCGTTGAGAACAGTAATTACCTCCATCAAATTCATCTCTGACAAGGTTCACGGATAATGGCGTGGAGGCTGCACACCTGCTCAGTTGCTATTCAAAAACAGGCAACATTCTGTATTGTGTACATAAGTGCCCTCTGCTGTTCAGAGTGGTTTTGTCCATTAACGTAGATTCTTCAGTTAAACAATACAAAAATACTAAATTACAGCTCTCTTAGATTTTTGTGAATTCTTGGGGAGAGGGGAAGCTACATGATGAGCAATTTTGAAGCAATTTCAATTGGCTATAATTGATAACACCTCTATAGTAAAAGATCAAATCCTCTATTTCTCAAGAAAGCAGCATTGCGTGAAAGAAATAAAGTATTTTGACATTCAAGGCTTACTCTTTTTACTGTGAATTACCCAAAATCTGGAATATTTTATTCTTGAATTAAGGTGTCAATTTATGGCTTAAAGAAGATGGAAAAGCTGCCAACCCTTTATAAAGTCTTCATAGGAATTCCACATGACACTAACGGTCTAAGATTTCAAACACCTCTAAGAAACCTCATCATACCTACATGTGTGATTTTTTTAGAAAATGGATACAGTGGTGTTTCAACTGGGCTGAAGGGATGAGCTGCATCGGTAGATCCCTGTCGATGGGGGGGGAGAGAGGGAGAGGGAGAGGGAGAGGGAGAGGGAGAGGGAGAGGGAGAGGGAGAGGGAGAGATGGCAAAGGGTGTGCTAGAGACACAGAGTCACAGACTCCGAGGATGGGCTGGCAGTGGGGGCCCCAAAAGACTCATTAACAGGATGATGAGCCGTGTGATTGAATCTCAGCTCCAAGGATGCTCTAAAAGACACGTGTGGTACACCCAAAGAGAGAAGGAGTAGGATGAAGAACAGACATCAAAGGACCTCTCACAAACAGACACCAGGTTCCCAGGTAATGTTGCCATGGCAAAGAAAACAACAGGAAAATACTGAGAGGAAGGGATGAAAGAAAGAGGGATGTTGACTGGGAGGATGGAAAACTGCTTCATAAACTATCACAAAGAATCTTCAAAAAAAGGTAGTTTTTTTTTTCCAGCAAGAACCATATCTCTTATGCTTCCCAGGCTTTTCTATGTATACTCCATCCCCTCTCTCTGCTCTCTATTTTGGATGGAGTTTGTGTGTGTGTGTGTGTGTGTGTGTGTGTGTGTGTGTGTGTGTGTTCGTGCGCCCGCAGGCATGCATGGCCTGGAATTCACTATGCAGACCAGGCAGGCCTTGAACTCATAGAGATCTACTTGCCTCTCTTTCCAGAGTACTGGGATTAGGTGTGCACCACCATGGGTGGATCCCATGTTCTGAGAACTTAACCAAGAACCAGGAATTGTAGTCACACTGGTGACTCCTAAGAGTCAACCTGTGGTAGTTTGAAAGAAAATGGCCCCCAAAGGGAGTGGCACTATTAGGAGGTGTGGCCTTGTTGGAGAAAGTGTGTCACTGGGCTTTGAGTCTCCTATGCTCAAGCTACACCTAATTCAGTTCACTTCCTGTTGCCTATGGATCAGGATGTAGGATTCTCAGCTCCTTCTCCAAAACCATGTCTGTCTACATACCGCCATGTCCTAACATGATGATAATGGACTGTAAGTCACCCCAATTAAATGTTTTCCTTTATAGGAATTGCTGTGGTCATGGTGTCTCTTCACAGCAATAGAAACTCAACTAAGGCAGAAATCAGTACCAAGAACCAGGGTGTTGCTATGATAGGCCTGACCATGCTTTTGTTTGAAGGAATATGGAACCTTAGGACTATGGATTAGAAAAGCAGTTGAGCTGGGTGGCGGTGGCGCATGGCTTTAATCCCAGCACTCGGGAGTCAGAGCCAGGTGGATCTCTGTGAGTTCGAGGCCAGCCTGGTCTACAGAGTGAGACCCAGGACAGACACCAAAACTACACAGAGAAACCCTGTCTTGAAAAAAAAAGAAAAAGAAAAAGAAAAAGAAAAAAGAAAAGCAGTTGAATGCTTTAAGTGCTGCTTAATGGAGCATACTAATAGGAACATGGGAGGCAGTGGTGCTGAGTGTGAGTTGATGAGCTGTGTAGGCCTTGCTCAAGAGGTTTCAGAGAAGAATATTAATATGTGGCCTAGAGATTGTTCTTGTACTATTTTAGTAAAGAACGTGGCTGCTTTTTGCCCTTGTCTGAAGAGTCTGCCTGAGGCTAAAGTGCAGAGATTTGGATTAATCCCCTTGGCAGAGGAAATCCCAGAACAGCCTAACACAGACTCTGTCATGTGGTTTCAAGTGTGCATACTTATAAAGACTTACAATGAAAAGGAGCAAGCTGAGCAAGGAAAAATACAAAGCATACAACTTGAGAAGGAAAGAAGCACAGGGAAGTGCAATAGAGCTAAGTCCTGTGTTCAAGGAGATAAAGAGATTAAGAAATGGAGTAAAGGAGAGGTGACCTCATGGCAAGATCCCACCCAGCTAAATTTCCAACTTGTGAAAGGAATTAAAGAAAAGCTTAGAGCTGGGTGTGGTGGTACATGCCTTTAATCCCAGTACTCCAGAGGCAGAAATAGATGGATCTCTGAGTTTGAGGCCAGCCTGGTCTACAGAGCAAGTTCCAGGACAGCCAAGCTTGGTAGTGAAGGAAACCATAGAAAACAGAAAGCTGATGAAGATGTAATAGAGCAAGGGGCCATGTTCCAGCCCCAGCAAGCAGCAGAACTTGGCAACTTGGCCATGGGGTTCTCTGGCTTTAGAGTTAAGAAGCAACTGAGGAAAGCCACTGAAGCCAGGCATGTGTCAGGGGTGTCCCTGAATGGAGGCCCAGAGAGGCCATTGTGTGAAACTGTGAAGGTGAAGCCTGGATTGCCTTGGAGACCCCAAAATGTTAGAGATGCCAGAACCATGGGATACCTGCTGAGGAAAGCTGCTAACAGGGAGTAGAACCATCCTCAAAAGAGAGAAGTGTGTTGCATTCAACAAAGCTGAAAGAAATTGGAGATCTGAAGAGCATTTTGACATCAGACACAGAGATGCAAAGTTTAGGGTTTGCCCAGCTGGTTTTTAGACTTTTGTCCAGTATTTCCTCACCATGCTCCCTTTCCTATGTTTTGGAATAGTAATGTATATCTTGGGCCATTATATGTTGGAAGTATGTGGTCTGCTTTTTTATTTTAACTTTACAGGAGATTATAGTTAGGAGTTGGCTTGAGTCTCAAAGAGACTTTGTACTTTAGACTTCTAAATAAGTTTGAGACTGTTATAGACTATGGGGACTTTTGAAGTTGGGCTGAATGCATTTTTGTATTATGATATGGCTACAAGCCTTTGGGCCAGGGAGTAGAATGTGGTGGTTTAAAAGAAAATGGCCCCCCTAAAGGGGGTGGCACTCTTAGGAGGTATGGCCGTGTTGAAGTAATTGTGGCCTTGTTGGGAGGAGTGTGTCACTGTGGGGGCGGGCTTTGCGATCTAGGCTATGCTCAAAGCTGTGCTTAGTTTATTAGCTCACTTCCTGTTGCCTATAGGTCAAAATGTAACACTCTTAGCCCCTTCTCCAGCACCATGTCTGCCTGTATTCAGCCATATCCTGCCATAATGATAATGGACGAAACTTCTGAACTGTAGGCCACCCCCAATTCAATGCTTTCCTTTATAAGAGTTGCCATGGTCATGGTGCCTCTTCACAGCAATAGAAACCCTAACTGAGACACAACCCTTGCCCGTTTTGTCAAAGAATAAACTACTAGCTCACAAAAGAAATCATTCCTTTCAAAATAGTTCCCCAGAGAAATCCTGACGATGAATCAGGACAGCATCAAGCACAACCTGATGCTTAGTTCAAACTGGAAGGGCTCTGGGACTCCTTAGAAGAGAGCTCTAGTTCTCCGGGAGTGAGTTTCAGCATTCAGTTCCTGCTCCGTTCAGTTGACCCCTTTCTCAAATATATTCACATGGTCCTGATGCTGTGCAGTCTCTCTGGGGAAGGACTACCGCAGTCAAAGAGAACTGTGCATGTGAAGGCACAGAGAAAGTATGGATGCTCGTGATGAAGCAAGAGGAAAGGCACCACTTGGGAGAAGAGAGGACCAGAGGGAGGAAGTCACCCAGCATTCCTACACTCCCATCAGCCCATAGGCTTAAGGTCTACGTCTACCGTCTCCCAACCATGTCAGCCTAAAGTAGTTGCTTTAGCAGGGCACCTGTTCCCTCACACGCAACACACAGATAATGGTAGCTCCTGCCATGTCGTGTTATTGGGACTAAAGTGGTAATACAGTGAAAAGCACTTTGTACGCTTCCTGGTACAATGTAGCAGGGGTGTGGGGGGGAGTGAATAAAAGCTAAGGGGACTGCAGGGGTGGCTGCAGAACGTGAAGGGCGTCTAACTTAGAGAGGTGTAGGTGCTCTCGGGAAAGGCGAGGGCTCATAGAGGCGGCTTGTTTGTACATTTTCCTATTGCTAAATATAGCATTCAAAATAAATAATATGTATGCATACATATCCCTATTATAAGTTCATATATATGAATACCAAAGTAGTTCCATGTAAGAGTTAAAGAATAATAATAGTGAAGCCGTGTTTGGGGTGTAACTTAGGACAGAGCACTTGCTTACAATCTGCTAAGTTCTATCCCAAGGACAGCAAAGAAAGAGGAGGGGGATTATTTTAGGAGGAGGAAAATCCTGTACCAACCAGCTAAGAAACTGAACACCACCCGTGTAGTGTATCACCAATGTAGCAGAATTCCTCGTAGATCCCACCCTGGTTGCCCTCCATCCCTCTTTCCTCAAAGGGTACTACCCTATCTGACTTGGTCACTCCTTATTTTGGTTGTTTAGTATATCTGCATGCTTCCTTATATGTAATCCTGGCTCGGCCATGTCTAAAGATCACATAAATAGTGTTATAAACTTGTTTTTCTGAGACTTTCTGTTGTCGTTCAACTTTCCGGTCCTAGAGAACCTCCCACGGGGTGGTGTTAGCTCTATCCATTCATCGGCTCTTAGTTCTGCTTTGTGATCTCAGTTTCATCTACTCTTTGGTCCGTGGACATCTGGGTGGGTTCCTAATTGATGCGTCGGCTCAGGCCACTGGCGGAGCTCAGTAGCAGAGCCCGTGTTCAGCCCGTGTGGGGCCGAGGGTTCAATATTTGGCACCCAAACCAAAGAAATGCTGCCAAGAGTTGCCTCCAGTGGAGCCTGCGTACCACAGCAGACTTCCTCGGCGTTCACTACTCGAGTCTGGAATGATGGAAGAGACCTAACTCTCCCTCTCTCTGCCAGCTGCCTGCCTATGATCTCTTTGCATCTTTATTCCTGGACACATCTAAACACAGTCAACAGCTGTTTAAGGAACAGCCATTCGGCAGTGGCAGGGTCTATGGAAGGGAAGTGCCTTGCCCAGGTAAATGAGCAGGAGAGCAGAGAACACTGTAGAGGGTCCTCTAGAGGACACTCCGTAGAGAGGCTCTTGGATCTAGCAAGATGCACTCCTTTTGAGGGAGAATGCTGACGGTCTCGTTCCTGGATATGAGTTGCCCACCAATGGTACTGCACCTAGCGGAACACGTTTAGGAATGCTAATGCTCTAATGTCCCTGGTCCATGGAAAGGATCTGGTTACAGAAAAGGTGTCGTGCATCTTCAAGCCTAGCCTCACTTGTGGGTTACTCAGGCATCCTGACCCACTCTACAGGAATACTATGTGACATGACAGGTAACCGACAGTAATAGGCTGGTGGAACCTCTAAAACCGGGCATATGTGGAGTTCTGTTTACAAGTAACAACAGGTGACGCATGAACCGGTTGGAAGTAGAACTGAACATGAGTCCATATGGTACTTCCTGGTGACAGCTTGAGTCTTATTAAACTGAAAAAGGTTAGTTTTGTATAAACAGGACTTTCCCCACACCACGGGCTTCCTTTACCTCCTACATAGCAAAACAAAGTTGTGGGGGGTGAGGGGAGGTTGAGGAGGAAGGCAGGAAGGACAGGAAGCAGAGGCAGGTTTCTTGAGGGGCAGCAATTCCCTGTGCAGACATCACCTGCACACAGGGCATGGCCTCATCTTCATCAGTCATGTTATCCTGTTTGACCAAGGACTGGGGAGACAGGCACTTCTCTCGCTGGCTGCCTTGTGGCTGGTCCAACTGCTTTGACAGGAATATGGACCCTCAGTAGCAGGTGATACCATGAATCATTGCCATGCCCCCACTCATTAAGAAAGGAGAAACCCTCACAAATCACTGGGGGCCAAATGCAAATGATGCCGATGGTGAGACGTGTCCTGTCCCAGCAGATGCTGATGGCTTGGCATGGGCTGTCTCAGTAGATGCTGATGGCGTGGCATGGACTGTCTTAGCAGATGTTGATGGTGTGGCATGGGATGTCCCAGCAGATGCTGATGGTGAGGCATGGCCTGTCTTAGCAGATATTGATGGTGTGGCATGGCCTGTCTTAGCAGATGCTGATGGTGTGGCATGGACTGTCTCAGCAGATGCTGATGGTGAGGCATGGCCTGTCTTAGCAGATATTGATGGTGTGGCATGGCCTGTCTTAGCAGATGCTGATGGTGTGGCATGGACTGTCTCAGCAGATACTGATGTCGTGGCATGGGATGTCTCAGTAGATGCTGATGTCGTGGCATGGGATGTCTCAGCAGATGCTGATGGCGTGGCATGGGCTGTCTTAGCAGATGCTGATAACGTGGCATAGCCTGTCTCAGTAGATGCTGATGGCGTGGCATGGGCTGACTCAGCAGATGTGAGTCTTTAATTTGTGACAACTGCAGACCATAAATAAGAACCAAGAATGTGATTGCAGGACCTTCTTCTGTCTTAGTAAGCTCCAACTGCAAACACAAAATACCACAGACTTGGTGGCTTAAAGAGTAGAAATTGGAGAAAAAAAAAAGAGTAGAAATTGGGACTTGGGGAAATAATTCAGTTGGTAAAGTCCTTGACTTAAAAGCATGAAAATCTGAGTCCCATTTCCAGAACCCATGTTTCAAAGGAGCTGGGTATGGTGGAAACAGGTGGATGCTGAGGCTCATTGGCCTGCCTACTTGGTGGATTCTAGGCCACCTTGTCTCAAGAAAAAAAAAAGTACAAGGTGGATGGCATCTGAGGAAAAACACCCAGGGTTGACTTCTAGTCTCACACAAGCACATATGAACATATGTACCCCTTGTGCACATACACACACACACACACACACACACACACCAGAAATTTCTCTCTTACAACTCTAGAGACTAGAAGTCCAAGTTTAGGGTGAAGGCGCATTCCGTTTCGAAGGACAGCCTTCTTCCAAGTTGTGGACACTTGACTTCTGTCTACACATGATGGAAAGAGGACTCAGAGAGTGCTCCCTGGGGCTCTTTTCTAGGGACATGCGTCTCGTTCGTGAGGGCTCCTCTTCCATGACCTACTCACCTCCCCAAAGCCCTGCTTCCTAATGCCATCACACGGGGGCAGGGATGTCAGTTTCAACACTTGAGCTTAGAAGGAGGAACACCCATTCACTCCACAGCACCCTGTCATCTGTATGCATGAGGAGAGCTGGGCCAGTGAGAAGACAGTCGCTATGCCCATCCACCTCAAAGCCCAGGAGCATCACTAAGTGAATAAACAGATGGAATGCATTGCATCAGTGGGATAGAATCCCATGTAACAATTGCAAGTCTTAAAGTCACAGATAAGGACACCCGTGACCTCCGAGGTCACAGTATATGCCTCCCCCCGCTGCTGGAGGTCTTTAGGAAGCAGGAAACCTCCAAAGAAAAGCCATGGAGGCTGAAGCTTCCTCCCTTCTAGGCAGTGCAGGTGATGATCAAGCTAGTGTTTGCCCTCAGGAAAGGAAAACCAACATGGATTATCAGACCAAGATAAATGATACAGCCACGTAAGTGAGCCTTGGTGGCTATGGCTATCAGTCACCTCAGCTCAAAGGGAAATTCCTTCAGTTCAGCTTGACCTGGGGCAAGAGCGACTTTTCCCTTTGCCCTCCCCCAACCCCCACCATCACCACCACCCCCACACACACATGTGAAAATTCGTTCACGTGGTTGTCCAGTGTGGTGAGACATCGCAGGCCAGTCCTTCCTTCCCTGCCTGGAGAGATTCTGCTCTCTCCACACCCCCCTCTCTCGTCCCACTCCTCCTAGAGACTGGAAATCCAAGTTCAGGGTGCCGCTACATTCGGGCCTCGGCCGAGGGGAAGGAAACTGCCCAGAAAACTAGCTGAGTCTGCTCTCACAGATAAGCCGACCACAACCATTCACTGAACGCCTCCTCCCACGGTCCTTGGGGGTGAGCACTGCTATTACAGTAGCCCCCTTGATGCAGCCTGGATCATGTCTGTCACAGAAAGGCCTGTATGCTAAAGGCCTGGTCCCAAAGATGGCACCCACCACTGAGAGGTGTTTGGTTCTGTAGGATGAGGGGTCTCATGGGAAGTCCTTATGTCCTTGGGAACATGCCCTCTCAGGGGATTGGGGAAATGTAGCCCCAAGTCTTTTTCCTCTTTTCCTTTTCAGCAGTGAAATAAGTGATTTGATCCAGTCGATACTTGCACTATATGATGCTTTGCCGCAGGCCCAGAGCAACAGAGCTAACCAATCATGAACTGAAAACTCCCCTGAAACTCTTAGTAACTTAATTATCTCATGCACTTTACCATAATGGTGGGAATCTGGCTGGCAGGTCTCTATCAAGAGGAGAGAGATTCCAAGATCTCCCGCAAATGCTTGAAACCATAATTAGTACCAACCACTTTGGATACCACATTTTTTTCCTGTGCATGTGTACCTCAATAAAATTTAAGTCACAGAAATTTCAGTCTCATGAAATTTCAGAAGTTGCTTGTCAAACATCTAGATATAGAAAAAATGACGTACCAATAACTCATAATAAAAGAGAACAACCATAATGGCATACTATTATAAATAATAAATTTGCCATTACCGCTATTCCTGCACTTGGGGGGGGGCATTATCAAGTAAAGTGAGAATTACTTGACTAGAAGCAACCTAGATGGTGGACTGGACAACTGAGGTAGCTCCTCACTAATGAGTGGACAATACACACAGCATGGAGACCCTGGACGAAGAGATGACTCCCGTCCCCAGCCAGACAGTGCAACAGACTGCACGCATGTTAATTATATCCTCCGCCGGCGGTCCACACCCCAGCCTCCCGCCTTCCTCCCTTCCTACATCATCCACCAAGGGAATGCCCAAGAAAGAGCCCCCTCGATCAATTTGCAGATGTGGAGATCTGAGAAGAAAGGGTGGCTGAGTGGTTCATCCAACATCCCCTGGCTGCTGAACACCGGGGCTGGGCCCGTCCCAGACCCATGACAGCCAGCCAAGGTCTCCTCCTTGTCTTTTCTTTTCCTTTCTTTCTTTTTTTTTTTTTTTTTGTTTTGGTTTTTCGAGACAGGGTTTCTCTGTGTAGTTTTGGTGCCTGTCCTGGATCTCACTCTGTAGCCCAGGCTGGCCTCGAACTCAGAGATCCGCCTGCCTCTGCCTCCCCAGTGCTGGGATTAAAGGCGTGTGCCACCACCGCCCGGCCAAGGTCTCTTTCTACCTGCCCACATTAAGGACTGTTTACACAAAGCTAGACAATAGCAAGTTTATGTGATACTCCTACCTGGTTCAGATAAAGAAACTGATTTGAGGAACAGAAACTTGGTCAAAGTTGGTGCTCGGCAGCCAAAGAGAAAGCTGAATGCTTAAAATAGAAAAGTCTGTTGTGCGACTGAGAGCATGAAATTTCAGAAATTGCTTGTCAAACGTCTTCTGTTTAGACGTGGAAACTCCTCCAGGCCAGCATGAGACAACTGATAGCAGTAGAGAGTAGCCATCTGCAAAACCACCATCATCCCTTCGTGACATCTTCACAAAGTCCTGGGATGGGCCGAGAATCTGATTCACGCCGTCTCCACTCTACCCTTGAGGTCAGTGAGGCTGGAAGGGATAAGACAATGGCTTTCTAAACGCGTGCAGCGAAGGTCTGGGTTATGTATGGATCGATTGGTGGAGGGCTTGCTCAGAATACACAAGGCCTGCGTTCAAGGCCCAATACTGAATTATACCAGAAAGAGCGGTGCCAGCCTGTATTCTCAGTACTAAGAAGGTAAAGGCAGAAGGATCAGAAACTCATTCTTGACTCTAGAGTAAGTTTGAGGCCAGCCTGGGGGTAAATGAGATCGTGTCTCAAAAAAAATGTGCAGCTGAGGCTTGAATCTCAGGCTGCTGGTACGATAGAGGAAGGTCAGGAAGATGTGAATTTGAACTCTGACCTTGCCGCTTTCTCCTGCTGTCAGTGAGCAGCTTATCTGCGGATCCTCAGTTGACTCATTTGTAAAACAGTAAAACCCAAACACTCGGGGCAGTTATGGAGAGAAGAGAAAGAATGGAAAGTGCCCAGTTGAATGCCCGACCTGAAGCAGGCATCCAGACCACTGACCTTTGTTTTCAGTGATATGCTCAGCTTCTTTTTATTATCCTCCCTTTCCATGTCTGCTAGCCATTCATCGCACAACACAGAACTTAAAGACACAGTCCCGTTCGTTGGCTTGGTTTCCGATGAGACAGTTCTTGGCTGGGGATTACAATTTGCATATGGTTTCTCTCCTAATGGTTCATGTGCTAGGTCAGCAGAATGGCAATGTGAGAGACAGTGGAATCTTTAAAAGGTGGAGCCATACAGAAGGTAATCAGGTCATAGGACACCATCCATAGATGCCAGTAATACAAAAAATCATAAGAGAAAGAAAGCCCACAAGAAATAAAAGCTCTTAGATGTTTTCGAACATTCTACTAAGTAAATACTGTGTTTAAAAGGAAATGGAACACATATACATAAATAAAACTAAAATAAATTTTTAAAAAATTTTAATTTCCATGAAAATTAAACTTAATTTCTTTATTGTACTAAATTAATCTGGGGTTTGAAAAAAAACAAAGTACAAGCTACTTGGAGCTGAGTCACAATCAGAGAGTGTGATACTGATGGCAGATATGTAGTTATATCTATCTATCCGTCCACACACATGTACATGTAACATTTATGCTCTATATGTGATCACATACACAAAGACACAAAGATACAGAATTTCTTGTCCACCAGTGTATTAAAGGAACGGTACAATGTGGTCATTCAAGGAATGTAGTCATGCTTCCATATTAAAAATTACTGCAGAGGGCCTGAGAAGATGGCTCGGAGGGTAGGAGCCATGCATGTAAACATGAGGACAGGCATTCAGGAGGATGGCTGGGACTTGCTGGCTGCCAATCTAGCCAGAAGCTCAAAGGCCAGTGAGAGACCTTTTCTCAGGGAGTAAGGCACAGAGGGACAGAGGAATTAACTCAGAGATGGAAGTAGCTTAGAAAATAGTTACAATGTTTCTAATGGGGAAAACAGAAAAAATGTTTATCATGAATTAATAACACATAAAAAATGAATCAACAATGCTCTAATTTTGTGTCACAAACTAGTAATTAGGGCTCCAGCTTGTAGTGGAATGGGTATTCCATGATCATTTCAATTGAGTTGTGGGCGTGGTCTAGTCTGCTGTCTATTGCTATGACAAACACAGTGTCACTGTGACCGGAAGAAACTTGGGGAGAAAGGTTTCATTTGAGTCACGCTTCCTCAGTGTCGGAAGGCGGGGACTCCGAGCAGGAATGTGGAAGAGAGAACGGAAGCGGACGCCATGGGGGAGCTGATCACTGCTTGCTCCCCACGGCTTGCACAGTGTGCATTTGTGTGCAACTCAGGACCACCTGCCCAGGAGTGGTACCCCCCACAGCGGGCTGGGCCCTCCCCCATCGGTCATTGCTCTGTAAAATGCCCCCAGACTTGCATACAGGCCAATTTGATAGAGGCATTTTCTCAACTGAAGTTCCCTCTTCCAAAACGACTCTAGTTTATGTCAAGTTGACCAAAACAAAAAACAAACAAACAAACAAAAACAGCACATGGGATAAATAAATGAATGAGTTAACAATCAGTAATCCTAGTAAATTGGTTGAATCAATAAAAAATTAGTGAAATTAGCATAAGTGACCATGTACGTCCTATGTATTACCATTTGTTTCAGGACCAGTAATACAAGTCATGCTTTAAAAAAAAAAAAAAATCCTGTTTCCTCAGCAATAGATTTGGGCATTTCCTTACAGTTTAATGATAAAGAGTTCAAACACGATTTCACTAAGTCAGAACGCAGACCAGACAGAGCTGTTGTGCCTAAGGCAGTATCTCGTTAATGAGACAATTGCTAGAGAAAAGTTCTCTAGGAAATAGATTCAAAAGAAAAGAAAGCCTTTGAACTTATACTTTGAGTGAGGGAGAGGCAAGCTCTGAATGATTCTGATAAATGGATGTGGGAAATGTCAGGTATTCAGTCTTCCTCAGGCTGGATGGCAATAATGTCACTCTGCAAAGGAAGTTGATGAAAATGTCACAGGTAATAAGAACAGAGTCTGCCGATCTAAACAGTAGCACATACAGTAAAGATTTATGAACAGATGCCATGGCATTATAAAATGATAGGCATTCCATCCAGAGGAGACAGACTTTTAGAATGGTAAGAATTACGGAGGAACCCTAGGATCATTTTAAGACGTGTTAAAGACAGATTGCTTAAGATAATCTGTCTGGACACAGGCCCTAAGGAAAACAATTTACTACAAGGAGCTGTGAGGTAATAGAGGGAGCTAGAGGCTAACAGATCATCCTCACACATAAAATACAAGATCAGGGAAGATGCACGGTAATGCAGCCACACACCAAACATTTACTCATTCTATTTATGAATCAGCTCCTGTCTTGTGCTCCAAACTACTCTCCCAGGAGCAAATTCATGATAGATTTAAGCAGATCCATCTAATTCTTTCCCTTGGCTTTCTTATAAGCACAAATTTAGAAAACAAAACAATATCCAGGGTTAAGCTGTCATCTTCAGTAATGAAACCGTGTAAAAGCTGCCTAGCAGAAGCCAAGGTTGAACTCGGAATGTGCTCTCCAGGAACTATCTCTGAGCCTGAGGTGGGGTCAGCAGAAGACCTGCGTCCTTTGTTTCCCAGGGGGCCATGAGTCAGTCACTCTTTTCATGTCAAGGAAGAACCTCAGTTTTGTTTAAGGAGGGAAATAAACTTTCTCAGAAACAGAAAGAGATGATGAGCCCACAGCTTCTCAGCTGGCATGGGCTGAGCAAATGCAATCTCTAACTTCTAATAACATATCAATAAAAATTGGCCCTTAGCTGTGATGTAGTTGAGCTGGGTGAACAGTTCTGTTGGAATCATTTCAGCCTTTGTCATCCCGTAGAATTAAGAAAGAAATATGTGGCCGGGCGGTGGTGGCGCACGCCTTTAATCCCAGCACTCGGGAGGCAGAGGCAGGTGGATCTTTGTGAGTTCGAGGCCAGCCTGGTCTAGAGAGCGAGATCCAGGAAAGGCGCAAAGCTACACAGAGAAACCCTGTCTCGAAAAATAAAAATAAAAAAAAAGAAAGAAAGAAATATGTATCTTGTTTGAATTTTTTAAAATTCACTGGTTGGGGCAAGTGGCAAAGTATTTTCTCCTCTAGATCCCATGGCCTCAACAGCCAGGGGCAGTTTCTAGGACCAGGCATGAATTCCCTTCTATTAAAGCAGAACTTTGGTCCAATTCAACAGCAGTTGGCTACCACTATTTAGGGGCGTCTTGCCATTCTGCTCATCATTGTGGTTTTCAGGCATCATGACCGGATAGGACCATGGATTATTTTTCTTCCTTGGCAGCTTGCACGGCACCACTCAATACCATGAAAGCTTGTGCTCAGGAAATAGGCTTCCAGGTCAGATCCAGCACAATTTGTCCAAGTCTGGAATGCATGGTGCCTTCAGCAACGAGGACTCATCTTCAGGGTGGGAAGCTAAGGGCACTAGCAGTAGCCTGTATCATTTTGGGGGGCCTCTTGAACTCCCTTGACCAAGAACTCAAAGGGAGATGCCTCATCCCTGGTACTAGAGTTTTGTTAGATAGCTTGTACTATGGCCCTTAAGGAGAACATTATCACCCCTACTGGTATAACTTCACACACACACACACACACACACACACACACACACACACACACACACACACCTAGTGCTGTTTATCCATCCTCTTTCCCTCTGTATTGCCCTCCTCACCTCCCAAGTTAGAACCCCCCATTGTTCCCATTTCTCCCTTCCTAACACCTATACCCTGCTACTGCCACGTTCCTAAAGCACTATCAATCTCTAACTGCATGTTTAATACTCAACCTTAAGCCCACAGAGAACTACAGCTCTCACCACTCATCAGGGAACATCTTTTGCACCATATGGAAACCAACACAGAAAGCCGTAACTGGTCAAAATACAAAGAACTACTGACCATGAGGTACCCAGCCCCAATTGATACACCTACAAGATGCAAAAAAGACACAGAAACATTGCAAGAGGCAGAGGACCAGGACACCTACTGTGAGATAGCATCATCTATATATAACAGGAAACTGTACCCATGAACTCTTAACAATATGGTTGCTTAAACAAGACCTGGATAATAACAATACCAGCTGACATCCCAGTGTGGATGAGGGAACTCTTTTAAGGCCCCCGCCCCTAGATAAAAAGCTGCAGATAATTGTTAACTAAGGAGAGAAGGAGGATTAGTCTTCCTCAGGGATGAGCCCCCTAACTGGTTATCTACTACCAAGAGGTTGGCCCTAAAAACCTATACAGAGAAGCAACACTTGCTTGCTTTCTTATAGTACCCAGGACCACCAACCAGCCCAAGAACGCCACTACCCACAGTGAGCTGGGCCCTCCAACGTCAATCATCTATCAATAAATGCACCACAGGCTTGCTCATAGGCCAGTCTGGTGGCAGCATTGTTTTCAACTGAGATTACCTCTTGCAAAATGATTCTAGCTTGTGTCAACTTAACATTAAAAACTAGCTAGCACACATATATAACAATAATAAAGAAAATGAGGCTATGAATTTGAGGGAGGGGTGGAGGAAACTAAGGGGAAGAGAGAAAGGGGAAGCGGTGTAAATACAGTACAATATAAAATGTTAAAGTAAGTATGAAAATAAAATTAGATTACATGCCTTAAATTACAGGCATGTAGCTTGGAAATACATCTTAGAGTTCTGCTGTTTGTTCAAAAGACTAAATAGCAAGTATTTCAAGCCTTATGAGCAAGCTATGTATTGTCTATTCTATCAACAAATCTGCCATTGGAGTGTATGTAAATGAGGGAATCTGTGTTCCAATAAAACTTTATCTATGAAAACAGGCTTAGCTGGACTGGAGAGATGGTTCAACGGTTAAGAGCACTGGCTGTTCTTCTAGAGGTCCGGAGTTCAATTCCCAGCAACCACATGATGGTTTACAACCATCTGTAATAATATCTGGAGCCCTCTTCTGGCCTGCAGGTATGCATGCAGGCAGAACACTGTATACATAATAAATAAATAAATCTTTAAAAAAAAAAAAAAAAGCTTAGCCATAGTTTCATTACCCTTTATGAAATGCAACATTGTAGCCTACCATAAAGCACACTCTCATGTGTAGTAGGCAGAGACAGACAAGGTCAAGACGACTCAAACAGTAGAGGGGAAATACTTGGAAGAGGATTAACTGCTGTGATGATGGTAATCGCAGGAGGGAGACACAGTTATTTGTTATTTAAAAGTACAGTACTTACTAAAGGCTAGGTTCTAAGACAAACACTTATAAATACCAGCTCATTTACTTCTTAAAAAAGACAAAAACAAAAACAAAAGGCTCCTGGAAAAAAGGGCCATTCTGCCATCAACAAGATGGTGACCTGAGAATGCACCATCACCAGTCATAAGCACATCCATGGAATGGGCTTCAATAGCCATGCTCCTTCCCCACTCACAGAAATTCGGAGAGTGGCCACCAGGGCGGGGGGGACACCTGGTGTGCATTGCTACCAGGCTCAACAAAGCCCTGTGGGCCAAAGGAAGAAGGAATGTTCCAGATCATCTTTGGGTGTGGTGGTATTCTAATTGTACTGAAATGTGATTTTGATTGTATGTTAATAAATAAAGTTGCCCGGGGGTCAGAGCTATTAGAGCCATAGCAAGAGTGTGGCGGTGGTGGCACACGCCTTTAATCCCAGCGCTTGGTAGAAGAGCTAGGTAGATCTCTGTGTGTTCAGGGATATAGCCAGCATTGGAGACATACGCCTTTAAGACCTGGGGGGCTGTACATATAGACAGTGATGAGGCAGTCACATGTTTGGGTTTACAACCAATGAGAAGGCAGAACAAAAAGACTATGAAAAGACATACACACAGGAAGTAGCTCTCTTTCGGGAAGCTAGAAGCACGCAGGAGGAAGGGTAAGATTTTAGCTCTGAGCTCTGACCTCTTGGCTTTCTCTTTTACATTGGTTCTGTGTTTCTTATTTAATAAGACGGTTGGTTACATCTACATCTGGCACCCAACGTGACAAGAATCCACTAAAAACCGCTTGGCTTGGCGGCAGGTCTGGTTTCCCCGCAAGGGCGGTTGGCTCCCTAGCCTGGGCAGTTGGCTTCCTAGTCCAAGCAGCTGGCTCCCTAGCCTGGGCCCAGGTCTGCTTGGCCTCAGGCCGGACTAACCATGAGCTGCTTTCTCAAAGCCGGTGCTACAAACAACTCAAGCCTGCCCTGCCGAACAGGGCCCCTGCCTGTAAAACCAACGCACATGGTCGGAGCTTAAGGAAGCCAGAGCCAAGCCTTGACTCGGCTCAAGAAGGAACACGTGGCTGGATTTAAGCTTTAGCCAGCTATGCTTTCTTGCTCTCTCTCTCTCTCTCTCTCTCTCTCTCTCTCTCTCTCTCTCTCTCTCTTTTTCTGGATTCACACCTCAGACACTAGGTGGCTGTTTTGAAATTTCCTCGGATTTCTACTGTTCTATGTAGATTTGGTAAGTCATAACATATCAGATATTTTAAAGGAAACTAAAAGAGAAATTTTTTCCACGTTTTAAAAAAAATGGGTTTTATGTGTACATTGGAAGAAAATTGGGTTTTGTTTGAAATTTTAGGCAGTCTGACAATGGAACAACTATATGAGAAGATTAGTATTGTTGGAATTATGCAGTTTATCACTATGCTTATCCTCATTTTACTATTTAAAAAGATAGTCAATTTAAGTACCAGGATGACAGCATTAGAAAAACTTGTTAAACCTGTAAAAATTCAGACAGAAGAAATCAACAGTGAAGTTTTTTCAAGTTTGGACCATAAGGTTACAGAAAGAAAGCCTGTTTTCACACAGTCACCCTTAATTTATCCTGTAACCGTACAGCAGTTGTCTGATCAAATGACTACACAAAATATTTGGGCTCCAATTGAAATGTTGGATTTAAAAAGGTTTAAGGAGGCAATAGTATGTTATGGCATGCATTCCCCATATATAAAGCAAATGTTAAACTCTTGGTCAACATCAACTGAAGTCTCCAGAAAGAAGATGGGGCCCCACAACAGCAACAATTCCTCGTGGACAATAATAATATCATTAAGCTGACAAACATCATCTACAGATCAGCTTTGAACTACAAGGTGCTCAGAGCAATTTTGAGATGACTAGCTGAGATGATCCAGTCTCAAAGACTACTTGAATAAGGACTTGAGATAAACCCTGAACTTTGGCATTATACACAGACTGGATAATAAAGGATATAGTTACCTTTCCTAGAATTTGACAATTAACCTAAAATTTTTCTTTCAGGATAAAGATAACTTCACCCATACCCAGCAGGAAGCAATTTTAAGAATACAACGCCCACATTCCCAAAGAGGTGTTGTGGGGCGGGTGGTTTTTTGGTCTTTTTAATGGGTTTTGGGCCTGGGATAATTTTCAGTGTTTAGGGGGGTTGGTTACAAGTTGTTGTCAAGGGTTAGGAAAGAGGCTAAGCAAAGGAGATTAGATTTAAGGTTCTTGTTAAAAAAAAAAAAAAGAAAGAAAAGAAAAAGACAATTACTAGTTTTAAATACTTTACATTGGATTGGATTGTTTTATATTGTATACCAATTTGAAATTGATATTGTTAGAAAATGCTATATGTATATTTCTAATTGTATTTATACCATTCATTTAACAATTTAATGCAATTTTCTGATTCTTGAATGTTATTATTACCAACTATTAGGATATAAAGAAATGAAAGTTAGTAGTTAGACATTACAATAGAACTTGTAGTTATATTAGATATGTTTTAAAAATTGAGCAGAGATATTTTAGACAGGTCATCTTCAAACCCTTCAGAGATCTACAGAATATGACATTTAAAATGTTTTAATAACTTAGAAATTTTTCTTTTTTGAGACATGTCGGCTTCTGGCAGTACCAATCTACTTAAGAGAAAATATGGGCATTGAAGAAACTGCATATGGAGTTAACTTTCATTGTGGCAAAAGTTAGCCACTGGGCAACAAAGTATCCTCGAATCAACAGGACAGAATGGACAGACAGAACACGAAACAAAGGACTACTGATTCTTGCCAAAACAAGTGTGGTTATGGCTTTATCAAAAGGCATCTTCTGAGGCCAGGACAATATGGCCCTATCCTTGAAGTGGCCTTCGCAATCCGGAAAAGGTACAGTGCCCTTTTCTTCGAAGGCAGCTTAACAAGCAGAGGGCTGATGGCTTCTGTTGTGCAATGGAACATCAGCTGAACACTCACGCCTCTCGATAGTAGACTGGCATTTAATAGAGGGATGTGGAGAAGAAGGGGATGCTGAGATGAAGCCATATATACACAGCCAAGAAGAATGGACAGCTGTGTTCAAAAACCGTCAACAATTTCCAGAATTTAAAATCCTGAATCATGACATGACACTAGTGGAATTCAGGTGTTTCTGGTACATGGACTGCTCTCACCCAATGTGAGGTTGAACTGTTGACCTTGTGTACATCCTACTTCACAAATGAGTCTATCAGATATGCTAAGCCTCTAGACTGAAGATGATGCCCCAACACTGCAGAGAAACCTCAGGTGACTGTCCAGGCAGCTGGCTGTTTCTGTCAACTCACAAATTTTTTGGAAGTTGCTTGCATGCACTTCCTGTTTTTATTTTTGTTAGCTAATATTATTTCCTTCTTAGGACTCTGAGGGAGTTGAAGATTAATTAGTTATAGTTGAAGGTTAGTTAGTTATAGTTGAAGATTAATTAGGATAGAAAGTGGATTAGATACATTTTGGACTTACCAAAATAGGATAAATAAGGGAATTATTTTCTCTTTTTTTGTCAAATACAAATGGACTAGACATCGTTTAGGTATTTGTTACTTGTATATATTGTATATAGTTATTGTACTTTTGTATATAGTTTTTCTTATGTTAGTTATAACCTTTTGCTTTTTTTCTTTTTATTAAAATAGAAAAGGGGAAATGTGGTGGTATTCTAATTGTACTGAAATGTGATTTTGATTGTATGTTAATAAATAAAGTTGCCCGGGGGTCAGAGCTATTAGAGCCATAGCAAGAATGTGGTGGTGGCGGCGGTGGCCGCACACACCTTTAATCCCAGCACTTGGTAGAAGAGCTAGGTAGATCTCTGTGTGTTCAGGGATACAGCCAGCATTGGAGACACACGCCTTTAAGACCTAGAGGGCTGTACATACAGACAGTGATGAGGTAGTCACGTATTTGGGTTTACAACCTGCTGTGGATATTGCTCTATATCTAAATAAAACACTGATGGCCAGTTGCCAGGCAGGAAGTAGGTGGGACAAGGAGAGAGGAGAATTCTGGGAAGCGGAAGGCTGAGGGGAGAGACACTGCAGCCACCGCGAGGAGAAGCAGCTTGTGAAGACGCTGGGAAGCCACCAGCCACGTGGCAAGGTATAGATTTATAAAAATGGGTTAATTTAAGATAAAAGAACAGTTAGCTAGAAGCCTGCCATGGCCATACAGTTTATAAGTGATATAAGCGTCTGAGTGATTATTTTATATGTGGATTGTGGGACTGCGGGGCTTGGGGAACCTGGAGAGAAGCCCTCCGGCAACAAATGGCGCCCAACGGCTCGAGTTTCCACCTTAAACCTGAAAATATTTAATAACCAATTCTAAACAGAGCCAAAACCAGGTTCCTGCTTCTTGTCTCATACAGGCAGCTAGACGCCGCAAAACGCGGGTTTGAACAATGGGTTCCTGGCGGGTGCGTTTGACCAGCAGTATAGTAGAAATGAGGCGTCTGCCAGCGGCACGTTATGCTGTGTATTAGATTTAGTCTTTACTAGTATTTTTAAAAAAAAAAAAAAAAAAAAGAGGTTTCTGGGCTACACACTGCTTTGATAAAAGCTTAGACCCACTATTTCTGAGACTTGATGACTCCCAGAGCTGGCGGAAAATGTACCACCGCCATGTTGGGAAGCTGAAGTGGGCGGAGCCAGCAGCCACAGCGCCGTTTCAGGCTTAGAATGGTACAGTTTAAAGCAATAGGCTCAAGGTAATATAAAACATAAGCCACATAAATATGGCTACCACACAGAGAATCTGGATTATGTTCTCTTTGTTATTCGTAACTGAAGAAAAACATTTGATTGCAAAAGCTGTTGAGTTATGCCAAAATGTATATTTTAAAGGTACCTTGACTTCAAAATTTGGATTTAAGGATATGTTACTTTGGAAAAGAGGTTCTGCTTTTGTTTCCACAGAAAGCCAGAGGCTGTGGATTTGTTCCAGATTAAGATACATCAGGTTTCACCAGCCAAGACCCCCTGAAAGGTCTCCGATGACACCATGGCCCAGATGATCCGACATCCAGAGCGGTTTCAAGGCAACTGGTTCACACAATACAGCCTCACGGACTATCCCATAGGCCTAAAATTTTCTTTGCTTCCCCCATAAGATACAGCGCCCCCCTCCAGCAGGAAGTAGTAAGAGATGCTACGCCCAAATTCCCAAATATACCAAGCTGGCTTTAGAGGTGGAATTGGCTCACTCCCCCTCTAAACCCAGACATATTGCTTAAAAAAAAAAAAAAAATTGGTTAAGAGATTCTTGTGTCCCAAATCAGAAGAGCCCTCTGGTGTGGGACAGAGAAAAACCAATATTTTTATTTAAAACAGGTTGATTATAAATGTGATCTCTTTCTAAAAAAGAAAAGGGGATATGATATAGATATATAGGAGAATGTGGAGATGATGAGATAAAAGGGTAGATTAATGAACCTGCTTTTAAAGAAAACTTGTTTGAAATGTCTTACATTGGTATAGATTTTAGTTCATGTTTAAAATGTTTTACATTGGTATAAATTTTAGTTTGTTGATGCGAACTTTAGGTTAATTTTGTTATACTATATATATGTTTCTATTCTTGTTTGAGGTGTTGTGTTTATGTAGCTCATTTAAAATTGTAATGGATAATTAAAAATAGATTAATAATTAGTCATCTATGATAATCATATTTGTAGCCATGTTAGTTAAGTCTTCTAGGTATACATAGATATATTTCAGATAGATAGGTAATCTTCAAACACTTCATAGACCTGGAGAATATGGCATTTAAATAACTTAGAATTCTGTTGACGTGAGACACAATTGCTCCTGGCTGCACCAATTTGATCCCGAGAGAATGTTGGGCTTCTAAGACATTTCCATTGGGAAGTTTGTCTTCTTGGCACAAAATGGCCTACTGGGCAAAGAACTGCCCTTGCCTTGATGGCTGACAGTACAAATGCAATGCTGTCCTTTCTGGACAAGCGGGACACAAGGAAAGCGACCACTGTACTCTGCCAAGACAGGGTAAGATGGTCTTTCAGAAATCCTGCTTCTGAAAATGGTCTGTCAGATACTCTAGGCCTATAGCCAATTTGAATGCACCAACAATGCTGAGAAACATTAGGTGACTGTCCAGGCTGCCAGCTGTCTTGGTCTACTCTTGCAAGATTCCCGAAAGTTGCTTGCATCCATCTACCATTTCTCAGGGACCATTATGTTCCTTCTCAGGTCTTTGATGTGGTTGAAAACTAGATAGTTGTAATTTCCTCAGTTATGATAAAAGATAAGTTAGCTATAAAACCTTAAACTCACAAATATAAGATAGATAAGACATCTTCTTTAATATTGTAACTATAATTCTTGCTCGGTAATTGTTTTGTTATATGTAATTTTACCATGTTAAAGTTAAAACCTTCCTTTTTAAAAAAAAGAAGAAAGGGGAAGTGCTGTGGATATTGCTCTATATCTAAATAAAACACTGATGGCCAGTTGCCAGGCAGGAAGTAGGTGGGACAAGGAGAGAGGAGAATTCTGGGAAGCGGAAGGCTGAGGGGAGAGACACTGCAGCCACCGCGAGGAGAAGCAGCTTGTGAAGACGCTGGGAAGCCACCAGCCACGTGGCAAGGTATAGATTTATAAAAATGGGTTAATTTAAGATAAAAGAACAGTTAGCTAGAAGCCTGCCACGGCCATACAGTTTATAAGTGATATAAGCGTCTGAGTGATTATTTTATATGTGGATTGTGGGACTGCGGGGCTTGGGGAACCTGGAGAGAAGCCCTCCGGCAACAACAACCAATGAGAAGGCAGAACAAAAAGACTATGAAAAGACGTACACACAGGAAGTAGGTCTGTTTTGGAGAGGTAGGACCACCGCAGGAGGAAGGGTGAGATTTTAGCTCTGAGCTCTGACCTCTTGGCTTTCTCTTTTACATTGGTTCTGTGTTTCTTATTTAATAAGATGGTTGGTTACATCTACATTTGGGTATATTTGTCCAGGAAATGTAATGAGGATGAAGAGGCAGCAAGCCAGCTTTGTGCTCTGTTTACCTGTATACCTGTTAACACGTGCAAAAACCTACAGACAGCCCATGTGGGTGAGACCTAACTGCTCAGTGTCAAAGTTATAAAACTGTGATCACAACAAAAAGAAAAGAAAGGGAGGCATGAAGAGGATAAGAAGGTTACCTAAGAACTAGCAATGAGCTTGGGCGGTGCTGGCACACGCTTTAATCCCAGCCCTCGGGAGGCAGAGGCAGGCGGATCTCTGTGAGTTCGAGGCTAGCCTGGTCTACAGAGTGAGTTCCAGGACAGCCAGAGCTACACAGAGAAACCCTGTCTCAGAAAACAAAACAAAACAACAATAACAAAAACTATCAGTGAAAAGTCAAGTGGTGGTGTCGCACGCCTTTAATCCTAGCACTTGGGAGGCAGAGGCAGGTGAATCTCTGTGAGTTCGTGGCTAACCTGGTCTACAAATCAAGTTCCAGAACAGCCAGGATGTTAAACAGAGAAACCCTGTCTCAAAAAACTAGCAGTGAGAGGAAGACAAAAATGTCAAGTTAGACTCATAAGAATATCTCCACACCTCTCCCTCAGACTAGTGAGACATTCAGGTCAGTCAGTACGCACATTGTGGCCATGACATCCTTTGCTGCTGATCGTAGAGTTACTCACCCATTCCAACCCTTTGTTCCTTCGTTTGCCCTCACAGTTACTTGTTAGCATTTGGCAATCTACTGAATATGGAGAGAATACCAGTCACCAGGCGGTTTTGCTGTTTTTACTTACTATAAAAGTCAGCATACAAGAAACCAAGTGTTTATAGTGGAACTGAAATCCATCCATGGGGAATGGAGCCATCTCAGCCCTCCCAAATCAAGACTGCTGCAGTCTGGGGCCCCAGTGACCCCTCAAATGACCTATGGTCCCCACGGTAAAGACTTGGTCCCAAGAGAGTTTTTACTAGGAAGTGGTGGAACTTACAGGAGGGTGAGCCCTGGAAAGGAGTGGCGGGACCCTGATCCTTCCTCTTCCTCTTTCACTTCCTGGGAACGCATTGAGTGGCTTTGCTCTGCCACACACTCCCTACTTAACGTGCTGCTATGGGGCTAAAGCGATACTGACGACAGTCTCCATCCCTGGGCGCCCAAATAAACCCGTCTCTATAAATCGATCTTTCAGCTGGGCGGTGGTGGAGCACGCCTTTAATCCCAGCACTCGGGAGGCAGAGGCAGGTGGATCTCTGTGAGTTCAAGGCCAGCCTGGTCTCCAAAGCGAGTTCCAGGAAAGTCGCAAAGCTAAGCAGAGAAACCCTGTCTCGAAAAACAAATAAATTCATCTTTTACGCGTCTTTACAGCAGTAGCAGAAGACTGACCACCACATGGACAAATGTAAAAGCTGCCTCTTCATTGCCCTGGGCTTTATCGTTTTTTTTTTTTTCACAGATGTGAATTAATTCAATTATAATAAAAATTGTTGCCCTAGGAGCTTACTATTGAGAAAAACAAATTAATGTTACCTAAAATTGTACTGCAAATCAATTCCGCTGATGTTTCCATGCCTCAGAATAATAATACAGCAGCTCAACAGGAAAAAAAAAGTGGGGAGACGCAGTTTGTATACTTCCACGTGTACAAGCATCTTCTGAATACTTGATAGTGTCTTGTTCATTTAAATGGTATGAATGAAGCATCAATATACTGCATGCACAATTTTTATGTTCCTCTCTTACGTTATAAAAGCGTTTCATTCTTTTATCAATTAATGCTGATTTCTTTTGTAACAGTATTTATAATTGTTACATTGTCATATTAGTCCAAATTCAGGCCACTTTCATCATACAAGATAGTAGTTGGTTATTATACAGGAACACCTGTGGTGGTAATCTAATTGTTCTGAAATGTGATTTTGATTGTATGTTAATAAATAAAGTTGCCCGGGGGTCAGAGCTATTAGAGCCATAGACAGAGTGTGGCAGTGGTGGCACACGCCTTTAATCCCATAGATCTCTGTGTGTTCAGGGATACAGGCAGCATTGGAGACATATGCCTTTAAGACCTAGGGGGCTGTACATTCAGACAGTGACGAGGCAGTCACGTGTTTGCGTTTACAACCAATGAGAAGGCAGAACAAAATACTATAAATAGACGAACAGACAGGAAATAGGTCTTTCTTTGGGGAAGCTGGGACAGCAGGAGGAAGGGTGAGATTTTAGCTCTGAGCTCTGACCTCTCGGCTTTCTCTTTTACATTGTTTCTGTGTTTCTTATTTAATAAG
This sequence comes from Peromyscus maniculatus bairdii, assembly GCF_049852395.1. Classification (NCBI taxonomy): domain Eukaryota; kingdom Metazoa; phylum Chordata; class Mammalia; order Rodentia; family Cricetidae; genus Peromyscus; species Peromyscus maniculatus. Next base: position 79,475,774 of record NC_134863.1, on the reverse strand, counting down.
ATGGTTGGTTACATCAATAAACACCAGTTTCAGAGACTATCATTAAGAGTTATAATCATGCCGGGCGGTGGTGGTGCACACCTTTAATCCCAGCACTCGGGAGGCAGAGCCAGGCGGATCTCTGTGAGTTCGAGGCCAGCCTGGGCTACCAAGTGAGTCCCAGGAAAGGTGCAAAGCTACACAGAGAAACCCTGTCTCGAAAAAAGAGTTATAATCATAGATGATTCTATATTGATTTTACTGAGATATCCTCAACGACAAAAACCAGGGAAGAAAAAGTTCAAATTGGTGTGAGCAACCACAAATGTATCGGCTCTCATAATTGCAGATCTACAAATAAGCCAGGGTGCGGAGTTGACTTAAGCCAATGGATCTTGTGTCTGTAGTAAGGTCTTGAGCCTCCCCAGCATCCTGTGGCAGCTGCATCCTCACAGTGGCATCATGGTCGGGCAGATAACACAAAGTACTCACTACTGTTGCCTCTTTCCCCAGCCTTCTGAAACAGGAAAACTGTTCCCCGAGATCCACAGAACCGGTGAGCTGGTTGCTCTTTAGACTAGAATGTAGCAGATGCTCATCCCTGAGCCAAGCTCTGTGGTCAGAGGAACAGCTTGTACTAACTTATAGCTGGCTTTCTGAACAAACCACTGGCAAAGGGTTAAACTAGTGTTAAACTTCACTGGAAGAAATCGTGGGCTACCTTTTGGGATGAGAATGATTTCTGAAACCTCATGGTTATTAAGCAATGAAAGAGGTGGAGACCTGTAAGATCGGCTTAGCGGATAGAGGGGCTTACTTGCTGCCAAGCCTGATGACCTGAGTTCAATACCTGAGACCCACACGGTGGAAGGTGAGAACCAACTCCCCCAAATTATCCCCTGATCTCTGCAAGTGTACACACACACACACACACACACACACACACACACACACACACACACGTAATTTTAAATTTTTTCAATAACTTAACAAAAATTATTTCTTAATGTTTTTAACTAAATACCATGGGAATTTCTTCCTGCGTTCAGAATGTATATCAGGACTTATTTTCCCAGAACACAAATCTTGGTGAAAGACAGACTTTACTTTCCATAGCTGAAATTTAAAATGTTAGCTCTGTGACCCCTACTGGGCTCCTTTGTAGCTAGGGTCTGGACTTGGCAGCTAATCTCCCTTGGAACCTTCCTGGACAGTGAATCAAGAGGGATGTAAGGGGACAGAGACAGAACAAAGCCAGCCTGCTCTGGCAGGGGCTGATTACAGATAGAGTAATTTTCCAGGAACAAAAGCATTGAAGAGCCCACTCAGGTCTGGTAAACAGACACATGGGCTTGGCCCCTGGCAGAGAGATTCTCAATCCCAAACCTGAATTAGGTCACAACCCCAGAGTCTCCTGAATGAAGGAAGGATGCCAGAATAAAATTCAAGTGGATATTACAAATCTTCGTCATGATCCTCTCCCAAACAGCTACCTTCCATTGGCCAGGAGAAATGTGTGCCTGGATCTTTGGAGGATTATTAGAAAGTGAGCTGATACTATCTCCTGTGATTCAAAAATGCCAGTTTCGATCAGAGAAAGCACTTATGGCCAGTAGGGTAATAAACTGAGTTTTGACAAACATTTGTCATCATGGGGCTCAAAGATCCCCCAGATCTATGTTCATTACTCCAGGTCCTGAGGGCATAAGTGGAACACATACATAATAGAGACAGCCCATCCCCCAGTGTCTCTCAACTCCATGGAGTGAGTAAGGGCCCACGATGGGCCATTTCTCAATTGTTATCTCAAGGAGCTCTAAACATTCAGAATGGTATACCACAACCCTGCCCTTCTCTAGCAGAATGTCTGAGATAATAGACGTGAGCGATGCGCAGGCTGTAGCTGATAGCACGTTCCAGTTAAACTCTCTGATTTGGTTTCTGAATACAATCAGACGGGTCTTGAGGAACAACACTGTGTTATGAACGTAATCAGACCTGCTGTTCCACTTGGCTGACAACACATCCAGGTACACACACATCCACCAAAGACTAGTTTTTTCCATTTCAACACCCAGAAAACACCAGAGGAATGGGGTTTGTTTATACGTCTGTTTGTTTCACTTGCCTGGGATGGTTAACTTTTCCCATCCTCGGCAGGATGTTAGTTCTCGGAGACTGTACTGTACAGTTCAGTCTGTGCAAACCTGGACCATCTCATAGGATGTTTAGCCAAGGGACTCCGAAGAGCTGAAGGGACAGACACTCATCGGGTGAAATGGTTCACACCGAAGAGTCGAAGACATATCTCCGAAAGCTACAGAAGATTTGGGGAGGAGGTTGGGAGAACGTCCCATCGTCTGCCTGCCGCATGCTCGGCTCTCTCTGCAGAGCAAGTTGCTCCTCCCTGAAAGCAGTGCAGTGGGTGTGAGCCTGGGCCAGGTTCTAGACAGGTAGAAGGCATCTGGGCGTGCTGTCTGAGTGAGGTGTGACTCACCAGCCCTCAGCGTTTGGAGAGCAGAGGGTCCAGAGCTAGTCCAGGCTTCAGTCAGCGCAGGCCATTCTACCCCTTAGCACCTGTGACTCAGCTGATCCAAGGAAGCCTGACACGTCTCCCGCCAACCAGGATGTGGCAGGAAATACTCGGTCTTTCCAGGCCCAGCTCTTGGGTTCGCCGCGAGACAGTACAACAGCGGACACTTCAGGTCTGTGTGCTCTGCATCCATGGGGCCAACCAATGGCTGATTCAGAACACTTTTTAACAATTGCATCTGGACCCAGGCACGGAAGTGCACACCGCTCGTCCCAGCACTTGAAAGACAGAGGCAGACAAATCTCTGTGAGTCCGAGTCCAATTTGGTCTACAAGGTGAGTTCCAGGCCAGACAGAGATACACAGGGAGTCTCTGTATTAAAAAAAAAAAAAAAAAAAAAAAGTCTGGGGTCCAGAGATGGTTCGACAGGTGGTAACAGTTGCCATGCAAGCCTGATGAACAAGAGCCCAGAACCCAGGGCCGGATGCACTGGTGCACATCTGTAATCCCAGCACTTCCATACTGAGATAGGAGGCAGAGGCAGGAGAATTGTCCAGACCCTCTCTGGTCATCCGTGAAATACAACAGAAACAACAAGAGAAACCCTGCCTCAGCAGGGTCAAGGGAAAGCACCAATCCCAAAACGCCCCCTAGCCTCCTCCGTGCAGGCCCCGCCCTCCTCCTGCAGGCCCCGCCCTCCGCGAGCAGCCCCCTCCCCCAACCCCACCCCACCTAACGCAGGCCCCTGCCTCTGTGCAGGCCCCGGCCTCTGTGCGCCCTCCCTACTAAGGGAATCCTTTTAAATTAAATGTTAGCCATTGCACCTGTACTGAGAACGAGCAGGCTTTTTTCACTGTCTGTCACTTGGCCTTCCCTACACAATGCAGCAGGACGCCTGTTTACATGGCCTTGACGCTGCACAGGGATTACAGTCAATCTACAAATGACTTAAAGCTTGGGGGAGGAGGTCCTAAGTCATACCCAAATACTGAGCTATTTTCTACACTGAGCACCCGTGGGCCTGGTCCATCCCCCAGGGAGTGCAGAGGGACAAAAAACAAGTGTGTGAGAGTTTGGGGTTTGAATCTCAGCTCAACCACTCACTAGGCTGCGGGCTGTCACCTGCCCTGACTTCCCTTCTGTGGCAGTAACTTACTCCAGACTCACAGGGACGGCTTATTTTATGAAAAGTCTGTGGTGTGGTGTGTGGTGCATGTGAGCGCTCAATGAATATTCACTGTTGGGTCCAGTGGGTTGGGGAAGCATGAGCCCAGCAGGGTCCTGCCGTGTTTGCGCTCACCCTTGGAGTTCTCCTCAGTGGACGGAGTCTTCTCATGGGTCCTGATGAAACTCCATCACCACTCAGTGCCCTTCTACACACTTCTAGGTAGCGAACGAGTCACACTGAATCATGAACACCTCCAGGTTAGTAGCTTGGGTGAGAGAACACCAAATTCAACAGTGGTAAGCCTCCTCTCCTCAGCTTTTGCCTGGGAGTCTACACTGAGGTGTGATGTCACAGCCCTGTGGCCCCCCTCACCCTGCGGATGTCTCCCAGCTGTTGGTGCAGACCCACCGGGATGGGTCGGGACGGGGGTTGGGAAGAGGTAAGGGTCTAGGTCAGCTCTACTGGCTGGTGGCTTCTTGCTCGGGTCTCCGGGCTGCAGGTAGCAAGAGCTCACTTTGTCGTGGCTGCTTTGAGAGCTCTGTGAGTTTTCTGGGTCCACACCTCCTTCTATCTGCTTTGACTTCACGGGATGTGCCTGTTCTGGGGGGTTCCCTGAGAGTCCTTCATTAACCCCAGGATTCCCAGGGGTCAACTCCAGCCTCCAGGTGGTCTACCCACTAACTTCAAATGGAACCACTTCGCTGTCCTACCCAGCCACCCGGGCCTGAGTCGGCCACAGGAAACACTCAGGATCACTTCTCTGTTCCTCCTGGAACCCCACATCACAGTATTGGTTCTGTTGCCAGAAAAGACCATGTTTGCGACTTGGAGTCTTCAGCATCTTTAAGTCTAAGCAGATTATAAGAAGGAAAATAATGAAGAAGGTCCCTTCGAGGGATCACATCACTGCCTGGCTTTGCTAGCCTGTGACTCCCACTTTAGCTACAACCTACTGGGGATACATCTCAGAACTTCCCTAGTGATCCTTAAAGTCTGACTTAAGAGGTATGAGTTCAGAACAGGAGTAGGCAAACTCTTTTAGAAAGATCCAGATAGTATATATTTCAGGCGTGCTGTGTTTTGGGTCTTTGTCTCAACTCTACCATTCATTGTAGCTTAGAAGCAGCCATAAATAATACATGGGTGTGTTAGCATGTCTGTGTCCTAATAAAACTGTCCTTATGGAAACTGGCTGAGACCAAATTAAGGCTGAGCCTTGAGTTAGAAGAAACCCCACACTCGTGTGTCGGTTAGTGTTTCCATGGCTGGGACTACTACCCAAGAGAACCAGTTAAAGAGAAGGGTTGGTTTTTGTCTCGGGGTTTCAGAAGTTTTGGCATCCAGTTGTTCAGCCCCATTGCCGTGGGCCTATGGTGAGGCGCTGGTTCATCATGGCAGAGGGAGCAGAGCTGAGCAGAACCGCTCACTTAAGACAGCCATGAAGCACAGAGACAGGAAGTGGCTGCGACAGACTGAAGGCCTGAGCGAGGTCTCTCGGTGACTTCCTTCCTCCAGCAAGGTCCCACTTCCTAAAGGTTTCCACCTCCTTCCCAAGTAGTGCCACTAGGGGCTGCAGAGGTAGCTCAGTGGGTAGAGGACCTAGCGTATTGGAAGCCTGGGTTCAATACCCAGCACTGCCCAAAATGGGATGGTGGAGGCCCAGAGGCCAAAATAGTACCACCACCAACTGGGCACCAAGACTGCAACCCCATGTCTGTAAGGCGTATTGTATATCCAAACCATAGCAAGCCCTGGCCTCATTCCCCAATAACCGAGGAGTAGGAGCCCAGATGAGCGACCATTTTTTCCAAACCTCTTTCATTATGTGTCTCCTTCCACGCGGTGCTTTCTCTCACTAGTCTAACCACTTGAATTATGTCAACGCTGGGGGAGGCTATGAAACGCCTTCCCTCGCGTTACACGAATTTGCCTTGTCACACTGCGTGACCGCTGATGTATTCGCATCGTCAATCAAGTGTGACACAGGAGAGTCTGAAAGGTGTTGAGCTTAGGCTGGAGATACAGTTCATCTGGTAGAGTGCTGCTTTTAATGTGCTTGGACTCTAAAAAGCAAAATGGAACGAAACAAAGCTGAATATTAGAATTGCCGGGTTAACAGTAGCAGCCAGTGTTGAATGGCGAGCCAGCAGGTGGGGTGTGTGCCCTCACCGGGAGGACAATGGGGCTTCACTTTGGCTGCTTATACAACTGTCTCTTTACGGTCTGCCCTCTGTGCTCTGAGGCTCAGCCAACCAGAAGGAGAAATATTTAGAAAATGTGTCTGTATGGGACAGGTAACCGGCATTTTCTCCTCATTATTCCGCGAACAATGCACAGTATGGGCATTACATTAGGTTGCATGCAAATACAATGCCATTGTGAGTGAAGGGCTTGAGTAATCTTGGCTTCTGTTTTGTTTGGAGAGCCTTAGAATCGATCTCCCGGAGAGACTGAGGGGTTGCACTTATTTATTTGTTCAACCGTAACTGCCTCTAGACCTATCTACCTACTTCTCATTCATCCTTTTCTTCTTGCTTACAGGCATGTACATATCTTCTGGGCCTGTAGACGGCATAAAAGGGCCTTTGACACTGATGGTATTAGGATTCCTTTTAAATCTTGTTTCATGCAGGCCAGTGAGATGGCTCAGGGGTAAAGGCTTTTGAATTTGAACCCTGGAACTCGGGAGAGTATTGACTCCACAAAAATTGTCCTCTAACTTCCATATGCAGGCTGTGGCATGCCCCCTCATCCATCTCTCTCTCTCTCTCTCTCTCTCTCTCTCTCTCTCTCTCTCTCTCTCTCTCTCTCTCTCTCACACACACACACACACACACACACACACACACACACACACACACACACGCACTACATGTCTTGTGTAAGGCTTCTTATGTATTTTTGAAAAACTATGAAAACAAAAATTCCTTAAAATCCCAACTGCTCACACCACCCAGTGACTCCTTGAAAGTCTTGGCTCTTTCCCACACCCCCTTCTCGTCTGTCCCACCTTTTAGGCAGTAACAGCAGAAGAGCTTGAAGACAGAAGTTGGCACCAAAAGAACTCAGGTGGGGCCCATCTGGCCCGAAACATTAGAAATAACCATTTGCTCTCGATTCTTTGTCTGTAAATAGTTGCCTGAGCCTTTGGAGAGTGAGACACTTTCTGGCCACATTTCCCAAGCCTGTGACTATAGCCAGCATACCTCTCACAAAAATGAGTCAAAGGATGCAGAGGTGACCAGAATAGAATTCCCATCCACGTTCTTTGTCCTCTGAATGTTCATTCTATTTACTCTTTTCAAGAGTGCAAGTGTTGTATTTTAAAAACGGCGGGAAGGAGTCACACCATACAATAGGCCCACATGGGAGGTTTATTGAGGGGAGGACAGAGAAGGGGGCGGAGAAGGGGGCAGAGACACCAGTCCCTGGGGATGAGAGCGAAGGAAGGGAAAGAGATGCGAAGTGGACAAGACCTGCCTTTTATAGGGAAACATAGCAAATGTGCACAGGGGTGCTCTTAGTGGCTGCAGTTGAGGACATATCTATCCTGTCAGGACCCTAAGGGCAGGCCAGGACAGACGCCTGAATGCTAACAGCAAGCTTGCTTACAGAGGCTTTCCAAACTTCCCATTTTCACTCCACATTATGAACAAATGAATCTGCATAAATCTAAGCTCCTAGAAAGAAGGCCAGTTGGCGAGTGGTTGCTGTGCCCTGCTGGTTTTTATCATTCACCTCGATTTCTGATCCTTGGACTACTCTTTAAAGTGGGGTACAGTCTCACTGCGGCAAGGCCAGCCACAAGGGGCAGTTCTTGGGAGATTTTGTCATTTGCCCCAGACTGAGCTCCTGGAAGATTTGCCTGGTCTGCCTGGAGACAGAGATGGGAGTCCAGCAACAGCTTGTACCGGCGGCCGCAGAGGAACCCCTTTCTTCAGAACAGAGGAATGCTAGAGATTGCAGCCGAGGCACCCCGAGTCTAGCTGATGGCACACATCTCTAGAGCCCTTGTTTAAACCTCCCAAACACTGTCAACAGAAAGACAACCCTTTCCAGAAAGTAACCCTACCCAAGGTACCCGCCTCAACACAGGGAGCTTTAAAAGAAAATCTCGCTCCTTACGCACCACAGAAAACATGCTCGTTTGGGCCGCCATGCTCTAATCCAGTAACCATCACAACCGTTAACCATTCGTGGTGCATGGAACTCTTCAAGACACCAGTCCAAAGCTGAACTCGTCACCTTCCCCTTAGCTCTCTCTGATTCCAGCTCATATTTTCATATCTCCTTACCCAGATTGATTTCCTTGATATCCAAGATTTTAAAAAAAAAAAAAAAAAGCCTGTTGGTCGAAGAGGGGGAAAAATCTCATTTTGTGAGCAACTTTAGGGTCTTCTGAAGTTCAAAGGCAGGAGAAGTTATGACTTCACAGTTATGTTCCCTGAAGGCTCGTGTTTGAACACTTCGTGTTCAAGGACTGATAGATTTGGATTTTATTGCGGAGATCTTGGCTAGTACTTGGCAGATGATGAATATCTAGGAAGGCCGGGGTAGAAGTCCACAGATACACTAACTTCTGAATTTTCCAGAGTAATGTTGGTTGTCCTGTGGATGACAATGCTCATCGAAGCAAAAGTTTCTGCTGGATGTTCTAAGAACCTGATGTGATTCTGCCTACCATTTTGTTTGTTTGTTTGACTTTGGCTGGTTATATACTTAATAAATTCACTCATTCAAAATCAAAAGTCCATATGGCTACTGTACATCCTTCTCCAGAGCATACAGAACAAATGTCTCCCATGTGTCCTCAGCTGGCGGCACCGTTTCTGGAAGGCTGTTGAACATTTAAGAGCTGGAGCCTTACTGGAGGAAGTGGATTACTGAGTCAGCCCCGCCGTATTTCCTACCCATGCTCTTCATCCTGCTCCATCGAGATGTAAGGAATCGAGGTGTTCAGCTGCACACGCTTGCCATCATGGAGTCATGTGTTGTGGCGATCAACCACCGCCCTTTAAGCCTCAGGCCAAAACAAATCATTCGTCATTTAAATGCTTCTTTTCAGCCAGGCGATGGTGGTACACCCTTTAATCCCAGCACTTGGAAGGCAGAGGCAGGTTGTATCTGTGAGTTCGAGGCCAGCCTGGTCTACAGAACAAGATCCAGGATAGGCACCAAAACTACATGGAGAAACCCTGTCTCAAAAAAACCGAATATATATATATATATATATATATATATATATATATATATATATATATATATATCTCCACAAATTTATCTTACACTTTGGCTGGAGTGTTGAAGGCAAAAGCCCAAGGAATACATATTACAGAAGGGGAAAGCAGGTAAAGATAAATTTTACAGACGAATTGTGCAGATATCAGGGTGTTGCTCGAATCCTAAATGGTTTTATAACAAAAACCGGGCCCAGATATCAAGTGAAAGAAAGCTTAAAGATCAGAGAAACAGAACAAGTCACAGCCACCACCTCTTACCTCACCAACTCCTCAGCCTGAAAGAGTGTGAGCTTCTGTCTCCTCCTGCCTTATATTGCTTTCTCTGTCCAGCCATATCACTTCCTGTTTCAACCTTCCTAGTGCTGGGATTAAAGATATGTGATCCCAAGAGCTGGAATTAAAGGTGTGTGCCACCACTGCCTGGCCTCTTTAATCTAGCAGCTTGTTCTTTCCCCTGATCTTCAGGCAAATTTTATTCAAAATATTATCACATCAGGGGAAGCTAGGATAAGGGAAAAGTTTGTATGAAAGTGAGAGAAGTGTGCTCACTTGTTTGCTAAAGCAAAAACAAAATAGATTCTGTATGAGTCCTTTCTTGTCCTTTTAATTTTTTTTATTATTAATCTCTGTGTGTGTGTGTGTGTGTACAGGCACACTCACACCACAGCAAATAGAGGGCAGTTGCCACAGTCAGCTCCCTCCTCCTGGGGAGTGAATCAAGAAGACATTAAAGCAGTGTCATCTGCCAGTCTTTTCCTGGACACGATCTCCATCTCCTGCATTCCAGGCTGGCCTCACCTTGATACGTAGTTGTCTGAGCCTCCTGCCTCCACCTCCCACCTGCAACCAGCATATGTGCTTTTAGTTCATTTCTTGCTGCTGTGACCAAATCTTTGACAAGGAACAACATTTATTTATTTATTTATTTTTTTGTTTGCTCTGGTTTGGTTTTTCAAGACGGGATCTCTGTGTATCCTTAACTGCCTTGGAACTTGCTCTGTAGACCACACTGGCCTCGAACTCACAGAGATCTGCCTGGCTCTGCCTCTCGAGTGCTGGGATTAAGGATGTATGCCACTGTTGCCTGGCAATTTGTGAACATTTTAAACCAACATCCTCAGCACTTTCCAGTGATTTAATTTTTAATTGATGTGTAATAATTAGACGTATTTACTGGGTACAGTGAGGAACAGAAGGTGCACGTATACACAGAGTAATGGTTAGCTCACGGTAAACAGCACAGCCATTAAAGCAGACTTATTATTATTATTTTGGTTTTTCTTTTTTGGGAGAGACAAGGTTTATTTTCTTTGTGTAGCCTTGGCTGTCCTGGAACTAGCTCTATAGACTAGGCTGGCCTTGAAATCACTCACAGAAATCTGCCTGCCTCCCGAGTGCTGGAATTAAAGGTGTGTGTCACCACCACCAGACAACCAGGCTTTACTTTGGTTTTTCAAGACAGGGTTTCTCTGTGTAGAATATGCTGGCCTCGAATTTACAAAAAAATCCACCTGCCTCTGCCTCCAGAACACTTGGATTAAAGGCATGTGCCACCATCTTACTTCTTTGTGTGGGGGATATATTCAGAGCCAGGCGGATCTCCGTGAGTTCGAGGCCAGCCTGGGCTACCAAGTGAGTTCCAGGAAAGGCGCAAAGCTACACAGAGAAACCCTGTCTCGAAAAACCAAAAAAAAACAAAACAAAACAGAATCCTCTTTAATGGCTCTTTTGTTAAATACAACTATCCTCCTGAGGTACTGTCCAACTCTTACCCTGCTGGACTAGAACCTTCCTCCCTGGCCAGGGCTGATCACTCTCCAGAGGTGTTTTTGTTTTATTTTTCCTCCCAACCTCTTGTTCTTAAACACCTGGGCTCCTTGTCTGTGGGCCCTGTCAGCTGCTTCCAGCTGTGCAGTACAGCTGCTTCCAGCTGTGCAGTATTGACTCCCAGATCTCAACCTCCTCAATCCGAGAAACCCTCACTCACTATCTCAGGGACAACTCAAATGGCACGAGCCCCCAAAAGAAAAATCGTCCAGCTGTGTGACCTTGGGCATGGTCGGTAACCGAACTAGGCCTCGCTCTCTCAATTGTAAGATGAGTGTGCTGCTGATAGGCACTGCCACAGAACCTTGGCACGGAGATTAAATAACAGCCTCGCATGTCTTGTAGACCCTGGCACATGGAAAGTTAATCATTACTCCTTCAAACTCATTCCCTTCTGTAACTACCAAGTTGGCCCAAACCCACGACCCATGCATGCCCTTCAAGGAGCATTGTGCATCCTCCTTGATACCATCCCTCCTGAACGCCATTCTGGTCCTGCCCCCACTTCCTAAGTATGTCCTTCCTCTACTGCTTGAGACCTTCAGCCTCATCATCCCCAGAGCCTGAAGCCATGCTGCCCCTGACCCCACTCTTTCACGCCCTTCTGAGCGCATACTTTGCACGCTGCCAACCTCCTCTTAAAAGACTCGTTAGGAACAAAATCCTAACTCTGTTTGGACCGGGTCTGAGTAGCGCCGGCTGCTTTCCCTAAGTTCCAGCAGGTGTTCCTCCAGGGAGAAGTTAACAGCACAATGCGCGTGGCCCAGAGGGTCCCTTCTTTCTCTAATCCTTCTTTTAGCTTGATCGTCATTTTCTCCGGGAAGGCTTCCCGAACTTCCAGTCCGACGACTCAGGTCCTCTTACTGTTACCATCAGGCGCTCAAGTGCTTGCCCTCTCCACTCAAGAAAGTGAGGTCTCTGCAGCGGAAAAAAACTTTCATTTTTCACACACGCTGCCAACAACGGCAGTAGCAGCGTGCGGCAGGTAGTGAGAACTCGAGGAAAGTGGATCAGAGCGGCGCTTCCACCGAGAACGAAAACAACCGGGTTTAGGAACCTTAGCGTCAGGGTTCGGGAGCCCAGTCCTCGGAGGCTGCTCAGGGCTTCCTCCAGGTCCGCATGGGTGTCCTTGCCGGCGCACAGGCGTAGTAACCCATGCAGTTGGGCGGGCGCAGGTCCGCCTGCAGGGGGGGGGGGGGGAATGAGGTCGCAGCAGGGAGCTTAGGCGCCTGCACGCGCTCGCTCACTCGCTCGCTCGTCCGACTCCGCGCTTTGTTTGCCGTGGCAGTGGGGGGCGAAGTCCTGCCTGGGGCACGATGGCAGCACAACGCACCCCCGGAAGCCCGCGTCGTCTGCACCGTGCACCCTCGAGACAGGCGGCTCCACCACCACCGGCGGCGGCGGCGGCGGGAAAGCTCCCGGCGTAGCCCCGTCGCACGCGGCGTGGGCGGGGCGCGGGGGCGGGGCCGAGCGCGCGCGGGGGGCGGGGCCGGGCGCAGGAAGCGCTCGGAGGCCCGAGCTGTCCCAGGGTGCCCCGCGCGGCGTGCACTCCGGTCGCTGCCGCCATCCTGCTGGCGAAGGAGAGGCGAGCGACAGAGAGGCCCGCCCGCTAGCCGGCCCGGCCAGTGCGGGCCAGTGCGTGAGGGCGCGGGGGGCCGTGTCAGCGCGACGCAGAGCGCAGCCGCCACCGCCAAACGGACATGTTGGAGCCCCGCGCCGCCGCCGCCGCCCGTCCCTCCGCCAGCGCACGGGACTGAGCCGGGGGCCCCGCCGCCTCTCGACTGCGCTCGACCGGGCCAGCCGCGCCGCCGCCTCGGCCGCAGCCCCTTCCTGCTCGGCCTCGGCCGCCTCCGCCGCTCGTTCGCCTCCCGTCTTCCTTCTCTTCCCTCACCCCCACCCCACCCACCCCCACCCCACGCCCCAGGCCCTGCCGGTTCCCGGCCCTGCTCCGCCGCGGCGCGAGGTCTATGTGACCGGCGGGCCCGGAGCAGCCGCCGCCACCGCCGCCGCCGCCGCAACGCGAACATGGACGCCGTCAACGCCTTCAACCAGGAGGTGAGGGGTGCTCGGGGCAGGGCTTTGCCGCGGGGCCAGCCGGGCCGCTTCTCCCCGCGGGCCCGAGGGCTTTTCGGGCACCGAGTCGGGGCGGGGACGCTTCCTGTCCCGGGTTCCGGGGCGGCGGGCCTGAAGCCGGGGAGAGGTCGCGGCCACCGCCGGGGAGGCTGACCCCCGTCGCCCCTCCCCCGCCGTGCCCCCTTCGCCCCCTTCCGGCCTGCGCCGGCTCCGGCTCCTCCAACGTGGCCCTTGTGCTCCCCGGGCCGTTTATCGGCTCGGCGGGGCCCGAGATCCCGCCAGGGGTTGCAGCGGAGCGCGGGCGGGCCGGCGGGCGGGCGGGCGGACTTAGGGGCGGGAGTTCCCGCGGGTCGGGGGGCCGGCGCGGCCGCCGCCTGGGCTCTCCTGTTGCTCGGGCCGGCGGCGTGTCGGCCGCTGGACTCTGATCCCGGTTGGCGGAGAGTTAGGTAGAGAGGGTGTCTGCCCTCCTCCTGCCTCCTGGATGGACACGCTCACGCGTAAACACAGAGAGGTGGTTCCTTGGCCTTTCGAGTGTGGAACGTACCCTTTTTCCTAACAACGTGACACCTAAAAAGTTGAATGGGAGAGCAGAGTATTTGCCCCGCCTTAGTCCGCTAGAAAGACTGCGAGAGTCTCCACTTGCTCACTCTCTCGCACCCTCCCTCCCGTGTACTTAGTTAATCCTCAGCTCCCTTCCTCAGGAACATTTACATGTGAAAACCTCCCCAAACCGGGAACAAAGCTGCCTGCCGCCTTAAAGCTCTCTAGTTGTATCTCTGATCGTTCCAGGTGCTGCTTTTGGAGCATAAAGTCCATACCATCTTATTTATCTGAATGGATTTGGGAGGAGGAGACGACCATTGATGCTTTAAAACGCAGTTACAGACTGGAAGTTATTGTGGATTGAGTTGGATTATGTTTCCCGTTTTAAATATTAAAGATAAACCAGCACTGAAGAAATCTGATGTCATAGTTTGACATGTGTTGATGTGGTGTCAGAACTTGCTCCATCTCACGATAAGATTTCTGTGGCTCAACTTGCAGTAGGATTAGAGTGTTACTACCCTTTCTATTTGGAGTGCCATGATAGGGGACCCTCCAGTTCATCCTGCAGTTGAGACTATTTATTGCTGTACAGACCACCCTTCCCCTTCCCGCAGTACTTCAGCTGATCAGTACACGTCTTCACAGGCTGCCAGTTGTACCTGTAGTAGAAAGTGAAGTGAAAAAGTTCACTAGGGGTGATTTTTCAAAATAGGAAAACAATATTCCAGAATTTGGGCTCCCAGAAAATTGGTAATAATGCTCCAGATATTCCTTCCAGAGTTCAACGTTGATTTTGTAGAATTGCCTGAGATGTTTGACTCTTGGAGGGCCGTGTTTGGGTCTTTTCCCTAGCCCCTCCCCCATCGTAGCAGGTGCCTGGCAAAGCGTTCTTGAATAGATGGAGCTTACACAAATGTCACAGTCGTTAAGATTTCAGGCACACACACCTCTCAAGATGGAAACTAACTTGGGTGTTCTTAATGGACAAGGAGGATCTTTAGTGTACTTTTGAAGGCCAGGAATATTTAATCTGATTTAAGTTATTGTGGAAGGTGATATCAAGGACTTTGTTAACATATTCAGTATTAACCTCTCCACTTAGTTAGGCTTTGTAAGGCCACCAAACATTGTAAGGATAATAGAATTTGAAGCTTAGAATGGATAAGGAAATAGTCTGATACTGCAATCAGTCATTGCTTTGAAATACCAAACTTAGGGATGCTTAACTCTTTGAGAAGGGGAAATAGTATTCTGACCTTTTAAATGGCACAGTGAGCATTTTCTCATGTTCATTTTCCTTTTATTCCTTGTCTTTATGAACTTGAAGTTAAATTTGTTAGGCGTATGTTTCCATTGCCAACTCTTTCTGCTAAATTGCAAATTAAAGCCTATGTTCTTGTGCCTTCTTGATTTGTGGTGCTTATTCTCTTATTTCTCCCTCTTCAGGAAACATTGCCGTTAGGTCCTTGGAACATTGGAGTGCCCAAATCTAGTGTTGTTATAAAAATACTTGACTGTTCGGGTGTTCAGCTGTGTCCTTAATCCTGGGGAAAACCTTTGTCACTTAGGGGTCTATCTCTTAGAACTTCAACCAATGGGAAAAAACCTTTTCCTTTGAGCTCTGTGTGTTTGGTGCCCATGAGGTGTCACTTTGGATTTCAGAGAAGAGACGGTAGTTGGAGAGGCAGCAGGATGAGAAGTGAATAGTGGTTTGACTCTGGGAGCTGTTGGGAAGTGAGCACGGTAGTTTGGAGGCTGGTGTTTCATGTGTAATGTATTTGAATTTCATTTTTAGGCTGGGGGAAACATTGAAGGCTTTAAGCAAGTAGTACAATAGCAAGATTGTGTTTAGCTTGTTGTGGTGTGGTCTGGGAGAGGCAGGTAGAGTTCAGGAGAGGCATGGAAGGATGTGGGCAAAGGAATTCATGGACCTTGGTGTCTGGTAGTTCTATAAACACCTTTTGACATTGTATTCTGTAGGCCAAGATAGTGATGGTGCTGTCAATACAAGTCAGTCTTCAAAAGTATGTTTAGTGGAGTAGAAAACGTATTTGGTTTTGAAATAGGTTAAGTTGCTGTTGTGTGGAATAGTCATGTGGATATTTTTGGCAAGCAATCGGGCATGTAGTATCTAGAAGTAGCCAAAACAGGGACAGAGTCACTCTCATATGGGTGCTGGTGAAATTTCCAGGGTGCAGGGGAGAGAAAGAAAATACCTACTATAGCATATTTGGTTTGTCAGGCACTTTTTATATATGTCTAGTTTAACAGATACATATTCCTACAGACTTCCAGTTATATAGAAAGAGGCCGATTTTTTTTCTTCCTCCCTCCCTCCCTCCCTTCCTTCCTAATTTCTCTGTGTAATAGCCCTGAGTGTCCTGGAACTTGCTTTGTAGACCAGGCTGGCCTCAGAGCAGCTGATTTTCAAAGAATAATAATTCGCCCAAGGGCACATTTCTAAACTAATGGCAGAGCCAGGGCTTGAATGTAGATCTCGAATCTTAATTGATATGCTGTGTAGAATACCAAGGGAGTGGCCAATAGATTAAAAACTTATGGCTACTGAACCTTTTAAGGGTAATAGAATTTGAAGTTTAGGGTTGAATGGATAAGGAAATAAGAGATCAAATGTGGGCTGGGCGGTGGTGCCTTTAATTCCAGCACTCGGGAGGCAGAGGCAGGTGGATCTCTGTTAGTTCAAGGTCAGCCTGGGCTACCAAGTAAGTTCCAGGAAAGGTGCAAAGCTACACAGAGAAACCCTGTCTCCAAAAAAAAAAAAAGAGAGAGAGAGAGAGAGAGAGATCAAATGTGATCTTTGGTTTGGTTTTGAGCAACTAGAGGGAACAGCAGCTTTGTGGGTGATGAGAAAGGAGAGAGGCTAACAGTGTACTAGAACTGCTGAATGGCAGGATGTGTGTTTATGCATGCTACACCATAAGATTTTCGTCTTGGTAAGAGGTGGGCTCTGACAGATGAGATTGGGCACTTGGGATAGTATGTCATAGACCCTAGTCTCTATTAGCTAAAAGGAGGGCCTTCAGGGCTGGAGAGATTGATCCCTCTCGTTAGGAGTGCTGACTGCTCTTCCGGAGGACCCTAGTTGGGTTCCCAGGACCCACTAGAGCCCAGTAACAGGGAATCTGATGCCCTCCTCTGGTGCCTGACAGACAGAGTGTCAATCAATATACATGAAGTAAACTTAAAGGAGAAATGAGCCTATTCAGGGAAGGGCTAGGAAAGGGTGAGTTGAAGGCAGTAAGGGAAGGAAGATGGGCAATGAAAGGAAGAGGACAGATTGAGAATGATGTTGGGAAGTCTCTCTTGACATGGAGGACGGTACAGAAGGAAAGTGAAGTTACTCAGGCACTCGTTAACTTGGGATTTGCCTGCTTTAGTCTCTTAAAGACGCACCGATAAGTCTTGAAACAGATGGAGTGAGGCAGGCCCCTATGTCCAGTACTTTGTGCTCTGCTATCTGGTTTTCCTCAGGGTGAAAATTTAAAAATGTTGCTGAAGTTTGTGGAATGAATAAAAGTTACAGAAATTTTAGCCAGGCGATGGTGGTGCACACCTTTGATCTCAACACTTGGGAAGTGGAAAGGTGCAAAATTTTTTATCCTTTAATTATATTCTTAGGGTTTAAAAGAACATATTCTGACCTTCCCATTTATCTATAGTTTTAAGATCTTTAAAGTATGAAAATAACTTAGAAAACAATTTTTAGCAGGGCAGTGGTGGCACATGCCTTTAATCCCAGCACTTGGGAGGCATATGCAGACAGATCTTTGTGAGTTCAAGGCCAGCCTGGTCTACAGAGCGGGATCCAGGAAAGGTGCAAAGCTACACAGAGAAACCTTGTCTCGAAAAACAAAAAAAAAAAAAAAGAAAGAAAAGAAAAAGAAAGAAAGAAAGAAAGAAAGAAAGAAAGAAAGAAAGAAAGAAAGAAAGAAAGAAAGGAAACAAATTGTAAATGAAAATACGAGTTATTTTTCATTTTAAAAAGTCCCTTTGTCTTCACCCAAGCTATTACTTCCAGCAAAGACATTCAAATGATGATGGAATCTGAGACCTGTAAACAATAAAGACAGAGTCTATGTTTGTACATAACGTTGCTTATTGTGCATTTTGTTAACCATGCTCACAAATTCATTCTACAAAGAATTCATTTTTGCTGATAAACTGCAATAAACTTTGTCAAATGTGTTCCTGTGCACGTCCACTCGGACAGCTGTGCTCACTTTTTGTTTTGACACCTTTAGCCTCATAAGTGTTAAGGACACAGCAAACCATTTCTGTATGTATAGAAATTTAAACTGAAACTGTATTATGGAGGAAAACCTTTCATGCAGCAACAGCCTCTGGAAAGCACTGTTGGGTGCTTGTGAGTAATGGGTGAAAAGGAATGTGGGTTTGAACTCAGGCCATGAACAGGGCTTTCTGAGAGTTTTAGCACTGCATGCAGTGCTGCTCTGCAGTGAAGGGAAGATAGGAATAGTTTAATACTCTTTAAAATGAGACAGTTTCAGCTGCGACTGTGTCGTGAACTGATGTTCTGTCGTCAGTCTTCGCTGAGCACTTCCCTGGGAATTGAAGGAAGTAGAGAGCTTGCTGCCCGCCTCTCCTCACCAGTCATGATTGGTCAGTGGATTTTAGATCTCAGACGAGGCTGTTCCTGTATTTGAACCTGCAGTGGTCATTTTTTGTTGTTGTTTTTTAAATCATTCTTTTCTGAGAGATCTGAGTGGAAAGGGGACTCAAACTGTTGTTGTATGGAAGGGATACATGCTCTTCTGTTAGCAGTTTGTTATTGCACTTGACTGTGGGATGCTGTTATCCAGGAGGGTTTGGGTCCTATTAGTTACAGTCTTGTTCTCTCCCCAACTCTCATTCTCTTTATACAGTAACTGAAGGAAAGGTACTTTTCAGAGCATTCTGAAAGCACTTAACTCTAATGGTTTTGGTAAAAATATGTTACTCTTTAACATTTTTGTCAAGTATTTTGCTGTAGAAAAAGTTACCTACATAAGTAATAAATTGATTTAGAGATAAATTTAAGAGTAATAGAAATGTTTGGTTTCTAAAGATGAAACAGAATTGGGGATAATCTATACCTAATCATAGAAAGATGGCAAAATGGTGGTTTTGTTTGTTGAAAGCCAGAAACAAATTGTGGGTCTGTACACATCTAAATCTCAATCTTAAATATACCTTGATAACGGTTTATTATATGCCCTGACTGTGCTCACTGTGTTCAACATTCGTGTGGCTTGTTACATTACATTCCTTGCTTTATAGTTACAGCTCTTACTGGTATGTGTATTTACCTTACCATGTAGCACTAATTAATCTGAAAACCAGGGAAACTCAGGGAAGCAGTTAAGAATTAGAAACTAGGGTGTTTTTTTTTTTGTTTTGTTTTGTTTTGTTTTAATCAGGGATGAGTAGACTCAATAAAAGTGGACAGCTATCCAGTTAACCTGTCAAAAGTTCTCAATTGTGTTTGGATAATTGGAGTTATCATGGTAGAAATCCATGTGATCAGTAATCCCAACTGGAACAGACCCTAGATGGGCAGAATAGTTGACACTCAGTGCAGTTTTTTCCCCATTTCCACAAAATCATTTTCAGACATAATAGATAATTGGGTAAAAAGGGCCAAAGAAGAAATTTGACTGGGCAGTAGTGGCGCACGCCTGTAATTCCAGCACTTGGTCGGGAGGCAGAGGCAGGTGGATCTTGAGTCCGAGACCAGCCTGGTCTACAAAGTGAGTTCCAGGACAACTAGGGCTACACAGAGAAACCCTGTCTCGAAGAGAAAAAGAAATAAAATTTGGACTTTATACACATATATAGAACCATACCAGTTACAGGTAAGTATCAGTGGAAAGTGATTGGGTAGTGCCTAAACAAGTCTTTTTGGAGTAGTAATACTTGGTGTGTTAATTGTCACAATGATAGATAATAGTTTAGCAGTATGCTAATCTCTTCAGTTTTAAGCTTGTTTTGTCAGTGACTACTAAACTTAAATCTTCACATATTCTTGTTTGGTAGACAAATGACTAGATTTATCTATACTCTTAATTAAAGAAAAAAATTGTTCCTTTTAATTACAAAGTTGTATGTGAAACACAGGAAGTCCTGGTTGTTTGGTAGAAATTTGTAAAAAGCCTACTTGACAATAAGATTGAATAGTTCTAACATGGTTTATGTGTGCAGCATTGATTTTAGTGTCAGTTGTCATCTTAGTCAAAAAGTGACCCTGACTGGCGTCTGGGATGGCCGAGCAAGTGGAAGGACTTGCACTGAGTGTCTGGTCGCCTGGTTGAATCCCCAGAGCCTACGTGAAGGTGAAAAGAGTTGTTGTCTGGCCTCCACCTATGCTCCCACATATCATACACATTGATTTTCACCCCAAAAGCCGAGGTCTGTTTCTACTGTGTTTATTAACCACTATAAACTTCTATATAAATTTCTGCTTACTGTTTGTCATTTAGTAATGATATTCTGCATAATTTTTGTTCATGAGCCTTTAGTTTTAAAGCTTCATATTCACTCACTATACATTTGTTCAAAGCTAAATCTGGCTCTTTGAAAATATATTAGAAACATAATCTTGGCCGGGAGGAGACAAAACTGGCATAGTTTGAATATATTGTTCAAGTACATGAAAATACACAGGTGTATCACAAGACTAGAGACACTGAACCCAAGGAAACCTCAATTCTCTATCCTCTTACTTTGAACATGAGTGCATATATTCGAACTGGCAGCTTGAGGTGGAGAAGTGGGTATTTGCTGATGAATTTGCACTCAGTGGATTCTTACTGTAGGCATTGAAGTATTGGTTAATCTCAGCAGTAGCCACTGCACTAGTCTGTAAGACTTAGAAGTCTCCATGAACAAGATACTAGGGTGGGGGGGGGTATTTTATTCCTGATACTTATTATTGCAAGTGCTTAATGGCACGAAAAAGAACAAGCAAAGCTTTATTGTGTTTAGACCTGATCCAGTATATCCCTTCCTGTTCTACTGGTGTCTTTGCCCCTCTCTAAAGTATGCTATCGTGTTAGAGCAGGAATTGACCAACTTTGTAGTCTGTCCTTGCCCTCTGAAAGACAGACCTCAAGTGTCTTCCTGTGCTTTATCATGAGATTTCTATTTTCTTTTTCTTGTTCTTCATCAGCATTTTTAGCTGAAGCAAAATTATAAAATCGTACCTATATAGAGTATAGCTATATAATTACTGTAACATGTCTTTAAGGCTTTTGTAGATTTTATTTTATATGTATAAGTATTTTGCCTGCATGTATATATGTGCACCATGTGCACAGTACTGGCAGAGGCCTGAAAAGGATGTTAAATTTCCTAGACTTGGAGTTACAGATGGCTGTGAGCCGCCATGTACATACTGGGAACTGACCCTGGTTCCTCTGCAAGAGCAGTAAGTGCTCTTTACCATTTAGCCATACAACTCTTTAAAAAATTAGTGCCTGGGCTGAAGAGATGGCTGACTTGGTAAAGTGTTTGCTAAATAAGCATAAGGACCTGAATGTGGATCCCAGGACCCATACAAAAAATTGGGTTTGGCAGTACATGCCTGTAACCCTAACACTGCGGAGATGGGGGCATAAGGATTTCTGAAGTTTTCTAGATAGCTTGCCTTGCTGAACGGGTGAGCTCCAGGTTCAGTGAGAGGCACGGACAACGGTCTCCAGAAGTAAGGGGGAAGGCAATAGAGGAAGACATGAAATGTTGACCTCTGACCTCCACATATATGCCCACTGTGCTTCATTTGTTGGTTGGTGTGGGTGATTGCCGGCTGCATGCAGTGCTGCAGCATATGTGGAAGACCAAAGAAGTGTCAGATCCCCTGGGACTGGAGTTACAGACAGCGGGAGCCACCTTGTGGGCACTGAGAATTGAACTTGGGTCCTCTGCAAGAACAGCCAGTGCTCTGAACTGCTGAGCCATCTCTTCAGGCCATCCCACACACTTTTTAAAAGGTGTGTGTATGTCACCTGATTCCTAGGAGTTGCCAAGTAGTAGTGAGTCCACTTTAGAAAGGATAGCTACGCTGTGGGAGTTTGTTGATGTGCACACATCTTTTTCCCCTTTCCTGAGACAGGCTCTTTGCAGTTCTGGCTGGCATGTAACACTGTGGCCTAGACTGTTTCTGAGCTTGCAGCAATACCGGCTCTGCCCTGAAGTGCGTGCTGGGGAACCAGGAGTGCACCACCGTTGCGGCTGTCGAGATTTGTAGAAGGGCCCTCAGTTAGTTGTCCAGTATGCTAAACACCAGTGGATTGTACGTTTTTAGAGTGCAGTTTTAGTCTATAAATTATATTTGAAAACTTTAAAAACTCAAAAGTATAACATTATAACATTCCATTTCACTGTTTTCTTGCTTGATCTGGTTTTCTGTTAGGTTGAAAACAGTATCAGTTAGCTGACCACAGGGCTTTGTAAATTATTTGTTGATTCTGAATCTAAAGTTTGTTCAAAAGGTGTCTTTTTTTTTTTTTTTTGACAATTATAAGAAGTTACCGGAGGAGACAATTCAAGGAAAACAGGAGTGTTTGCTCCTTAAATAACAGCCAGGTGCTATAGCCAGTGTTATATATCTGTCTGAATGCTTAAAAAAAAAAAACTTAAAATTTTACTTTCTTCCAATAAAATGCTTTTATATCCTTGAACCAAGTTTTTTCTTTTCTCTATTGAAGTCTAGGAGGAAATATTTATTTTATGAAAATATTTCTTCGTAGGTAATTTCATTAAGATACTAATTTGAGTTCACTAGTGAAGCTAATAAAACTGATCTTGAAACATGGCTACGTGTTAGTGAAGTAGAGCAATGGCTAAAACATGGATATTCTGAGAAATTATTACTCTGTGTGGTGGGTGTGCACAGGTACCACAGTGTTCATGTGGAGGCCAGAACACCTTTACCCACTTAACCAACCTGCCAGCCCCATACATACTAGAAGCACCTTCTGGCCCATTTCTTGAGCAAGTGAAAAGGAGTTTGGGGTTGGTTGCAGTTCCGTGAATCAAAATGGAGGTAAGGAATGGAAAAGGCCTGGTATTGGAAACTGGAGCTGAATGCTTAAAAGACCCTGGTGAGGGAAGTGGCCGTTGGTTCTGAAGTGAAAAAACTGAATGCGGGATAGAATTTTGGAAATTGTAGGGTAGGTTCTCCAAAATGAAGCCTAAGTTGGGGAATAGTTTAGGACAAATCATCAGAAATTACTTTGAAAATTTCTTCTTTCAGCAGTAAGTAACGGGATTTTGAGTTGGTAATGATTTAGAGAGTAGGAATAAAGCAAATGGAACATTGCTTGTTATATTACTATAATGTTAGGCTAAATGGAAATACATGTAGTTAGGCTAAAATGGTTTTTAATATTAGCTAATTGTTACATTTACATGAGGTTTTTTTGTAAAATGTTTCTCTAAGGTCTGGAATTAGAAAATGTAATGCATTTGTGGGAAAATGTGATAAGTGGAAAGAAATTTAGGGAAGAGAGTTTCTTGACACTTGAATTTAAGAATATTATGTGTAACTTTGCTTGTAAAAGTACCCGGTTTGAAACTTGGAGAAATCTGAGGAGTAGGCTTTATGAAGAAGTAGGTGGGGAAATGTGCTGTTTATAGCACGCTGAGGAGCTTGGGTTGGGGGGCATCCCTCGTGAGAGCACTTGACAAACGTGGAGACCCAGCGTGGTCCCCAGTGCCAAGAATAGAGAGAAGGGAGGAAGAGAAGAACTCAGGACATTATGGCTCATGGAAACTATGAAGGAGCAGTTTAAACACTTACCCTTTTTGTAGTTTAACTGTTTTTCTGTTTATGATAGGCTTGTCTACATACCTTGTTCTAAGCAATTGGGAAAGGTTTGGTTTAAACATTTAGGCTTCAAAGGATTTGACACCAGAAAATAGAATTGATGTGAAAATAAGTTATTAGTAATCAAAAGAATCCTTCCTTTAATGGGCAGATGTCAATAAAAAAATATGCTATTTTATATCTACAAAGCCCTGGTGAAAATTCAAGAGGAACTTTTTTTGTAATTTAAATGTTTTATTAAAGATTTTTCAAGTATAGCTGGCGATATATACTAAGTTCAGTATCCCGGCACTACTACCTTCCAAAATTTGCAAGCAATATAGACTGTTAACTTCAATCAAATAAAGTTTATTCCATGGACAAGTCATACCCGATACTAATGACTCTCTATAGTTGGCCTTTGATTGATTGATTGATTTTAGTTTTTCAAGGCAGGGTCTCTGTACATAGCCCTATTTGTCCTGGAACTCTTTATTTGTAGACTAGGCTGGCCTTGAATTCACAGAGATCAGCCTGCCTCTGCTGGGATTAAAGGTGTGCACCACCACACTCAGCTTACAGTTGGCTTTTTCTTATTTAATTACATTTATAATAATTTGAGAACAGACATGATGGCACATATCTAACTCCAGCACTCAGGCTGAAGCAGGCAGAACTCCTGAGACTCTCTTCAAAGCGAAACCTTGTCTCAAAAAGAGAGAAGGGAAATAAAATAATAGCACTAAATGCTATACCTGTTCATTTTAAGTAAAGTGTTTTAGTATTTCTTTCCCTTCTGCTTACATTGGGATTTTTTCTGTTTGAAGACATGGTCTCACTGTTTCCCCATGTACCAGGAAATTGTTTATTTATTTTTCTGGATAGTAATTGTGAGGATTTTGAGAGCATCCCATTATTGCCTTAGGGTAGAAGGTTTTGGTTTGTTGTTTAGTTCTTGCTATTATAACTTCCATTTCTCTGAGGAGTTGAAATGCATCAGCTCTGTCTCACCAGCTTTTGGCTTTATGCTGGACTCAGCACCGTGGATATATGAAGAAGTGTAGTTCATTTTAATTTAGACTTTGAGTTTTGCTTGGTAAAGTTGCTCATTGGTTTACTATTTATTGATATTTTCTTTGTTAATTGAGTTCATTGTAGTATTTCAATTTCACTGTCTCTTGGATTTTTTGAGTTGTATTTATGGAGAGAAGGGGCATTACCACTGCACATGTGGAGGCCAGAGGACGTCCCTGCAGGACCCTTGAGTCTAGGGTGTCAGACCTAAGTTCCAGGCTTAGCAGCAGGCACTGGGGAGCCATCTCACAGGGCCTCGCTTGCTGTCTGTACCTGCTCTTGATAGCTCTGTACAGGATTGTCTTTCACCCAGAACAGCATGTCTTACTGTGCTTGCCTTCCCCAGTCTCTGGTTCCCCAGCATTAGGAAGAGCACTTTCTCAAACATAGCATTGGTGAAGGACATACTTAAGCCCTAAGATGAAATGCTGTCTCAGAGGTACTCTACACTACCCTTCACCTAATAGTCTTAGCAGGAAGTTTCAGGAAGTTGTCTTTGGGCTATAGTTAGCTGGATAAGCATTTTTTTTCCAGAAATGATTGTTATCTTTTGTTAAGAAATGTATGTGTTGCCGGGCGGTGGTGGCGCACGCCTTTAATCCCAGCACTCGGGAGGCAGAGCCAGGCGGATCTCTGTGAGTTCGAGGCCAGCCTGGGCTACCAAGTGAGCTCCAGGAAAGGCGCAAAGCTACACAGAGAAACCCTGTCTCGAAAAACCAAAAAAAAAAAAAAAAAGAAATGTATGTGTCATTTTATGTTTACATTATTAAACATGACAGTTGTGTTGGCTTTAGCTTTTGATTTGGTATAAACTAATGATCTGATAGACACAATCAAATGTACAAGAGGTGGAAGAGGGTAAATGATGCCTTGGATCCCGTGTCTCACCGGAAGACCAGCACTGTCACTGGCTGTTTCTATGACTGTCGCAAGCCTTCTCCCCTTCCTTGTATGGACCATGTGCACAGGTGGGGCTTAAAGGGCGCTTTCCAGGAGTGAGTTCTCCTCCACGTGGGTTCTGGGGATCCAACAGTCCTCCGTGACGCTTGCCTGGATGGTGGTGGTTTGGGGTGGAGCTTTTGTTTGCTTTCTTTAAACTTAGTACTTAAATAGAAATAACAGGACTTGAGGGGGAAAGTGCTTTGCCATCTTGAAGTTTATATAATAGCAAAGGAAAGAATGGTAGGTATACTTAAAATCCATTTCAAATAAATTTGAGAAAAACAAAATTTTCAGGTTTAAGGGAAAGAAAGGTTGGGCCTCTTGAAAGAAACTTTTCAGAAAGGAAAAAGTACTTAAGGAATTTAAGAATTAAGAAATATTTAAGGTGCTGGGGAGATGGCCCAGTGCTTAAAGTGCTTGCTGTGGCAGCACATCCTGGAAACCAGTGCTGGGAGGGTAGAGAAGTCCTGGTCAGCTGCTCCGGACAGTTGATGCCCTCCACATTCAGTGAGAGCCTGTTCCAAACAGGCAGGAGAGGACATTTGACTTTGACCTCTGGCCTCAGTGGCGTACACACACATACATAAACATGTACTGTACATACCTTTCTTTTTTTTCTCTGTAGCTTTGTTGCCTGTCCTGAATCTCGAGCCCAGGCTGGCCTTGAACTCACAGAGATCCGCCTGGCTCTGTCTCCCAGTGCTGGGATTAGAGGCGTGTGTCACCACCACCCAGCACATTTTCTTTTAAAAATTAAGATGGGCTGGAGAGGTGGTTCAGTGGTTAAGAGCATTTATTCTTTCCAAGGTCCTGGGTTAGAGTCACATCACCCACGTGGTTGTTCACAGTTTTTCATAACTCTGGTTTTAGGACACACATGATACGTACAAATGATACTCCTAACATATAAATATTTTAAAAATTAAGACTGCTATGTGATTTCTTAATTATTTTCATTTCCTTAATAGTTTAATTTCAAGAGTAGAATTTATAGAGTCTATACCAGTTCATTTTTATTTTTTCCAGTTCTGTTTCTCTTATGAATATCTAGCCATTGCTAGTTGCCAACAGTCAGAACATTTTCACTAACCATTTATAACAGAGAAAAAATTGTTTTGTCAAGTGGAGACTACTTAAGAATTTTTTCAGAAAGATGTTGGCTGTGACTTCATCTGAATCAGTTAGAAAAATAGAGGTTAGATGAGAATATCAAGTTGTTTTAATAAATAGCATTAGGACTATCAGTTGAGTTCATCCTAGAAATAAGCCCCCCCCTTTTTAATTCAAAACCACTGAATGATTTAGTTTAAGGCATCCAAAGTAAGTGTATAAAGTGAAATGAAAGTTGGTTTAAGTAAAGTGATTTCCAAACTACCTAAATAGATTGGAAATACTAATAAAAATCCAGCCTATCACCGTGAAGATGGAGTTTTGTTAGAGGTGTCGGTGAAAAACAGAGTTGAAGTTGATCACAGATGATAATAGAGTGAATGAGCACTGTTTACACCTCTCTTGCATGGTTATCAACAGTGTGATTCCTTAAACCTGAGACTGTTATCTTATGTACCAAAAAATTGGGGGTTTAATTGTCTCCATGTGGAGTGATTATCCTGGATTATCTGAGAAGACCCTGTATAATCACTAAGGGTCCTTATCCAAGAATGGCAGCAGACAGAAGGAAGACAAGGCAAGCAGAGGTCAGAGAGGGAGAGGCCATGTACCATAGGCATGTGGTCAGCCAGCAGAGCTGAAATAGCAAGAAATGGATTCTGCTCCAGAGTCCCCAGGAGTGCGGCCCTTCTACCGTGTTGATGTTGACTAATGAAAGTCTGCTCTTCAGAATACAAGGTGTGCTGCTTCAGGCCTTTGTAGGGTACATTGTAAACTTATTGCATCAGTAGAAAAGCAGTCAAGCCAATTCACTCTTAAAGGTATGTTAATTTGGGAATACATCTGAACTCTGGAATTTTAGGGTGTCACCCTTAAATAAGCTGGGAGAGTTAGATCTCAGAATCATATCATTTGGCATTATTGTAGTTAAGGTAAGGGGAAGGCATGGTGGTCCACTTCAAATATTTTGTCTTGTGAGGGACCCCCTTGGGCTGAATTGTGGGTTAGTACAAGCAATGCTGGTGGAACCATTGGTACTGACTGACTGGGAGTTACTAAGGTTTTGGTACTCCTGGTTTTTCACCAGAAAGCTTTCTCCTAGTGTAGCATTTGTGCAGCACCACATCAGTATAAAAATAAAAGCACTTAGCTGTACAAGCTTGAGGACCATGTAAAAAACTGGTGGGGTTGTATGAGCATGCTAGTAATGCTGTTGCTGTGGTGAATGGAGACAGGAGCATCGCTGGATGCCAAACTTCACTGAGGGATCCTGTTTCAGGGGAATAAGGTAGAGTGACAACAGTATTCTATGACCTTTGTGCTACACACACACACACACACACACACACACACACACACACACACACACACACACAGTCACACACACACACAGTCACACACACACACACACAGTCACATGTAAGTACACAGACTGGAGAGATGGCTCAGCGGTTAAGATAACTTGTTCTTCCAGAGGTCCCCAGTTTAATTCTGAGCAACCACGTGATGGCTCACAACCATCTGTAATGAGATCTGGTGCCCTCTTCTGGCGAGAAGAACACTGTATACATAATAAATCTTTATTTAAAAAAACAACCAAGATTCTCAGGGCATTATATTGCTCATTTACTGAGTGCTTATATGCCAGATACTAGGCTTGAGATATATGTACGTTGCCTTATTTAATTTTAACAACCTTATGAAACAAGATAACTATTAACATGCTTTTTTCAAATTAAAAAAAAATCTTGTGGTTTGGAATGGTTAGCTAGAATGACATGTGTGAAGGATTAAGTTTGTGTATGGAATTATGTTCATGCTGTTTGTGCAAGTGTGTTAGGAGATGAGACCCAATCAGAGATGGTTGGGTTACCAGGAAACTTATGCCGTCATCGTGAAAGCAGGTTATTAAGAAGCGAGCTTGGAGGACTGGGGAGATGGCGCAGAGGTTAAGAGCACTGACTTCTTCTCCAGAGGTCCTGAGTTCAATTCCCAGCAACTACATGGTGGCTCATAACCATCTATAATGAGATCTGGTGCCTTCTTCTGACATGCAGGCAGAACAATGTATACATAATAAATAAATGGTTTTTTTTAAAAAAAAAAAAAAAGCCGGGTGTGGTGGCGCACGCCTTTAATCCCAGCACTTGGGAGGCAGAGGCAGGCGGATCTCTGTGAGTTCGAGGCCAGCCTGGGCTACCAAGTGAGCTCCAGGAAAGGCGCAAAGCTACACAGAGAAACCCTGTCTCGAAAAAAACCAAAAAAAAAAAAAAAGAAGCGAGCTTGGGCCTTGTCTACAAAGTGAGTTCCAGGACAGCTAAGACTGGTAACACAGAGAAACCCTATCTCGAAGAATCAACAACAACAAAAAGAAGTAAGCTTGGTCCCTTGCTCTCTTCTCTCCTGCACTCTCTTACCATCTGTCCTTTGCCATGAGATGCCATGGTGACAAATGCTTTCACCAAAGAGGGGATACCTTGGACTGACCAGCTTCTGGAACTGGAAGGAATTGCCTGCGGCATGTGGGAGACTGCAACATGAGAATTGTCTTCAGTTTGAGAGAGACCCTGCTTAAAAAAAAATAAGTAAACATTCTTTAGAAATTGCATAGTGGGCTGAGAATGTAGTTGCCCAGCACACCTTTTAAAATTGTCTAGTGTGTAGTATTTCTTGCAATTACACAAAATTGAGACATTTGCCCAGGTTTGTGTAGTTAGTAAAATGCCATTTTGTCTGATTCCCAAAAAGTGAATGAATTCCAAAAGAACCACAGTCTAAATCATCATGTTCCGTGTACTAGGCATGTTTACTGGAGGAAGGGATAATGACAAAGAGAGGCTCTTTGTGCTTGAAGTACTTTGTATCTCCGGCAAGCATGAAAGGACAGTGTCACGGGAGATTTTCTTAAAAGTTGTCCTACTGATAGATCACAGAGCTCACTCGGGCTGGTTAGTGCAAATGGGTGTTAGAAAAAAGAGCCACTCCTCATCCTTGGGCTTTTGAGATGGGCTGTTTCTGAGGGTGAGGAGCTCATGGCTCCGCCCTCACACTGCTTCCTGATGGACTCTGTCTCTCCCTTGAGGTTTTTTGGCTGAGATTGGATGATGGTTAGAAATAACCAGTCTTGAGTTTCCTTTCTCCCCCTCCATTTTAGCTGTTCAGGCTTTATTTTTCTCATTTCTAAAATGACACCCCCTCCCCCCAATCAGTGCTTTCCTATTTTCTAACCACAATCCACAGGAAGACTTATAATTTACACTTAAATTCAGGTACTTATGTGTTAAGTGCCCACAAACAAAACTTGAATGTGAAACAGTATAGTTGACCCAGTCCTACCCTCCAAGTCAACTAGTCTTGCCTTAAAAATATTATGGTTAAAAACTGTAGAAAGTTCCAAAGGGTAAGGCTTCAATTTGCAGTGTATAAGCAGTACTTGGAATCTTGTGAGTGATGATGTACAGACACACCCTGCTCAGGCTGCCCATTGGTTCAGAATCTCCTGTCCGTCCGGCACGTGCCTAACAATTATTGATCTCTTACCTCATTTGTAATACAGGCTTTTTTTTCTTGTCATTATTCCCTAAGTAGTACATCATAACACTTATTTTTACATAGTACTTGCTATGTATTAGATAAGTAGTCTAGAGATGATTGAAATTATGCCAGAGAATATGCAGATTCTATGCCATTTTCTATAAGGGACATTAGTGGGGAGCCAGTGCCACAGGACAGGTAAATTAAAAGTCTCTTAGTTGTGACTTCAGCCTCTAGTTTGGAAAGCACTGCTTTGAACTGTTTCCAGGGTGTACCTGGAAACAAGCTGACCTCTTGAGCACCTACTCTCCGCCAGGTGCTGCATCAATGCTTTGATATTTGTACTCCACACTTAACTTTCTTAGGTAAGTAGAGTCTGGCATGGTTTGCATTCTCAGCATTAGCCAGTGGCAGAGCCAAACTTCGTGGGCAGTTAGTTGATTATTGGGTTTGTGTTCTGACCAAGAATAACAAATTATGAAAACTCAGTAGCTGTAATCAAAGTCATTTATTGCCACAAAGCTGGCCTTTATAAATCTGAGAGATTCCTCAGGCAATACTGGTGACCTTGACAAATTTTTTTATGATTATTAAATTGCAGCTTGACTCTTGAGGAGAAGGACTAAGTAGTAAGCTGTATACTTTAGATGAGATTAACTGTTGTAAATAGAGACAAGATCCTATAAATTGTCCAGGCCGGCAGTGAACTTGTAACCTCTGCCATAACTCCTCAAGTATCAGGTGTCATGAACTTTTGTGTTGGGCTTAACATAATTGATTTTAATTAAAACAGAATTGGGGTTGGTACACGTGAGGAAGGGTAGCCATAGATACCAGGAACAGAAAACTATTAAGGACTATTTCAGATAAGTCCATTTGAGAGATGAATTAATAATTTGTAAGACAGTAATACAGTGTTGTTTTTAAAGACCTGGGATCAAATTCAGAAGCAGTTGCTGTGGGGGCCTTGTCTTGCCTGGACGTGCTTGCATGAGTGTTTACAAAGTAGACTCTCACCGTACAGAACAGAGCCTGCCTACTGATAGTTCTTCTATGCTCAAAGACACAATTGAGATCTCAAAACCAGTGTTTGGTCATCCATCTTGTGACATTAAGCACAGTTCTGAATAGCCTTCTATTCTGATCACCTGAATGTGGGTAGGTTTCTGGGTTTTGTTTTTCTTTCTTTTTTAGTGTAGGAATCTAACCTAGGGCCTTGTACATGTGAACCAAATGCCCTAACATTGAGCAGCATTCCAGCCCCTCTAGATTGGCTTGTTTTCTTGTCACTGTGACAGAGTACTTGACAAATGAAAGGAAGAAAGACTTGTCTGGGCTCAGATTTTAGAGGATTTTATTAAGTCCACAGAGGCAGCAAAGGCAGGAAGCCGTTTGTAGCAGCTGAGACATGTTACTTCACAGTGGAGCAAGGGGGTAACATCAGGTGCAAATTCCAAAGGCTGCCCAGTGGTGGTCTTCCTCCAGCCAGGCCCTGCCTACTTCCTCGTAGCATGTGATTGTAATCCCAGAAACTGAGGAAATAGACCTGTGGGGTTTGCTCTCCAACCAGTCTAGTTTAGTTTAATTAGTGAACCCAGACCAATGAGAGGCCCCTTTTTTTAAGGGTGGATGGCTCCTAAGCAAGGAAGCTCAGGTTGACCTCTGCCTTCCACACCCATGCGTGTGCATGTGCACACTCACTCAAACACACACCTTTGTATTGTAGTAACTTAGGGCTAGGATGTTAGCATAGCGGCTGGGACCGATTCTTGAACCTTAACATGCTCATCTGTGACATGGACTCGTGTCTCCCTGACAGGCTCTTAGTACTTGTGTCCCAGTGATGAGTGTTGGAGCACATGGTTACCAGGACAGTGTTTCCACGGGAGTGGGTTTACACCTAATGAAGCTAGTGAGCTAGATAGCAAGGAACCACTGTGACTTGTAAAAAGATAGAGATGTGGTGAGTTTGAAGTCAGTAAGAGACTGGTAACTATCAACTTTCAATTTTTAAATCTCTAATTACATCAAATACAAATTCACACCTCTAAGACTTAAAAATAGTTGGTGAAGGAGAGTCAGGGTCTTCTAAAAAGAAACTGGGAACCTAACGATGCTTAACAGGTAAGGTCGTCTGTAAAGTTCTGAAGCGTAGGCTAGGTGTGGTGCACACACTTGAATCCCAGCACTGAGAGGCAGAGGCAGGCAAGTCTACTTCTTGAATCCAGGAGAGCCAGGGGTACACAGTGATACCTTGTCTCTAGAGTTTTGAAGATGGTCCTGCTGCCTCTATGCTGAATGTGATGTTTGTTGAACTTTTGAGTGAAAAATTAGCTCCCTAGTGCATTTCTGCTTGTATGCAATCCTAACCACTGAAAAACTCATGCCTGGGGTCTACAAGGTGGCTCAGTGGACAAGGGCTATTTACAGGCGGTTGGAGGACCTGGGTCTGTCCCTGGAATCCACAGTGGAAAGAGAAAACTGGCTACCTAGAGTTGTCCTCTGCCCCCTCCACGTGTACCGTGATATGCTCACACCTGTATTCATGTCACACACAAATACACTAATAGACAAAACCTTCATGTCTTACACCCTCATAATTTCCTAAATGAAAGAGCAAGGTTTGGTTTGTGCTTTTAGCCTTCGAGTATTTGAAAGTGCCAGGTGCATTTTTGCGTTACAGGATTTCACTTTGCTCTGATGCTCTTGTCTAAGCTCTTTTCTCTGCTGTGTTGTACTTTTTTATTCCCACCTTTCAGTAGACCCTAGGTTTCCTTTTAGCACAAACTCCTCAGCTTTCTTCCTGGAAGATATTTCTGTTTCAAACATGGACCTGTTTGTGTGTTAAAGATCCATTTGCATGTCTGCTGGCTGTTTAGTGCACAGCCCACATTCTGTTTCATTGCTGGTGAATGCAACATTCAGAGAGGAGAATATGCCTGGCTGGCGTTTTTTGCTTCTTAAATTCCCTATCGTGGTCGGTACTGTGCGTAAACTGTAAGCAGCATTGGATACACCATTCAGAAGTGTCAACTTTGGAATAGACTAGATTTGACATTTTTTAGTTCAGATTGATTTCTTGGGTGTCATGTAAAACGAGAACCTTTCTAAGAGTGACATGAAAACATCTGAGAGGCGATGAGGTCATGCTGCTACCTTATGCATGCAAGTTGTGGAAGCAACTCCTTTCTTCTTTATGCGCCTCTTGTTACTCTTTTGCCCGAATATTGACTGTTGCTATATGATTGTGCTTTAATTTTTAGAATGACTGTGACGGTTTGTTTTTGCTTAGAAGCAGTGGTAGTCTTGTATGCTCATTGGACTTTAAAAAAACAGTGACTTGCTTACTGTTGACATGACTTAATATGTGCAATCTGAGGCATTAGAAAAATCTGCTCTTGAGATTCATGTTTTAAGGTACAGAGTGGAAAGAATAGTAAACGTGTGCTGTATGTTTATGAATCAGTTTTAGGGTTTTTAAGTTGAAATAGTTAAATTTGTCTTAGTTCACTGATTTGCATAGCTTTACCCATTACTATGTCCTTTCTACTTTTCCATTAATGTTTTTCTCAAGGTGAACCTTTTTAAGGGGGGGGAGGGAGGGAGGGAGGGAGGGAGGGAGGGAGGGAGAGAGAGAGAGAGAGAGAGAGAGAGAGAGAGAGAGAGAGAGAGAGAGAGAGAGAGAGAGAATATATGAATTTATTTGTATGCGCACATGAATGTAGGTGCCCACGGAGGCCAGAAGAGGGGATTAGATCTCCTGGAACTAGAGTTATAGACTGGTGAGCCACCCACCCTGGGTGCTGGGAACCAAACTCAGATCTCCTCTAAGAGCAATGTGCCTCTTACTGCTTGGGAAATAATAAAGAATTGGTGTCTTTTAGAATCTCCTCAGAAAATGAATTTGTTTATAATACCTTAAGTAGTTTCTCCAATTTTCTTAACATTTATAGACAATTTTGAGCTTTTTCTGCTTAGAGTATGTGGTTCCTACATTGTTGCACCCCCCATCCCATGCCTTTTGTATGTGTAGATGCACACAGTCCCTAGTTTTAAAGAGCTATGAAATTGTAACTTTTTAGGCTATGCTGCCAGGTAGGGCTGCTTTCCCTAGGAAGAGACTCGTTTCTTAGACATGCTGTATTATCTAGTCAGTATGGTACACTTGAGAGATATTAGTTAGCTGGGAGGAAATGGAGATGGCTCAGAAACCCCTGAAATGTGCTTGACAGTTGCTAGAGTTCTTCAGGTGAGTGTTGCCTAAAAGTTGAGTGCATTGTGCATGCATGAGCGAGTGAGCGTGCGTGCGTGCGTGCGTGCGTGCGTGCGTGCGTGCATGTAGAGAACAACCTCAAGTGTCATGCACCGCTGGTCTGCCCAGCTTTTTCCAGACTGAGGTTACAAGGACAAGCCACCATACAGCACCTTCTGCCCTTGTGCTGCCGAACCATCTCCCCAGGGACAGGGACCCTCCGTATCACTGGCTGACCTGGAGCTCAGAGAGATCTGTCTGCCTCTGCCTCCCAAGTACCAGGGAGATTAAAGGTTCACTGTCACATCCAGCCCTAATCTCCTCAGTGCTTAATTTCAGGATTTTATATTTATAACCTTCTCGGACTCTGATTATTATCTTAGTTGGACTTATTTTTGAGGGAAAGAATATTGCGTGTTTTGGCATCAAGAGATTACCTGATTGCTTGCTGTAAAGATTCATTAAACTTAGGTCTGACTGTGAGTTGTGGGCTAGGTTTTAAATGAAGAAATTTTGAACATTAGCATCACAGATATTTGGATCTTTCTTCATAATGGCATTTTAAATCTGTTGCTTGACTTTATTACATATTTATCTAAATGACCTTAAGGTTATTGAAAGTCCTTCAAAGCCTCAGTAAGATTTGGAACTGAAATTAAACATTGATAAAATCACACTATCGCCACAGTCCATCCAGGAGGAGCTGTGTCGTTTCTCCTCACGGTTTTTAGTTTTGTGAAAGACTGATTTTGTAACTTTTTAAATGTTTTTGCCTCTGTATTCATACTTTTTTCTTTTTGATGTGATCCTCTCAATTGATTTTTCTACGTGATGATATAGGTGTATAGAAAAGTTGATGTTGGATATGTAGCCAAATTGACAAATTTAGTTATAAAGATTTGTTGTTCTCTTGGCCAATGGACATAAATATCTTTGTAAAACAAGGAGAATTGACCCCTGAATTTACCTTTATTTCTTGTTTTGTTTTGTTTTCTTAAGCTTTTTTCACTTATGGATATGAAACCTCCCATCTCTAGAGCCAAGATGATTCTGATTACTAAAGCTGCTATCAAAGCTATTAAGGTAAGAATAAATCTTTAACTATTATTGATGGGTGAGGGGTGTGCCATGTGGAGTCAGTTCTCGTCTTCACCTTGATGTGGGTTCTGTGGATCCAGTTCAGATGGCCAGGCTTCTGTAAGAAACACCCTAACCCACTCAGCATCTTGCCAGCTCTGCTTTTGAATCATCTAAAATTTTATTTATTTATTTATTGTTTTTTGGTATTTTGTGGGTTTTTTTTGTTTGTTTGTTTTTTGTTTTTTTTGAGGCAGGGTTCTCCATGTAATTTTGGTGCCTGTCCTGGATCTCTGTAGACCAGGCTGGCCTCGAACTTACAGGCCTGGCTATTTAAAATATTACTAACATCAGAATTTACCTTGTGAATTAAGTTTTGCTGAAGGTTTGTGACAATACTATTTCAATCCTTATAAACCAGCTGTGAGATATTGTCTTCTTTTTTTTTTTTTTTGGTTGGTTGTTTTTTTCGAGACAGGGTTTCTCTGTGTAGCTTTGCGCCTTTCCTGGAACTCACTTGGTAGCCCAGGCTGGCCTCGAACTCACAAAGATCCGCCTGCCTCTGCCTCCCGAGTGCTGGGATTAAAGGCGTGCGCCACCACCGCCCGGCTGAGATATTGTCTTCTTATGAGAACAAAAAGTCCAAACTTGGGCTTGGGGAACTCGGCTGTGTTACCCAGGATCACATTGTAGGTAATGGCACAGTTTAGGAATGGTGTGACTTCGTTTGGCTCTACCATGTCATGATAGCCTGATACCTTGTTTCATGAAGGTTGGTTAAGGAAGCACATTCTCCTTGGAAAGGAGTGTGCAGTTTTTGTTTTGATTAATCCCTTTCTCAAGATTTCTTTGCATTTGTTGATTATGAACTGTTTCTGACTGCTCTTTGAGTTAATTGCCGGCTAAAAATGTCAAGGCTTTGAGTGCTTTCACTGATTGTAAGGAGTGTAGAAATGTATAAACTGGCTGTAACCTTCTGTTCTTTTTCAGCTCTATAAGCATGTTGTTCAGATTGTAGAGAAGTTCATCAAAAAGGTAACTGTTTCATTATGACCGTGTTTACTTATGCTATGTATTTACGTGTGTGAACTGGAATTGGATCTATGCTTCTAAAAACGCTCTAGAAAAAAGTAGTTTCTGAGGTTGGAGCCATTGCTCAACAAGGTAAGAACACTGACAGCTCTTCCAGAAGACCTAGGTTCACTCCCTAACACCCACGTGGTGCTCACACTCTTCCGAAACTCCAGTTTCAGGGAATCCTAGGCATTCTTTTGGCCTCTTTGGATACCAGACATGCACATGGTACACATACAGACATGCAGACAGAACACTCTTACACAAAAAATAAATGGTTTTAAAAATCAGTTACTGACCTGGGCGGTGGTGGCGCACACCTTTAATCCCAGCACTGGGGAGGCAGAGCCAGGCGGATCTCTGTGAGTTCGAGGCCAGCCTGGTCGACAGCGTGAGATTCAGAACAGGCTCCGAACCTACAGAGAAACCGTCTCGAAAGAAAAAAGTTACTGAGTTTTTTAAACACGGAAGTTTTACAAGGTAACTTTTCATTGTACTGCCATTCATTGAATATTGGCGGAAAGTTGGGCGCTCAGCTTCTGCCCCAGCTGACAACAGAGTTTGTTGTCTTTGTGTTGGGACCTTTCCCCAAGCCTAAGGGCCTGCCTGTGCCATGCCCTTTGCCCCGTCCACTCTGTTGGCATTAGTTCTCCTGTGAGTTTTTCAGATGAACTTACTGGCTCTTCCCTGTTGCCGTCGTGAACTGTTTTCAGTTGTATGGTGGTGTGTTGTCTTAACACGTGTAATTAGCATGCCTTTCTCAGTAGAGCGCTGAGAGGGATCGGAGATATCTTAATCCACTGACTGCCTTTGGGCCAGGACAGAAGTCCGTAGTAGTTTTATCAGTCAGAAGCTTCTTGTAGCAGCAGATCAAAAGGCAGAGAAGTCAATGGGGAGAACATGGAGTGTGTGTGTGCTTCTGCCTCCTGTTACCATGCATGTGCTCTGAATTTACTGAGGTTTCTTTCTAAGGAAAATGGACACAGTGCCTGTTGTTGGCTTGCCTTCCTACTGAATATATTACAAACATCTACAAAAGAACCCTTGGTGTGGTTGTTACTATGATTTCCTTAACCACTCTGTAGCTACTGCTCATTGAAGGTGCTAACCTTAAAGGAAAATGTCCATGAATGTTGTTTTCCTTAGCATAAACTCTTAAGGTCAAAGAAGGCTTTGTTTTTGTTGCTGAATTGTCTTCTGGGAAGGGTTAGGCCTTTTCCTACAGAAATGCCTATTGCCGGGCGGTGGTGGCGCACGCCTTTAATCCCAGCACTCGGGAGGCAGAGCCAGGCGGATCTCTGTGAGTTCGAGGCCAGCCTGGGCTACCAAGTGAGTCCCAGGAAAGGCGCAAAGCTACACAGAGAAACCGTGTCTCGAAAAACCAAAAAAAAAAAAAAAAAAAAAAAAAAAAAAAGAAATGCCTATTTCACTAGTGTTTTGTTTGTCCTTCGCCCAGTTTATAGACTCAGATGGCTTTCCTCTTACACTTTATTTCTCTGGTAAAACCTAGCATGTTTAAAAGTATTTTTTAGTAATTTCAAAAGGTGGAAATTATTTAATCAGAGACTCATAACGACTGAATTTGTAGGAACGTGGGTTGGTAATGGCCTCTGGAAAGTTTCAGGGGAAGTCAAGGATCTGGGGGAAAGTCTTTGGAGACTGAGATATCAAAGAATGTAAGTGTTCACAGACTTGAAGTTTGACAGCCAGTTAGGTGGCTGTTTGTACAGAGTGGACAATGGCTGTGTAGAGCTGCATACTCATGAGGTAATGGGTGTCAGATTTACTTTGGATTTCCCTGTTGGGGGTCGGGAGCCTCAGCACTTTGTGGTGTAGCCCCGGTGGCCTGGAACTCACTAGACAGAGCAAACTGGGATTCACAGAGATCCACCTGTCTCTGCGGCCTCCGGGACGCTGGGTTAAAGGTGTGCGCCACCACTCATGGGTTCCTTTCCTTATATTAACAGTGTGTCTTTACCCTTGCAGTGTAAACCAGAATACAAGGTTCCAGGATTATATGTCATCGATTCCATTGTGAGACAGTCTCGTCACCAGTTTGGAACTGATAAAGATGTTTTTGGGCCAAGATTCTCTAAAAATATAACTGCTACATTCCAATATTTGTATCTTTGTCCATCTGAAGATAAGGTATAGTTAATAACTTGTAAAGTTTTGTGGTCTTGTTGTGTGTATTTTTATGTGTTTAGATTCATGTTATTAAATCCTATCTTCGTGTAGTAAGCTCTCTAGCCTTTAGATTCTCTGCAGTGGTCGCTTCTAGTCAGGCTTCCTTGTGAAATGCAGATTCACCTGGCGTCTGCACAAGGACTTTTCTAATGTTGGATTGTAGAGGGAACCAGAGTTACAGAATCTCAGCAGAGCAGTGAGTGCTGGGGAGGAGTGGGGTGTGAGGAGGTGCGTAGTGGTGGGTCCAAAGTTTCAGTTAGGCGAGGTCAAGTTCTGAGATCTGCCAAACATGGTACTTCAAATGAACAGCTCTGGTTTCTAGAGATTCCTAGAGAAGGTATGGTTCGTGTTAAATGTTCTTACCCCAGTTAAAAGAAGCCAAAGGGTTTGTAGAGGAGGCATTATCTTTAAAAAAAATATATGAGTCGGTGGGCATGGTGGCCTCTCAGCACGGAGCGGTATCTGC
Organism: Peromyscus maniculatus bairdii; assembly: GCF_049852395.1. NCBI lineage: Eukaryota > Metazoa > Chordata > Mammalia > Rodentia > Cricetidae > Peromyscus > Peromyscus maniculatus. The sequence continues at coordinate 79,436,869 of NC_134863.1, read as the reverse complement.
AGGAAGATAGCTAGTGACAGCAAGCCTGAGCTACAAAGATGCACTTGGACGATGAGCAGCTCTGTGTAGAGAAAATACTGTCTCAGTTTGTTGCTTATTTTAGAAGGCCCAGAATTGTTCTTCCCACCATGCAGGAATGTAAGTGATACTAATCTGCAATAAGACCGCAACACACACACACACACACACACACACACACACACACACACACACACACACACACACACACACACACACACACACACACGGTTTCACAGTGAACTGTAGAAAGAAAGAAGGAACCTGACAGTCACACATAGTACTCTCTCAGTACTCTCTCAGTAGGTGGGAACTGCACAGCAGTATTAATGAATGAATACTCACCACCTGCTGCTTTGGTTTCCCTGGCTTCCTCAAGAAATGATGAAACAGAAGGAAACTTGGGTTTATTTGCAGTTTGACCGCATCAGAGAGAAAGGATGCTTATTTCTCCTTCCGTGTTGCTGTGTTAGAATTAAGATTCAAAGAAAACCCTAAGGTAAAGGCCAGCAGATATGTAGGTTTAGTTGTGGGACAGTTTACCAGCCCTTTTCCAAGGTGTGAAGGGTTAAGTTGCCCCCTTTACAGTTGAGATGGTCTCTTCCATCTGCTGTAACTCTGGCCCATTCTCTCGGCATGGACTCATGTCTCCATTCTCACTAATGAGAATGGAGACAGTTGACATTCAGAGGAACGCTGTGGCATTCCTGCGTCTGTGTATATATTCTTAGACTCTTGAAGCATAATTTTATAAAATAAAATCCCTGGACCCATGAATAACACAATTTTGTTTGGATCTCCTTCATACTTGGCCACAAAACATCTTTTTCCTGTTATCAGACAATTTCTTAAAAACTGGTTTCTTTTCATTTGTATTTTGTGCTAGGGTATTGGGCCTCATATTTGCAGTCTTCCTTTTTGAGTGCTGGTGTTACAAGCATGTGCCACCACAGGCAGATAGTGGTTAACTGCCTTGATCATCTCGAAGAAATTCTTAATTAACTCTTCTAAGATAATTGAGTTTTGTTAGTGTTTTTCTTTGTAACTCTTAGTAAAGAACAGGGATAATCAAATAATAACTTTTTTTTATTTACTAGGTATATAGTCTGTCTGTGTTCCTTTTATTAGATTATACCACTGAGGAAAGGTTAATTTGAGTTGTTAAACTAGGTAATGATTTTGATGGATTTTTTCCCCCGATGAAACAGTAATGGTTTCTCTTTAAAATCAGATATGATAAGCTATTTCTATAAGTATTTATTGTATGTTCATTTTCTTGTATATAACAGAGTAAAATAGTTCGTGTGCTAAATCTTTGGCAAAAAAATGGAGTATTCAAAATTGAAATTATTCAACCTCTTTTGGACATGGCAGCAGGAACCAGTAATGCTGTTCCAGTAGCAGAAAATGTCACCAACAATGAAGGTACAGTGGCATGTCTGATCACAAGACAGGTTCCTGAGAGCACACTGGCGTCTCTGGCTCGCTCTTCTGTTTGTTTGTTTGTCCTGTTCTGGTTGGTTGGTTTTTGTCTTTATCATGTTCTATTTTTATTCTTTATATGCCTGTTTGTTTTCTAATGAGAGACAGAAAGAAAGGGTGTTGATTCAGAGAGGGAAGGGAGGGAGGGAGGGAGGACCTTGGAGGAGTTGGTAGGGAAACCATAGTCAGACTATATTGAATGAAAAAAACTTGACTTTCTTCCTTCCTTCCTTCCTTCCTTCCTTCCTTCCTTCCTTCCTTCCTTCCTTCCTTCCTTCCTTCCTTCCTTCCTTTCTTTCATTGTTAACAAAAGAAAAGTTTAAAGAGAATTGAGTTTGTCTACATGAAAGGTTTTGTTTCTGTGTTGGTAGAACTTTCCCATAGGAAGGAAACTTGAGTGTGCATTTGGAAGGCAGTTTTTCTTCCTATGATTCTTACTTCAAATGGGAATGTGCCCTTTGTCACCTCTTATATATAGTATATATCTTACAAGTTAAACTGGACAGAATTTTGTTTTAGCAGCAAAACTTGAAGGTGTTTTAAACGGGTGGGGGTCGGGGGGTATGTTGACTTTTTTTGAGGCCTAATGCCCTTTGCTTTTTAGGCTCACCTCCACCCCCAGTAAAAGCCTCTTCTGAACTTGCACAAGCTCCCACAAACTCCATGCCTACCATGCCACAGTTGCCCAGCTCTGACGCCTTTGCTGCTGTGGCTCAACTGTTTCAAACAACTCAAGGCCAACAGGTAAGCTGCTGAATGAACAAATGGTTTGCAGAGCTAGGTTCTGTTGGCGTTGTTTCCCATTTCTTCTTCCTACGCTCCTTGATGGGAGAAAATGTCTTCTTTTCCACCAGAGTAGCCTTCACTGGGAAGCAAATGTAAGGAGTTAGAGCTAACGAGGGAAATGTGATGTGGAAATAAGGCAATGATAAGGTGGCAGGCGTTGTTGCTCACATTTCTAGTAGTTCTGACTGACTCAGATTATATGGAGTGAAATGTTCTGTATTTCTAGAAAACTTGCTGTTACAATTCCATGTGTTTTCTCTTTTCTTTGAGCTTGTTTGTATCTTTGGGATTGTCAGCATACATTTTTAACTGTAATCAGTACACTGTAATGTTCATTCACAAATGTAGCCATGATGAAAGGTGGACTCTGACCAGTGTACTTTCCGCCTATGCTATTTCAGTCACTCTGAGATTCTTTTCTTTTTAGTAAAGTAACTTTGATGATGATGCTTTGTTGTGTGGTTTATCAGTTTTCCCATTCTTTAAGCTTCAGCAGATCCTTCAGACTTTTCAACAACCTCCAAAACCACAGTCTCCCGCACTTGACAATGCTGTGATGGCTCAGGTTCAGGCTATCACAGCTCAGTTAAAGACAGCTCCTACACAACCACCTGAGCAAAACGCTGCTTTCCCCCCACCTGAACAAAAAACTGCATTTGACAAGGTACGCTTCTCTCACATCGCCCCACTGTCTGTCTTTCCCATATGCATTGTGGGCTTTGCATCTGCAGCTTCTCTGATTGTTCATTTGTGGTTTGAGTTTTTCTCCTCAATATCAAAATGTGTTTTTCCTGGTTATACGTGTCATGCAGACTTGCTGTAAACAAGTTTACAGAATAAAGAAAAGTGAAGAGAAGGAAATTCTTCACTAGCCGACTCGTACCTAGTGAGGATGCTGTCGTGTTTTGGTGTATGTTTTCCAGAAGTAATATACTACGGGTCTGAGCTTTTGTTCTGATCTTTATTGTTAGGTCTGTGTCCATTCAGTGTGAATGGTTATTAAGATTCCAGTAGATGGAGACCTCAGGTTATCTATTTTGCTACTGATGGACATTTGCTGATGCTGTGATAACTGTAGTTATCATGTCTAGGACGGGAGTCCTGGGGTGACCCCAGCATCTCTCTGCTTACTCAGTGGGCCTTGCCATCCTTAGGAGCTCTGTTTCTGTGTGGCTTTGACCAAATACCCAAGAGAACAATTGAAACAGGGAAGGTGAATTTTGGTTCCTGGTGTCTGAGAGTTGAATCCATGGTTGCAGCACGACCACGCGGCAGATGAACCTCTTCAGTTTAAAGTGGACAGGAAGCAAGGGGAGGGGAAAGACCCCTGGGAGCATCTCAGAGTGGAACTTAACAGGCATGGCTTAGATGCTGCTACCAGGGTGTGGGTGTGCTGTGGGCTTCAACCCAGACAGCTCTACTTTGGTCTCTTGTGCTTTGTTAGGGTTAGGACTGTTTAAAATTTCCTCTTCCAGTTTTATAATTAAAAAAAGAAAAAAGATAGTTTGAAAATCATAGCATTAAATGACATGTTTGATATCATGATCTCTAAAATTTGATTCTTTCTAATGTAAGCTATAAAAATTTTATCACCAATAATCAGTGTGGTAGGTAAATGCCAGTTTTCATTATTTTAGCTTAATGATTAATAAGTCGCTACTGATTTTAAGAAAGACTGGATTAGATTTTGAGTAAAAAAGGAATGAACAGGGCTGGAGAGATGGTGTAGTCAGTAAAGTGCTGGCTGTTCAGGAGTGATGAACAGCCTGGGGTCACATCCCCGGCCGGGGCCATGGAAAGCTGCGTGGCGCGTGCCGGTCACCCAGCATATACCTGGTGTGTACACACACACACACACACACACACACACACACACACACACACACGAATAAGGAATATATATTTGTAGGGGAAAGAGAATACAGAGTTATAGGGCAAAAAGAAGCATTCCACAGTGCTTTGAAAAGATGTGTTTGTATGTGTGCTTACAGGTCTATTTCCATGTACAAGTGAACATAAGTTCCTGTGTGCTTTTCATTTGGAAATCTCCCTGTTTTTTATTACCCACCTGCTCCCACCCCCACCCCCCCCAAAAGGCTCTGTATTCTTCAAATAGTTGTCTACTTCTGTGTCCAGTGTTCGTCTCTCTGGTCCTTCTGTTTTGGTTTTTAAGTGGGTTTTTGTTTGTTTGTTTTTGTTTGACATTGTCTTGTCACACCAATTTCTGCATCTTAACAGGTAAAGAGCTATATATCCGGTGCTAGGAATTGAACTCAGGGTCTTAGCCCATGCAAGTACCTGACCACCCATACATACTTTACTTCCAAATGTCCCTCTGCTTAATTCTTTCTCAGGCTTACTTGGGCTCTTCATGGTCTTATGTATAGGTTCTTCAGATAAGCCCTAAGTGGCATCTGTGATCAGTGGATGATTGGATGGGAAGATTTTTCTTAGATTTATTTTATGTGTATAAATGTTTTGCCTGAATGTATAATGTGAACCATGTGCATGTCTGATGCCTGTGGAGGTCAGAGAAGGCATCCAATTCCCTGGAACTGGAGTTACAGGGGGCTGTGAGCCAACATGTGGGTGCTGGGAACTGAACTGGGTCCTCTGGAAGAACAGCCATTGCTCTCAACTGCTGAGCTAGCTGTCCCTGCAGCCATGTGGAGTTTTGCTTGAGTTAGTGTGTGTACTATAGAAAGTCAGCAAATTTTGAAGTTTTTTTCAGGCAGATGAGTAGGCTGTTAAATCCTTGTAAAAATTAACAATGTAGATCTGCCTGAGAATATTCTGAGGAGTAGCGTAGTAGAAATTCAGCTAGAGTTTCTATGCTGTGGCATCCCAGAAGCTTCTTCAGGACATCCCAGTTCTTGTTGGGAAGGTCGAGTCCAGACAGAGCCCACTTACTTGTCAAGGATGATAACCTGCTATACTCCAGGTCTGCTGATTAAGTGACAATGTGATAAATAATATTTCACCGTCACAGTAACATCCATACTACATTGGACCTTACAACTGGTCCCTATATTAGTTACCCAAGTTAACATACATTACCTATCAAAACATGCTTGTTGGATGGACAGTAACCATAAATGCATCTTGGGTTTACTGCTACAGAATCTCCATAGTAAGCTAAAATGTTTTGGTGGTTTTCTTTTCTATAGGCCTTAGATACTTCCTTGTTTCATTGATCCTTGGATTTTCCTAGTCTTTTTTAAAGTTTCTTAGCACTTTTGATTTGGTTGATAATGCCATGAAGAAAAGGCTGACGTTTATCTCACGTTGTAACTGGTTACAGTATTGGGGGCTCAGTTTTCTAGGTGGTTCTCTTGGGATTTCTAGGTAGTACTGAATGTGACACTCTTCAGCATCTGCACCTGTTACTTTTCTTCCTACCCCAGTGGTAGGAAACACTGAATGAAGACCGTAGCGGTGGGCATCCTTATCTTGCTGGTTACCGAAGTAGTTGTTAGTTCCATCAAGTTTGCAAAAGGAATTTTCTGCTGGGGGCTGGAGGTATGGTGTGTGTGTGTGTGTGTGTGTGTGTGTGTGTGTGTGTGTGTGTGTGTGTGTGTGTGTGTTCTGTACTCTTTCATTTGACTAAAATCTGTCTTCAGCTAGGCACTGGGAGCACTTTTATTGAGATCTTCCTACATCTTCCATTTCCTCTAAACCATCGAAAATTAATTTTTTTGATAAACTAGAGATCCTATAATTTATTCAAGTCTTTTTCCAGATCAATATGTATGAATATTAAAACTTAAATGTATCTTGTACTATAAGTTAGTATATGCCAAACTGTAAAGTACCTGAAGTATAGATTATATTCAGAAAACACTTGTTCTTTTATAAAGAAATTTGCTATGTCCAATATTCTTTCTACTTGGTTTAGTTCTGTGTACCATGTTGTCTCAGGAAAGCCCTTATATTCGTTCCTTAGAAGTCTGTTCATAAAATACACCAGTGTTTGGAGGCAGAACAGAACAGAAAACATGAGTTAGGAACCTGTGGAGACCGTGAGCACAGGAGGCAGAGCTGGAAAGAAAAGTGTGCACATTGGAGGCTGAGCACAGGCATTTAAAGTATGAAAGACCAGTTACCAGTTTCCACCCATGATTCAACGTTCACCAACTGTAGTTTGCTTTATGTTTCTTAACCTCCTTGAGCCTTGAGTTCCTTGTCTATATCAAAAAATAGATCTATATTGCAGGTTTTTTATGATTACAAGATATAACTAACTGTTGAGTGTATTGCATTTCCTCTTTTTAATAAGGTTAATTTTTTTGTAAGTTACAATGTGTGGGAGTGATGTATGTATGCCATGATATACATGTGGATGGAGGTCAGAGGACAGTTTCATGGAGGTGCCCCCCCACACACACTTTGGGTGGGATCTGAGGATGGCTCTCAAAGGTGTCGAGCTCGCATGACAGGCAGTTTATACCTGCCTGACCATCACCCTGGCCTAATAAGGTTTATTTTAAATGTAAACTTAGTTTAATTTTACTGTTTTTAACTTTTTATCTTAAAATACTATTATTTTTATTTTTAATTTTATTTTTATTTATTTTTAAGTTTTATTCTAGAACTTGTGGATTATTTGGATATTATTTTTAAATTATTTGTTTTTATTTTATGTGCATTAATGTTTTGCTTGCATGTATGTATGTCTGTGTGAGGGTGTCAGATCTTAGAGTTACAGACAGTTGTCAGCTGCCATGTGGGTGCTGAGACTTGAACTTGGGTCCTCTGGAAGAGCAGTCAGTAGTGCTCTTATCCACTGAGCCATCTCTCTAGCCTTTGTTTCTTGTTTTTAATGCAAGTTTCTGGTAATTGGTGTAAGCTGTGAAGTTTTGAGAAGGAAGCTCCTCAAGTAAACAGCTGACGAGACTTCCCTTGTTCCTGTCCTGCACCATATTTTTTTCTTTCATTATATTAGCATATTCTTGGCCAGGCAGCCTATGGAGATGCATGGCTAGCTGCCTGGAAGCACACACCTGTTTGCATGTACACAGAGCTCTAGAAGCTTCAGTCTAAGCAAATGAATAGTTTAGATACATAAGTGTACTGCTAAATTTATGATGAAATAAGTAGATAATATTCAGAAAGAAAATACAGCTTTTGTAATTGGAGAAAGAAAGTAGAATTTAAAGTTGTATCTTTTCTAACGTGGTATTTATGTCAAAATTGTTTATCTTTGGACCAAGCTCCCCAGGACATGCAGGAGGAAAAGAAAGGTGTGCACAGCATGGTAGGGTTGTAGCTGATGTAATGTTTCTGGTTTGGTGAGTGTCTGTATTTAAGTGGAGCATTGCTGTACACGTTACAGAAGCTGCTCGATAGATTCGATTATGATGATGAGCCTGAAGCTTTGGAGGACGCAAAGAAAGAGGATGTGACTGTCACCGCTGCAGCCCCTGCTGCTGCCCCTCCTGCACCCGCTGCGGTGGCCGCACCTGCTGTTGCTCCTGCTGGGCCCGCACCCTCTGCCACCTCTCCCCCTCCTCCACAGGTGCCATTGTGAGTTCCTTCTTCATTCCCTCTTGGATAGTTGTAACAGTTACAGAGCATACCCTAAGCAACAATCAGGACTAAAACACATTGCTGTGCGGTCTTTCTTTTGTGAAATTATATTAAGAGAATTTGTATCCTTTTCAGAATTTAGAATTTTAAATGTGGCTTTTATGTTGAATTAATATTTGTTGATTACCTGCCACTCCTGAGTGGCAATCTGCAATGTAAATGTGACTAAGAGTCTTAAGTGCTTTTGAATGAGTAATAAAAGTGCTCACCTTGTTTTAGTGGCTATCCTGGGGACAGCTTGCAGCAGCCAGCCTACACACAGCATCCAAATATGGATCAGTTTCCACCTCGGATGATGGGGATGCAGCAGGATACAGTGCACCATCAGGTACAGACATTTCTCTTGTCTTGAGTTTTGTGTTCTCAGAGACCTGTTTGTACCTCTGAGCACTGTCACTGTGTAATTTGCTAAGAGAACTGCAGCTCCCATGAGAGCTGTGGAATGACAACTGTTTTGAGTTGCTTTTTATCTTAATTACAAGTTAATAAATATAACATGTTCATCTAATAACAATAGATATTTTAGTTAGAATAGTTTAGTGATATTGCAGTTCTATTTATTTAAAGACACTCCTTAGTCATACAGCTATTTCCTCTGCTGGAAGGTCTCTTTCCTGTGTGCTATGATGATTGGCTACTGTAAAGGGCTTTCAAGCTTGGTGTGGGTAATACAGAGAGTTTGAATTGTGCGACAGAAATATATGCAGCATACTGGAGAGTTACAGAGAATAGGGGTTGGGCCATCAGGTTACTTTGCTACATACTCTGAGCTCACTTTGCTGTGAGTCTAAATTAGGGGTGGGGGTGGGGGCTTTAAAGACACAGCCTGCGGCCTCCCCTCCCCCTACTATAATCATTCCAGATAATCTGTGGAGTTTTGTTTGATCCCCCCCCCACACACACACACACACACACAGGCTTTCTCTGTGTAGCTTCCGCCTTTCCTGGAACTCATTTTGTAGACCAGGCTGGTTTTGAACTCACAGAAATCCGCCTGCCTGTGCCTCCTGAGTGCTGGGATTAAAGGCATGCGCCACCACTGCCCGGCTTGTTTGATTTTTAATACTACAATGATTTTCATATGTAACCAGCCTTGGGAAACATTGCTTTATAGCCTATGAAAAGGGTGTCCAGATATATCCTTAGACTGCGAGTTTTTTGTCTGTATTATTTCCAGGTCATTCTTTGATTTGATGACATATAGTTGGTACTGTGATTTTAATGGCTTATTGAGGAGGCCTGTTTAAATAATGAAAACACATGAACATACAGCCAGATATTAGACATATATTACCACCAATTTCTTTTTGTTGGTTGGTTAATTTTTCGAGACAGGATTTCTTTGTGTAACATCCCTGACTGTCCTGCAACTCACTGTGTAGTCAAAGCTGGCCCCAGACAGAGATTTACCTGCCTCTGCCTCCCACGTGCTGGGATTAAAGGCGTGCGCCACTATGCCCCAGCTCTACCGACAATTTCTAAATATTTATAGAAAGCTATTTGGGGACATGATTAGTTGTATTGGTGTTGACATTGTACATGCAGAAATGGTAGACTGTGCTTTGCTCTTACATTGTGACTGTTATTTAGTTTTGTTTTGTTTTTAAATTTCACACATAGTTAGGTATGGTGTTAACACACAGTCCCAGGATTTGAGGAACTGAGACAGGAGAATTGTATGTTTCAGGCCAGCCTGGGTTATACTTAATTAAAAGACCATTTTAATTTTTGCTTGTTGTTTTGTTTTGAGCTTATTTCTGAGATAAGGTCTTACAGTGTATAGTTTTGTCTGTCCTAGAATTCCGTTTGTAGACCAGCCTGGTCTTTAACTTATGACACTCAGGTGAGCACCATCATGCCTAGCAAACAAAATACTTTGTTTTCCAGGAATCTAGAAATGGCAGCCATTTTCCCTCTTAGTATAAAAGCTTAATTACTGTTAAAAAGTCGAAGGAAGAGCCGGGCGTTGGTGGCGCACGCCTTTAATCCCAGCACTTGGGAGGCAGAGTCAGGCGGATCTCTGTGAGTTCGAGGCCAGCCTGGGCTACCAAGTGAGCTCCAGGAAAGGCGCAAAGCTACACAGAGAAACCCTGTCTCGAAAAACCAAAAAAAAAAAAAAAAAAAAAAAAAAAAAAAAAAAAAAAAAAAGTCGAAGGAAGATGATTTGTGATCAGGTACCTCTTTGGCTAAGGCTATACTGTCATATGCTACCTTGAGTACATAAAGCTGGGTCTTGAGTCATTGGAAAACCGAATGAGTTGGTAAACCTGCCATCTGAGTCACACTTGAATATGTGATGAGGATTTGGAGAAAAGTTACACATACAGAAATCAGTAGCTTTTCTTTCTTAATATAAAATAACTTTTCAAAATTATTTTTGATTACTGTTTCTTAACATAGATTTAATTCTTCTTTAAAATGAAAGGTTCCACTTCCTCCTAATGGACAGATGCCAGGGTTTGGGCTTCTCTCTGCACCTCCATTTCCTCCCATGCCTCAACCTGGGATGGCCCAACCTGGGATGCCTCAGCCTGGAATGGCCCAACCTGGGATGCCTCAGCCTGGAATGGCTCAACCTGGGATGCTTCAGCCTGGAATGGCTCAACCTGGGATGCCTCAGCCTGGGATGGCCCAACCTGGGATGCCTCAGCCTGGAATGGCTCAACCTGGGATGCCTCAGCCTGGGATTCCTCCAACTCCACCAGTACAACCAACTTTCCAGTCTACTTTTCAGCCACAAAATGAGCCTCTTTCACAAAAGCCACATCAGCAGGTAATAGTTTCTTGGGTTGATTTATATGCACATTCCTTCTTCTCTGCCTGCTATTTCAATTTTTCAATATGTTGAAGATCTTTGGGCATTCGTTAATTCTTTGTTCTAAGAATTGTGTGGAAGGTCCACACAATACTGTCAACTGTGAGGATTAAAGCTAGTGTGTATAGATTGAACCAGAGCCTAATTTACTGTGTTTTTTATGGTGCTTTGTTAAAAATGTAATTTATACAGAGTGACTTCCAGAAGTAGAACCCTCCCCCTGGGTTTGCATACCATATGAAAGGTTTTATTTTTCTTCCAGTGGTAGCTAGTCATTGTTTGGTCCCCCCAGAAAATCAGTATTTCTAAGATTTTGGCCTCTTGTCCTTATGATTTCCAGAGTCCTCGTTTTCTGATCTTTTTTTGTTTATTTACTTTTCTTTTTTTAAGGAAATGGAAGTAGAACAACAGCCTTGTATCCCAGAGGTTAAGCGGCACGCGCCTGAGAGCAGAAAGTCAAGATCTAGGTCAGCATCCAGGTAACTTACAGGAAGGCTGCAGCGCTGTGTCTGAGGAAGACAGAAGGGTCGATTGCTCTGGTTTTTGTTTTTTGTTTTGAGATAGAGTCTCACTGTGTAGCCCTGACTGGCATGGAACTCGGTATGTAGACCAGGCTGGCCTTGAACTCAGAACAGTCCACCTGCCGCTGCCTTCTGGGTCCTGGGATTAAAGATATGTCCACCACACCTAGCTTTAGGTTTTTCTGATATTCACAGTGTTAACAATAACACTTGGTACATGAGAAGAAGGCATCAACAGTAATGTTTTTAGTCCCGTCTGGTGCTGTAGTTAGTTGGTAGAGTGCTTGCCTAGTGTGCCTAGCGCCCTGGGCTCAGTCATTAAGTACTGCATGGTCTGGCGATGTGTGCCTTAACCCCAGTGTTCGGGCATCAGAAGTTTGACGCCAGCTTGGGATACATGAGACCCTGTCTTAAAAAAGACTCACAAAAGTAAAAATGTTTTCAATTCCAAAGCACCTTCCCTGCATTTCATTTGAGTTGGGTTAGTGCCTGTGAGTATGTGGTTTTGTGGGAGTTGTGTGTTCAGCGTTACCGACAGACGTGGAAGTATCAGAGCTGTGTCACAGTTCAGGTGTGTTCTTAGTTGCCGAAGAGGACCTTCTTAGAAGAAGGTAGAGTAGCAACAGTATTTCCATCCCTGAGGACCAGCTTCTTAACCACGCAGATGGAATTGTTGGGGGTAGTGTTAGAGATGTTAAACAGAGTGTACAGTTGTAAGTGGTCCAGCCATATTATTTTGTTTAAATTATATCCATGCATTCCCTGTTACTGAGTTCTTACAGATCCAAACATTCATTCGCCTGGTTATGTTTCTTTTTTCAACTTACTGTGTGCATCTTTCCCTTTTTTCTTTGTACTACCCATCCCCTTAATGAAAATTTATTAGGTCACCAAAAAGGAGAAGATCTAGATCTGGCTCTAGGTCTCGGAGATCCCGCCACAGACGTTCTCGGTCCCGATCCAGGGACAGGCGCCGGCACTCACCTCGGTCTCGATCTCAAGAAAGACGAGATCGAGAAAAAGAGAGGGAACGGCGACAAAAAGGCCTCCCTCAGATGAAGGCAGAAACGGCAAGTGGTAAGTAGTGAGCCTTTCTTCACACCTGTTGTGGGCTTAAGATGTTGTATGACTATTAGCAAAGCCATAAGTGAAACAGTGTTGTCATGGTTACGTTTTATTCTGAATAGTGATGCACAGACTTGGTTCTTCTCTATACGAGAAGGTGTCTTTCCATCGGCATAACTATGTCCCTCTGACAGAGATTTAGCAGTTTATAGACTAGGTTAGCTTGTGTTACCTCTGGATTTTCGTCATTTTTAGAACATGTATAGTAGAAATATTCTTGTAAATCAGTAACTATTACAATTTAATTCATAATAGTGACCAGGATGTATTTAAAATGAGGCTCGCCGGGCGGTGGTGGCGCACGCCTTTAATCCCAGCACTCGGGAGGCAGAGCCAGGCGGATCTCTGTGAGTTCGAGGCCAGCCTGGTCTCCAAAGCGAGTTCCAGGAAAGGCGCAAAGCTACACAGAGAAACCCTGTCTCGAAAAACCAAAAAAAAAAAAAAAAAAATGAGGCTCATACATAGGAGACACCATAAAGAAAGTCGAGTTAGAAGTGGGTGGCTGAGCAGATTAAAGGCTGGGTTGGTTGGTAACAGAGACTTCGGTTCAAGTCCTTGTTCTGTGCTTTGCCAGCAGATAGTGATAGGCAAGACACTGCTGTGGGGGCCTGGGTGTTCGTGGGCATTTTAGGTCTAGTCACAAAGACCATTGTTTTTTCAATTTCTGTGTCCTCGTTTAATTTCTAAATACCTAATTTTCTAAACTCCTTAAATTTATGTAATTTATAAATAGAATTTCCTATTTAAACTTTGGGCATTGTAATGTCATGCAGTAATGACTTGTCATGATGTCTTGTGCTACTTGGGTTGAAATGAGTGTTTTCATCACTGATTTGTTTTCAGTTTGTAGTACCACACTGTGGGTGGGACAGCTAGACAAAAGGACTACCCAGCAGGATGTTGCCAGTCTCTTAGAGGAGTTTGGTCCAATTGAATCAATTAATGTGAGTACTTATTCCCCTAAGGGTGCTGCTGAGCAAGATGTGCCCAGTCATTTTTGAGACTGAGGCCTTGAGCTCTGAGGCAGAATGTACATGGGTGTGTGGAAGGCAGTTACAAGCTGTGCTGCTCCTGGTCACCTTAACATTCTCTAGTTGACGTTTCTTGAACAGCCATGTTTAAGTTAAAATATCTTTCTAGAAAAGTCTGCAACAAAATTTGCACAACTTAATCAAAACCAAACTTGAATGCCAGCTTCAGTGAGTTTAACCCTACAGGTCTGTCTTTTCGGTAGTAGTGTTGGGGGCCAAAGCTTTGTGCATGGTTGGCAAGTGCTCGGCCGCTTGCTGGGCTCTAAAGCACTGATGAGAAGGGGCTCCAGCTGCTGCTGAAATCTGTATTGTCTTCTTTGTTATTGTCATTGCCTTTTGTAACACGGAAATATTTTGGACAGATGATTCCTCCCAGAGGTTGTGCCTATATTGTTATGGTTCATAGGCAAGATGCATACCGTGCCCTGCAGAAACTGAGCCGGGGAAACTATAAAGTGAACCAGAAATCCATAAAGGTACATTTTTACCATTTATAAAAGGGTTTAATGTAGTGTTATATTTATAAAAGGGTTTAATGTAGAATTACATCGGGGTTTTGTTTTGTCTTTGTTTTTTGTTTTAACTATAATTTTGCTGTTTGGGAATAGCTTGAGACATAAAAGCCTCCTGAAAAACAATCACATGTTATGTGACAATTTCCTTAGTGTCTTTTTAATTAAGAAAGTTTTTCATGCAGTGTATTCTGATCAAGCTTTCCTCCTCCGAGACCCTACCCCACCACCAATTCCATACCCTCTGTCTCTCTTTCAAAAATAAGCAACAACCCAAAGGGGGAAGCACAGAAAATATCGCACACTCCACAGATGCAGAAACCAAAACACACAAGCAAAAGATCAGTGAGACAGAAATGCCCAACAAAGACCAAGTCTATCCTACCACCCCCCAAAAAAAGAAAGAAAAATAAAGCTGAGTCTAGTGTGTACGACGTCCACTGGCATGGGGCCTACCTGGAAATTACTGTCCCCAGGGAGGCTCTCCTGGAAAAGGATTTTCCTTTGTAAGACGATGTCAATTACAGATGAGTTCTTGGTTAGAGGTGGAAGCCAATGTCCACTTCCCACCCTCAGTGCTGGCACCCTATCTGGCTTGAACCGGTACAAACCCTGTACACACCCCCACGTCTCTGATTTTATATGTGCACCAGTCCTGTTGCCTTGGAGTTATCCATCCCCTCTGGCTCTTACAGTCTTCCACATAGTTCCCTGAACCCCGAGGGGGCATTTGATGACAGTTCCCATTTAGGACTCTGGGTCTCTCTCTGTGTTATCTCCCATCAGTTGCAAGAAACAGCTTCTCTGGTGGTGGCTAAGCAAGGCACTGATCTGTGGATATAGCAGAATCAAGCTAATGTAAAATTCTTAATGATAAGATTTTTTTTTTAATAAAGTGCTGAATTTAACCAGGCTAGGTAAGCACTCTGTCACTTAGCCATGCCTCTAGCCAGCTTATTTATTTACTTAAACATTTGTTTAGAAATAGGTCTCAATAAACCAGGCTGGCTTGAACTCCTGATCCTCCTCCATCCACCTTCTAAGGACTGGGATTATAGCATGCAATACCACATCTAGTTAGCTTTAACTGGAGCTTTAAAGATAATGTTTTCTAGTAAAATACTTTCTTATATAAGATATAAGATATCTTCAACTTATTCCTCAACTTAGGGGTTGCTATCTCTTCTTAGATTTAACTGGTAAAACTATCAACAGACATAAAGAAAAACAGGAGCACACAGACAACCATCCTTTGAGGAGTCCAACTCAGTGTTACCCTGCGCTAGCACCTTGTTCTACCCTGATGTGTGCTGTAAAACGATGTTGCCATATCTGTAAACTCTGAAAAGTGGGACCCAGTGTGCCGGGCTTCTCTCTTGATGAACTTGTTCTATCTCTGGCTGTGGAGAGGTTTGCCTCAGATTTCTGTCTTGAGGCAAAGTGGGAAGACAGGATAACCACTAATCAATCCCATGTCAAGGAGAGTCTTAACTATCCAGGTTGCTCCCTGGCAGTCTTGTCCTGATGAATAGAGTGATGGGAAATGGTGAGCTCTGAAGATTTATGACCCACTTTTCCTTTTTTTGTGTGTTTTTCACTGGTTATAGATTGCCTGGGCCTTAAACAAAGGAATAAAGGCAGATTATAAACAGTATTGGGATGTTGAACTGGGTGTTACTTATGTTCCGTGGGACAAAGTCAAACCCGAGGAGCTGGAAAGTTTCTGTGAAGGAGGAATGTTGGACAGTGACACACTTAACCCAGGTAAAACAGTGTTTAACTTCTTTCACAGTTGATAGTTATGTGACAAATCAATGTAAGTTTCTTCTTTGCACTGGGAAGAATTTTGGGGTGATCTTAAAGTTGTAAATTGAAGTTACAACATGGTTAGCGGGAGAAATACAGACACTATTAAAACACTGATTTAAACTCTTCATTAGTTAGAACTTGACACTGGAAACAGACTACTTAGTCTCCAGTTGCCTGTCATTGGTACAGACCAAGCATCAGGAAATGCCCCAAATCCAGAACACTTTCAGCACCAGGAGCATCTCAGGGTTTGGGCTCTTTGATTATAGATGCTGTACCAGTAATATATGAGTGTTTAAAGCCTCACTTTGTGGTGATATTCAACTCTGTATTATGTTTTAATTCATGCTTCATAATAATTTCTTTTGAGAAATTTAAACATCCAGAGAAGACACACACACATGCATTAGGAAGTTGAGCTGTTTGTGGATACGAATATTGTGAGTGTCGAGTTAGTGGTAAGATTGTGGTAGGAATAAAGGATGTTTAAGAAGTGTTGACTTGGGCTGGAGAGATGGCTCAGTGGTTAAGAGCACTGGCTGCTCTTCCAGAGGACCCGGGTTCAGTTCCCAGCACCCACATGGCAGCTCACAACTGTCTGTAACTCCAGTTCCAGGAGATCTGACACCTTCACACCAATGCACATAAAATAAAGTTAAATAAATTACTAAAAAGGAAAATGTTGACTTGACAACCAAAAGAGGGAAAGTGATGTGGTGCTGCTGAGGTGCCCCACCCCCTCGTATAGTGCGTGTTTTCACTTAGAGAGCTGGGTTTCACTTCAGGCAGGTGAGCCTCCCAAGCCCAGGTGTGCGCCAGGGTAAGAAGAAGAAGAAGAAGGTGGGATCCTGAAAGTGTAGAGGTCCTAGGAGGTTTCATGGATGAGACAGAAAGTTACTAATCAGTTAAGCCCAAGATTCCAAAATGGTTTGACTTGCCTTGAAGATACTAAAGAGGTGGAAGGGTATCTACATTACTTTCAAGTGTTAGGGAGGGACCGAGCATATAGGTGTCGGAGCTGGACATGTCTGGTGGAACCATCCATTCTGCTCACGGATTTCTGTTGTTATTTGTTAATTTAAACAGTTGCTAAAAATTAGCATAGGAGTTTCTTTAATGAAGCTAATATTTCCTAATCTTCAGTTTTCATTGCTGTATTTAAAGTTGAAGTTGGAAATAGTAGTAAACATTTCTTGTGTTTCTGTAATTCATAGATTGGAAAGGAATCACCAAGAAGCCTGAAAATGAAGTTGCCCAAAATGGAGGTGCAGAGGCCTCCCACACAGAACCAGTGTCACCCGTACCTAAACCTTTGCCTGTACCTGTCCCTCCTATTCCTGTTCCTGCGCCCATAACAGTGCCACCTCCACAGGTAGGAATATCGAGGGCATGATCGAAACCTTTAAGGGTCTGAAAGATTGCTTTTTAAATCTTCCTGTTCTGTCTAAAAAATGAATCAGAGGCCGTACTAATTTTTCATATTTTGGTATATTGCATCTATTTTTGAACTCCCACTTTTTTTCATAAATGTTAATAAAACCAGAATAAATTTAGATTGTTTCACAAGTATGTGAATTACTCAGTGCCCTGACTTATAATGTCTTAGATATGAAATCTAAAACCACAAGTAATTTATGTTATTTTTGCTTCTTGTTAGGCTTTCTTCAGGGAGTTATGTTCTGAACTCAGATACACATACCCGAGTCCCAGCTGCTTTGTGAAAAAGGAATCATTTCTTTTTTTTCTTTTTTTTTTTTTGTTTGTTTGTTGTTGTTGTTGTTGTTGATTAGTTGGTTGCTTGTTTTTTCAAGACATTGTCTTGCCATGTAGCCCAGGCTGCCCTCAGACTTGCATTGCTTTGCCTCAGTTTCCCAAGTGCTAAGGCTACATGAGCCACTGTACCTGGCTTACTGATAATTTTAAACTACAGTTCACATTTGTTAGGTGTTCAGTGTCATTGAATGTGTATTAACTCATTCAACCTCATACTTAGTTTAAGTTGTTGTGTTCCCAGCTTCGAAAGCCTAAATAGCCAGTACAGACAATTTGACTGGAGGATCGTTGATCTTACCCTACTACATAAATTGCCAGCTATCCTTTCTTAGACCTGTATCTCCCCATTTTTCAAAAATTCAGTCTTGGATTTTTTTTTTTTTTTTTTTTTTTTTGGTTTTTCAAGACAGAGTTTCTCTGTGTAGCTTTGTGCCTTTTTCCTGGAGCTCACTTGGTAGCCCAGGCTGGCCTCGAACTCACAGAGATCTGCCTGCCTCTGCCTCCCGAGTGCTGGGATTAAACATGTGCGCCACCGCCGCCCGGCTAGTCTTGGAATATTTTTAAATGTTTCATGCTGTCAGAACACCAATGTGTGCCAGTGAAACAGTGTGAATGGCCATCTTACAGGAGAAAGCAGAGCTTAGATTTATAGCATTTAGGTAGTCACAGGTTACCTACCATCTTTTTAATCTAATAAACGTAGTGGTATAATAAAATTTTCAAAGCACCTACTTTTATTTTCTTGATGCACTACACTGTATTTGAGGGCCGCTAGATGTGTCTTGTGTTTGTCTTTCCAGGTTCCACCTCATCAGCCGGGTCCTCCTGTAGTTGGTGCTCTCCAGCCACCTGCTTTCACACCTCCCCTAGGGATCCCCCCTCCAGGCTTTGGCCCTGGTGTTCCTCCTCCTCCTCCTCCACCACCATTTCTGCGCCCAGGATTCAACCCAATGCATTTACCACCAGGTACAGGAACTCAGTGAGAATACTGTTTTAGGCTCTGAGATGAAATGGTACAGCAGGAGTTGACCTGGTCTTTCTTGTTCTAGGTTTTCTTCCTCCCGGACCCCCACCTCCTATAACTCCACCAGTATCCATTCCTCCTCCTCACACTCCACCAATAAGCATCCCAAACTGTAAGCATGTCTTTCCTGTGTGTTGGCTTGATGTCTTGGAGTTGGGGTAGGAGGGAAGTGAGCACATGGTAGGGTCTGTAGTCTGGTTAAAGATGGTTGACCGGGAGCATAACTAATTACTCAGCTTTACATGTCAATGTAATTATATTCCTTAGCTACTATCGCTGGTATAAGTGAAGACACTACAAAAGACTTATCTATTGGAAATCCCATTCCAACAGTGGTGTCTGGGGCTAGAGGAAACGCCGAGTCTGGTGACAGTGCGAAAATGTATGGCTCTGCTGTGCCACCTGCTGCACCCACGAATCTGCCCACCCCTCCTGTAACCCAGCCCGTTT
This sequence comes from Peromyscus maniculatus bairdii, assembly GCF_049852395.1. NCBI lineage: Eukaryota > Metazoa > Chordata > Mammalia > Rodentia > Cricetidae > Peromyscus > Peromyscus maniculatus. The sequence continues at coordinate 79,417,937 of NC_134863.1, read as the reverse complement.
CGCTTCTTGGTAAGTTCATTATTTTTTTATTGTTGGTTTTTTTTCCCCTTCAAGTTTGGCTTTTTAAAAATAATGTGAATTTTTGCAAAGGAATCCCCAAGGAAGGCAATGTTCCTTTGATCTTAAATGGTTTGTGCAGTTGCTGTTTACCAGGAGACATCTTTATAGATGGCATTATGGCCTAGTTGTCTTCAGTAAAACATTTCCATCTGCACATGTTAATTGGATATAGAAATTTGATTAGAGTAATTTCTATGAAAGGAATTGTTACATGTTCTTAACATGATTCCAGACTTCCAGCTGTAGCAACTGGTTCCTCATAGATGTTTCTCTGTCTTTATCCATCTGAAACTCCTGGACTTTGAAAGCTTTTTTTAATATATAGACTGTCAAGTACATCATCTCTGATAATCCTAACAGAATGGCATTGTTTCCTGTGTGAGGAGGGTTGTACAGTTGAGGTATAGCTGGGCCCATTCTCACCGGCTCCTGGGTTTTCTTCTATTGGAGCTGCTCCTGCCCACAGCCTCATCGCTGCAGTCAAGGGAGGTGCAGCCTAGAGGCTTCTTCGCAGTCGTCCTTAGGAGGGTGTCCTCTAGTGGGCTCCAGTTGCCTTGAGTACCTCACATCATTTTCATAATAGCCTATCTTTTAATTACAAAGTCATATTTGATTGACATCACCAAGAATAACTAATATTTGATTCTCCTAATGGGAAGTTAGTACTTCTGAGAATGAGTCCATTTTGTTTTCAGAGGTATGTGTGTATGTACATTTGCTTTCAGAATCTTACTACTTCAGGAAAGAATCTGTTGCTGACATGAGATGTAGAATTGTGGGACACTGGTTTCAGGTAGAACACTTTACACCAAAATCTTCTGGATTGAAGTTTTTTACTTTGTGTGTGTGCCCCATAAATAGTAAAAATGCCCGTCTCTTTTAAAGGTGAAGTTAGGGCTACACCTTAGTGAATATAATGAATTTACTTTAAATTTCCTTAGTACACAGAGGAAGGACTATTTGTTAGAGGAAGATCTGGGGAGATGATTTATTAAACGAAGGGTTGCTTCAACAGTTACACGGGATGGGATGGCATGGGAGCACCTTTGGACTGGGAAACAAGGCCACCAATCAGTGTGCCAGACCTCACTAGGCTGTAGCTTCTTGTGTATGTCTAATGTAGCTGCACAAGAATCTGAGAATCTGAATCAGATGCAGCTTTCTAATCAGCCCATTCCTCCGCATCCTTTCCACTTGTGCACAGCTCTGGCTTGGAACAAAATCCTATCTAAGGTCTATAGTTGTTAGGCTACCTGAAACTCACAAAATTGTGTGCATTTGCCATTTTCTTTGGACTTCATAACTTCACTGAGTGAGGAGAAAGATTTTGTGATCTCCAAGAGTTTGCTAGCCACTGCTTGTAAGTAGTCCTGTTTGGAGTGAGTCCCTGCCTCTATTTACCCCAGAAGGTCCTGCCCTTTATTTCTTAACATCACCAGACAATTTAACCTGTGCAGTCAACATGAAACAAATGAAACAAATCAAAAGTTGATAAACTTAAAAAAGTGATTTGGCACACACAGCACTGTTGAACACCGACTCTTACTCCAGCATACTCATTATCTTATACACCTTTCTGTGTGTCCTTCCTGTCACAGGATGGAAGGTCAGGAGAGGTCATTGGTTCCAGTGAGGTGGGATGGGTAAAGGAGTGACTTAATGCTGGGCTCTTCACTCTTGGTTATCTGTCTATACCTTTTAAAGCAAAATTTGAAGATGGAAGGTTCTTCAAATCCTGGAAGTTTTACAGTTTGATATAAGATAAAAATGGAAGCTATTTTATTAAAATAAATACTTTAAACTAACATGGAATAGTCTAGTTCCAGTTGACAGAAGGAAAATCTTGGGTGTGACTTCAGTCAGACATCGGGAGACATGCTGGCTTGTGGCACTCACTGTATTCTCAGAACTCGGGAGGCTGAGGTCCGGGAGCTGGAGTTGGAAGCCAGCCTGAGCTACGTAGCAAGCCCCTGTCTCTAAGAAAGAAATCTTGACCTTTCAGAGAAATGAGTTTTGGTTTTATTATTATTACAGCAATATTATGAAAATATTCTTGACTGATTTTTGCATTTTAGTAAAGCAAGCCCTCTGAGGAGGTGGATGGGTTTCCCCCCTGAAGTGCCATTGTGCTCATTCCAAGGCTTCTGGCATGGTGGTACTATTCCCTCCCATCCCCACATTCCAGCATTCTTCTCTTGCCCTTAGTTACCATCTCACACTGCCACCTGTCACAGAATTCAAAAGGAGTCCAATCTCTGCAGGATTCCTTGGATATAGCTGTAACCAGTAAATTCAGTAAGTGCTCACCCATACTTCTGTCTGCCTGAGAGGGGTGAGCTTTTTTGAAGTGAGGTGTTTTCTTTTTTGTTGTTGTTGTTGTTGTTTTGTTTGTGTGTGTGTGCAAATAAAGGAGAATTTATTTAAAAGAATCACAGTTCCACCACTTTGATTGAGGAACGCAAGAATCCCACTACCGTATCGCAGTGGACCCGGAGCCGGGGTTGTTAGTCTTCCCGTGGGAGCACGAAGGCTAGGTGCTCCCTCTCCTCTTGGTGCTCTCATGTTTTCTATGAGTCTGTAGAAGGAGATGCTGTGTTGACCAGAGCACCTTAAACCTAGAGGCTAATGCTGAAGTCCCATGTCTTCATCAGTAAGGGGACGCAGATGGCATCGACCCGCCAGGGTGTGGTGGTGCTCAGTGGCTAACATACAGAACTGCCACGTGGGAGGCCTGTAGTGAACAGTGGGTGCTGTCACAGGTAAGAAGTGCCATGGATGTGCTTAGGACATCTAGAAAAGCCTGTTTGTACTCCATGGTCTGTGCTGACACTGCTGGGCTCTGACTCATTGTAAGCTTTTGTCTGCCCTCAAGGAGAAAGCAAGCTTTTTGGAACAACTGTCTTTGTATAGTTGCTTGTGCATTTTAAGGAGGGTGAGACCAGATCACAAGCAATCAAGTTCCATTATTTGACTTACTCAGAAAATAATGTTAAATCATAACAGCATTTTACTTAATAACACAACTTGGTATTGAAGATCTTTCCATAGTAGATACTGAATAATTTTCTTGGAATGTATCACTGACGCATTATTTCCAATGTGCACCCATATTTTTGAAGCAGCAGAAGCCTGTCACATGTTAAGCAGATCAGAATTTCACGCTGAGGACTAATTGTAATGGGAAAGGCAGTGGGGTGCCTTGGTGTTACTGACTTTTTTCTGTCATCAGACTTGAGTTTGGGTGTTAGTTTGTAGGTAACTTCCTGTTTCTAGAGCTGAGCTGTGTGCCCCCCCTACACACACACACACACACACACACACACACACACACACACACACACACACACACACACACACCAACTGATTTTGGAAGGACATAAGCTTCCATCATATTTTTAAAAATATTTTGATTCTTTCAATAATACTGATCATTTGAAAATATAAATGACCAGACATACAACAATTACTCATTATTACTTGATTTTAAAGAACACTGTTTAGCATCTCATGGGCCAAAGTAGCTGAAACCTATAGTGGTTTTGTCAAAGCTAAAGATGACATCTACAATTGTCAGTCCTCTAGGCGAGAAGATGGTGACAATCCAGTTCATCCTTTTGATTGTATGAGCATTTGTGTTTCCTTTCAAATCCGTTGTATGATATGTATTGCTAATATTATGTACAGCGTATTGATTAAAAAGTTAATTGTAAATGTAAAGTTTGGGTTACTTTGGTGTTCCAAACAATAAAAAAGTACACAAAACCTGTTTGTTTGTGTTACCTATCTGTCCTATGTTACAAGGATATCCAAAGTACGTTTCAGGTACAAACTGCCAGGTGGAATGAATTCCTCTGTGGGAGGTGAAGCCGCTCCCTGACACATGCACTTGCTTGTTAATTATTGATACCAGCAGGTTGTCACCTTCTCACCTTCCTGCCTTTGTCACACTGCTGCAGATGGTAAAGCTTATAAATAAAATTTTATCTCTGAGAATACTCTGACAAGTGGAAGGTTACCCTTTTTTTTGCTGTAAGTCACAGGTGGTTTTAAAGACTCACACCTTGGTGTGGCCTATTAGTGGAGTTGCTGGTCCATGGGTTGGTGGTACACTTTAGTCTACATAGCTGCAGCAGGCATTTGAGTTCATCTCTGACTAGGGCACCTCAAGAACAACTGAAGACACAATTGCTTTGTAAATTATATTAAAGTGCCTTTGAGTTTATATTATTATTATTATTAAGTTAGGAGCCCAGAAACGTGCCTAGAAGATAAATAATATTACCTACATTCCGGCAGTTGTTTCAACGTGGGTATTTGATTTCCGATGGTTTAGCTTTGAATTTCTCTGCTCAATCTCTGTCTTGAACTTTGTAATTTTTATAGCTAGTAATTTAAACAGCATTTAAGTTACAACATTAGAGCACCAATCTTCTAGTTGCATACTAGTCATATTAAATCTCAAAGAAAATTAGAGGGTTTTTGTTTTTTTTTAAGCATAGTGCCTAGTTTTTAAAAACAGTGCATTTTAATACTTTTATACTGAACTTTAGTATGGTTATGTTAAATTACAAGTAGAAGATTATACGGAAAGCCTCTTGACATTGTCATATAAGAGTTCTTTTGAAAGCTTTAAAAGTACCTAAATTGGTGTTCTAAACATTGCAATGTTGTTCCACTAGTCAGTAGTGTCACATCAAAATGGCTTTGCAATATTCCTTACAGTGCCTTCTGCTTAATAGATACAATGTTGTTCGGTGGGTGGAGTGGATGGCCAAGAGGAATGGTTAATTGTTTGGTAGGTGGAGTGGATGGCCAAAAGGAATGGTTAATTGTTTGGTGGGTGGAGTGGATAGTGCAAAAGAGTGGTTAATCTGAGCAGATTTGCCTAGGATAAGAATTGATCCTGAGTGCAATATGTTAATCACTTCCAACGGGACCTGAGGGAATACTAAGTGGAACATCCAAGTGCTTGCACATTGTCCCCATACCGAGGCTGTCCCTAGGTGGTGTTCACTAGCCTGCAGAGAGTCTTCTAGCTTGTGTCTGAGGGACATCTTGAGTAGAGTCGGAGGGCAGAAACGTGGGACTCTAGATAGGTTTTGGTAGACAAAGATAATGCTGTGAAGAATTTCAGGTAAGGCTCTTGTAGCTAACACTAAAAATGAAACTGTCTACAGAAAATTACGGTGAATAATAGAAGTTAGCTGTGTGTATCAAGTTTACTAGCCAGTACTAGAACTCTCCATTCTAAGTCATAGTTGTGTCTATTGATTACCATAAAGTACTTAGCAAGTAACACACAAATGATTTTCAAAAGTAGTTATAAATGGTGTAGGCTAATTAGCTATACAAAGTATTATATATTATTTTGTTAAAAAAAATCCAAGGCATCTTTAAAAGATGGCTGATGATCAGATTTTATTAAAATTCTTGAATCAGTATATGGTACGCCTTTTGCTAAAAGCAGATGAGACATCTCAGAATATATCCCCTCTTCCTTAGATACTATTAAAGACCAGTTTCTCTGAAAGATTTCATGGTGACGTGTAAGGTTCTGTTTGTAACAGTGAATGAATGGAATGTGCTTTCTCTCACTCTTGACAATGAGCTCCTTGAGTTTTCACCAGCTTCCAACATAGTTCATTGTGAGCATTGCCTGGGAGTGTTCTCAAAGTAAATGTTCATAAATATTATGAATTGGTGAATGTAGGGGCAGGAAATCCAAATGTTGATTGTATTGTTGTGTCAGTTTTCTGAAGGTAGTATATCAAAAACAGAAAATGCCTTTTGTTGATTGATTGATTGATGAAATACATACATATTTGTGTATTTGCCCGCAGATCAGAAGGCACTGGTTGAGAAGTTAAGGGTTGTTGGTAGTGGGCTGGAGGGGATGTAGTTCAATACACTTGACTTGTGTGTACTAGTTCCTTGGTTGGATTCCCAGCAGTACAAATAAAGAAGAAATGAGTGGCTGATAGATATTTTCCTTGTGTATAAGAACCTCCTCCCCATGGAAAACACTACTGTGACCATTCTGTTGACTATTTCAATTAAGAAAAAGAAATTAAAAAGAAATGCAGTGGTTTTTCCAAGTTCAGGATCTCCCAGGTTTATACTGAAAAGATTCTCACCACTTTGGGACCCATCGCCTCTGCAAGCACCATTCAGTGTCAGTGTTCCTCATGGGCCCATGTCTACTGAGAACCACTCTGTACCAAGTATCCTTTTAGGTACCAAAGGTAGCAGCATGAACAAAGTGCGAGCTGTCTCTCTGGTGTCTGTTCCTGTGGATAATAAGTAAGCTAATATATCGCATGGAACCCTTCCGATGAAGAGAAGACAGTAGAGGTGCATGGGGGTGAAGACACTCAAGATACTGAATGTGCCGTTCACTATCCATAAGATGACCAGGGTGGGCGTTGGGAGGAAGTAGCAGGAGACAGGAAAATACGCCACGTAAGTACTGAGGTTTGGCATTTCAGGCATGCCAACAAGAGAACCTGGACTAAGAAGCAACTTTACCTTGAGGAACCACAAAAGACTGGTAGAGCTGGAGCAGAGCAATCTCAAAGAGACTGATGGATGAATGTAGGGGAAATTATGGAAGTCGGGGGTATGCAGAGGGAAGTAGTGCTAGGTTTTAAAACGGGCTCTTTTCTAAGGAAGAGACTGAGAGCTGGTAAGAGAACAGCAGCCCCATTTGGATGGTACAGCAGTTTGAGATCTGAATGCATTTGAAGGTAGGCCCTTGAGGACTGCCCCACTCTTAAGTATGTGCAATGAAAAGCATCAGATGTATACACTTGTCACATACATGAGCAGTTGGCGCAGTGACTTAGTCATTCCTAAGATGTACAAATCTTCAGGGGTGCTGGCCATTGTGGAGTGTGGTGGCCACATTTAAGTGTTCAGTATTTTAATTTTGATGTCCAGGTGCAAATGCCAAGTACACTAGATAAATTCTAGAGAGATACACTCAATATGCCATTAGATAAGGATAACATGTAATGTCATGGAGGCCTGTAGAGTTACAGAAACGAGAGTTGGTAAATGGGCATAGCCCTAGAATCCTTAAAACATTTCACAGTTGAGAATAAGATGCTCACTGCTAAAGGACATGTGTTTGTATCTGGCAGGATCTCTAAGCAGTTGGTGTACATTAATCAGTTGCTGGAGAAACTGAAACAAATGAAGATGTAAGCTCCCATGGTCTCATGGCTACAATCGATAGGGTTAAAGTCAGAGTAACCTTGCTCCACTGGGAGCCTAGCATTTAGCCACTCATGTACTATTCTGCCCAGCAGAGGGTAGAGAAAAGATGTAGCCAGTGGACTAGAACATGGGGAGATACAGTGGAGGCCATGCAAGGGCAAAGGGGGAAGAGATGAGCTCTGAAATGCCCTAGTTGGCTCAAAACTCCTAAGTCTTGGTGTGGTGGTTCATGACTGGAATCCTCAAACACGGGAAGTAGAAGAAGAAAGAGAATCCTAAATTGGAGGAAAACCTGGAGTGTGGAACATGATGCTGTCTCGGAAACTAAGTGCTTGCTTAGTCTTGGCAGCAGGCCTTAACAAAAAAGGCTCTTCTAAGTGACTCGAAGAGTTTCATTAGATGATGGGTTTGGGATCCTGATGTAGGGATAGGAGAAAATGGGGGTAAAGAAAGGGATATAGATGTGATTTTTTTTTTCCTCTTAAATCCCTGGGGAGAGTTGCTTCATGGAGACACATGGGGGTGGATACTGGAAGAAGATGGCAGAGGAAGGGAGTTGCTTTGTTTTTATGCCTAAATAGTAGGTGATTCTGGAGAACCTAATACAAGAAAGAAGGGAAGGATAGTGTACAGTAGCTTAATAGAAAGGGAAGAGTGGGTCCAGCATAGGGGCTTTGATATGGCCACAGACGCAGAAAACCAACACAGCTGCAAGTATCTTCTAAAGGTTGGAGGGTTGCGTGGGAAAGGAACAGAAGGTGGTTTTGCAAAGAAAAAAAAGATACAATAAAACAGAAAATGGCGTGTTCGTGTAATGGAAGATTATTTGATAATAAGTACTTGTTCATGCTACACAACTTGGATGAGCCTTGGAAAAATGCCAAGTGGAAGGAGCCACTCACAGAGGACTACGTATTGTATGATTCTTTTCTTTTTTCTTTTTCTCTTTTTTTTTTAAATGTTGGTAAACAGGCAAGTTCACAGAAATAAAAAAAATAGCTGGGTGGGCTGGACTGGGAGGGAGGGAGCTGATTAATAGAACAGGCTTTCTTCTAAGGATAATGAAGGTATTCTGAATGTGCAAGAACCATTGGCTTGAAATTTCTATATGAGCACATTATAGGATATGGGAAAGTTATCCTAAAGCAAACCAGCTATAAGTAAACTGAGGAGGGACATTAACCCATGAAATAGATACCCTGGGTGTGGGAGTGGGAATCGACTGGGGAAATGGAGGGTTAATGGTCAGAGGGAAACGTGTTCTGTAGTTAAGAAATTTCTTAAGGGGTTTGGGGTTGGAGGGACTGGCAGCCATGCTTAGACCCCGATTTCAAATGGATACTGGGGTGAAGGCGTAGCTCAGTGTAAGGCCCTGTGATCAATCCCGAGTGCCAAATGTTTGATATTTTAAAAATATCAAACCGGTGTTGGGACTTTCCCATGGCTCAGATGAGAGGAAATCGGGGACTAAGGAAGGAGATTGTTGAGGACTTCTCCGAGAGGAGCATGGGTAGGCTAGTTGGGATTTGAATTGAGGGGAAGTTACTAGTGATGAAGCCTCTGTTTCCCACTAGAGGCGAGGCAGTGGCTGCGGCAGAGTGGACGGAAGGCCAGGCGGGCCAGGGACAGACGGAGGGACAGTCTTTGCCTTCTGCTCTTGTGCTTCTGGCCCTTGCCTTGCTCACACACAGGAGATCCCTGCTGTTCTTTAAAGATCATTTATGTTTCTTACGTTTCATGCCCTCGGTGGGCCTCAGCTGAAAGCCCTTGTGTTTATGTGTATCCTCTTCACATTGGTGTCAGAGCAACCTCCTGACATCCCCCCCTTACCCTTCTCATAGATCTGTTCTGCCATGGCAGTATCTCTTTGTAATTTAATTGTGAAGCAGCCATTTTGGGGATCATTAGGAAATGGGCCAATTTGGTTATTTTTTTAGTTAAACTTAAGTGTAACTGTTTTGTTGTCTCCCTCACCACCACCTCACCCTGGACTTGCTCTAGAACCCTGGCTAGCCTGGCACCTATCATCCTTCTGCCTCCACATTCAGAGTTCTGGGGTTACAGGCAGGCATTTGGATTCCCCCCCCCCCCCAGCCTGCTCTCAAACCTTGTTTTCCTAGAAATTAAGTGTATGTGATATGTTAGTTCCCCAGGTCTGAGCTCTTTTGTTTGTTTGTTTGTTTAGTATTGGCCAGTATTAGTGCTGAGACTCTGCTCTGCTGATCACTGTGTGTGTACATGATCTGCTGCTTACACACATCTAGCAAGGTGGTTCAAGGGCTCTGTTAAAAAGGACAAATCTCATCTCCTAAAATAGTTACTGTTGCATTGATCTTGCATTGACCCCTTCATCCAGACAGTGATCTGAGTCTCTAAATCCCAGAACTCAGTCCTGCCCACTGGCTGTCCTCAGTGTCTCCTACACTAGTTCCCGTCTTAGAGTTCACCACCCTTCTGTTGATTCTTGGGGGTAAGAACCTAACAGTCCGACCCTCTTTGCTTTCTGTACACCACTTAGCAGAAAGTTCTTTGAAAACAAACAGGATCATTCATCTGCTCAGGATCCCACTCTGGTTTCCTCCATTAATTAGGGAAAGACCAGATTCTTTATCATGGCATTCAAGACCCCTGTATTGCCTTGGCCCTCCTCCTCAGCTTCAGAAGTCTTGTCTGTAGCTAGGGTCTCCTCTTTGCATTCCAGGTCGTCCTACTGCAGTTCACTTGAATGGTACGCCCACTGCCTCACTGAAGTACTAAGCTGTTTTTAAATCTCCCAGCCCCCTCCCTCCATCACACCTTTCCCTACGCATGCTGGTTTGTATTTCTCTGATTGCTGCTGAGGTCCACACATTCTGTCAGTCTAACCCTCTTCCTGTTACCTGGCTGCACCATCTGTAGCATCTGAAATTGAAAGGAAAACTGAGTTAATAGTAAAGTTTTGGTGTGTTAGTTTTTTGGGTCTAATTATAATTACAAAACTTAGCTTACTCTAGATAAACCTAATTGTGGCCAGCACATCTTTTTTACTTCATGTATCTTTTCTGTATTCCACTGCTGTGTAATGCCAACCTAAAGATTCCCTAGCAAAAGTTAACATCACCTCTGTTGCCTATTACAGGATTCACCATATACATTTTAGTTACATCCTTTATTACAGAGGTAGTGTATTTTTACTGCAAAAATAGCAAAAGGAGCTGCAGTTATAGGGGGGAGGGAGCTGAGGTTATCCATTGTCTGAGGGCCAGCAGTATATGTGATCTATAAATGTTACTGCTTCTCCACACTCCAAGAGGACATCCCATCTGACACATCTTCCCAGTTGACAATTTGAGAAGGATTTGGTCTGATATTTAGAGCAAATGCCAAATAGAAACATCCATATGTATAAAGTAGATTGGGCAGGGGGGTGTGTGTGTGTGTTTAAATTGTACTTTATGGGAGGTTTATATACATGATTATTGACCCAGTTTATCCCTGTACGTACACCTTCAAATCCACTCTGTTAAGGATTAATAAGTCCTAGGGACTGTGGAGTATGTTTAATCAAGATTCTCATTTTATCCTCTGTGATGTGGATTTGGCCTTGCATCCTCCATCCGTAGTCAGTTTGGCTGTTAAGGACTCCCCGTTGCCTGGCATGAGGCTGACTTTTGATTTCTCAGGCTTGTCTGAGTTCTTAGAGCGTTTTGAGATGGTCCCCATGAGCCTATAGATGAGCACTGGAAGATGCCACGCCCACCTAACAGTACACATCAGTTCTCTTAGTCCTGAGAACAAACTTCCTAGTAACTTGGTGCACAAAAGGCACTTGCTGGGTTTGCTGCTTGAGTATTTTGGTCTTGGTCTAGCTGATAGTCTGCAGTGTTTTTGTTGTCTAGGATTTTCTGGTCATATTTGGAAAGTCCTTGCCACATTTACCCATTTCATAGGGCTTCTCAACTTACAACCTTACATTGGGAGTTTCATTGGCTTTAAATTCTCAGCTACTGAGGTTGATTTTAAAGCATAATTGATAATGGAAGAACATGGATTTAAAATGTTCTACTTAGTCCTAGAATATCACCTTACTAAACAAAATGTGTGGAATATTGAGTTACCTCAATAGGCACTGAACTCAGTCATATTTTAAGTGACAGGTACTACTGTCCCCATTTTGGAACACTTAGTGTGTATCAAAAGTAATTCCAGGCAGTGGTGGTGCACCACCTTAAATCCCAGCACTTGGGAGGCAGAGGCAGGTGGATCTCTGAGTTTGAGGACAGCCAGGGCTACACAGAGAAACCCTGTCTTGAAACACACACACACACCCTAAAATTAAAAGTAACTCCTGACTAATGTTCATCTTTGTGTACTTGGAGGACTTTCTCAAAGATTTTTATTTTGTTTTTTGTTTTGTTTTGTTTTTATTTTTTTCGAGACAGGGTTTCTCTGTGTAGCTTTGCGCCTTTCCTGGGACTCACTTGGTAGCCCAGTCTGGCCTCGAACTCACAGAGATCCGCCTGGCTCTGCCTCCCGAGTGCTGGGATTAAAGGCGTGTGCCACTGCCGCCTGTTCTCAAAGATTTTTATGTGGTACATGGGCAAATGATGTGACTTATTACCCACTACTGTATTACCTGTTACTATCTGGAGCGTTTTCTGTTATCAGAATAGCTTTTTTATCATAGTGACTTTTGCTCTTTGTATTTGGAAAGAAATAGATGTGATACCTGTTTTTCAGGACTAAAACAAATCCTTTTTTTTCCCTACTGCTGTACATGCTGGGTTGAACTTACATGATTCTTGGGCCAGAATGAGCAGGCTCTCCTACACACCAGAAACAGGCAATGAGCAGGACTTTACAGAGCACCAGCTTTGCCAGTCTTACTGCCTGTGGGAGAAGAGTAGAAGGTGTGTAGTTGAGGATGCCACAGGATCCAGCCCTCAGGTTGACCTAACAGATGACACTTGGAACAATGCTTAGAAAAAAATGAAAAAGAAGCTGTGTGTGTGTGTGTGTGTGTGTGTGTCTGTATGTGTCTGTGTGTCTGTCTGTGTGTCTGTGTGTCTGTGTGTGTGTGTGTGTGGTGTCTTCATCGTAGATCCTAGAACGATGATGAACACTGTATAATAGCTACAGGAAGTAGTAGAACATGAAATCTTGACTAGATGCTTTAAGCCCTTGGCCTCTCCTGAGTGGGCACATTAGGACATGGGATCCGATTGTAAACTTTGAGAACACATCCTGCTGTCTTAAATACATACATGCCTTTATGTCCTGAGTGTTAGTAACACAGCTTCTGAGGGAGGCTGCTAGAGGAGGAGACTGAGAACTGCAGTGTACAGTTCCTCTGCAGCGTTGTGTGGCCTCTGCCTGTATTGGGTAACTAAACAAGGAGTCTCCCATTGCTTACCTGGGTTGTCACTGGCTAACGTGGCCTTAGTTCAGCATGAATTCAGAGGGAAACTGAGTCAGAGACAACTGAAAATAGACATTTACATTTTCCTTTGTGTTATCTTTCAGGTACTCAAGGAGTTGCACCTGGTCCCGTAATTGGGCTCCAGGCACCATCTACTGGTCTTCTTGGTGCCAGACCTGGCCTGATCCCACTCCAGCGCCCCCCAGGGATGCCTCCACCTCACTTGCAGCGGTTTCCTATGATGCCACCTCGCCCCATGCCACCTCACATGATGCACAGAGGTCCGCCTCCAGGACCAGGGGGCTTTGCTATGCCCCCACCTCATGGAATGAAAGGGCCCTTTCCACCACATGGCCCCTTCGTTAGGCCTGGTGGAATGCCAGGGCTTGGGGGCCCAGGACCAGGCCCAGGAGGACCAGAAGACAGAGATGGAAGGCAGCAACAACCACAGCAGCAGCAGCCGCAGCCGCAGCCACCACCACAACAGTCACAGCCACAGCAGCCACCACCATCCCAGCAGCCAGCGCCAGCTCAGCAGCAGCAGCCACAGCAGTTTAGAAATGATAGCAGGCAGCAGTTCAATTCAGGTAGAGACCAAGAAAGGTTTGGAAGAAGATCTTTTGGAAATAGGGTGGAAAATGACCGGGAACGGTATGGGAACCGTAATGATGATAGAGATAATAGTAACCGAGAAAGGAGAGAGTGGGGGAGGAGGAGCCCTGACCGGGACAGACACAGAGACTTGGAAGAGAGAAATAGACGCTCTGGTGGGCATCGGGACAGAGACAGGGATTCCAGAGATAGAGAGTCCCGTAGAGAGAAGGAAGAGAATCGGAAGGAGAAGCACGAGCTCCCAGACGGGGCAGGTGGTAGCAAAGCCAGTGAACCTCCCCTTAGCCAAGTGGGAAACGTAGACACTGTTTCTGAACTTGATCAGGGGGAGGCCGTGGCCACAGTGGTAAAACCTCAAGAGTCACCTGCTGAGGCTACCTCATCCGTTGAACCCGAGAAGGATTCTGGCTCAGCAGCAGAGGCTCCTCGCTAGAGACTGGATTTGACAGACTCTGACAGGACACTTGGGTGTAGAGCTGAGGTGTACAGATGCTGTATAATATTTGCTCCTGCTACATCACCTCACAGTAGTTGGTGGGGTCTGTAAGCAATTTGATTGCTTCCCTTCTATTTAAAAATAGCCACAAAATAACAAAAAATACTGAAGATATATTGCCCTTTTTTGCTGTAACTTTTTAAAAGTTTTGACTTTTAAAAGTTTACAAATCCTAATTAGAAGTGCTCTCTATTTTTTTTTTTAATTTAAGACAAGGTAACGGTGAAAGCTCCTCAAACAATAGGGATGTTTTTAATAAACTCTATTTTCGTAACAAACTTTAATGTGTGCTATTCTTCATACACTGCATTAAGGTGGAAAAAGATGTTAACCATTGAAATTTGAGCTGTTGATGTATTAGTCTAAGTTAGACTTCTTTGATAAGAAAAAAGACATGTAGTATTTGCCGACACGAGTTTTATTCTCACTTTTAATATTTTGATCATAAGGTAAAGATTAGTGGTCTTATTGTTAAACTAAGAAAGATCTTTTTCCCCATTGGGTTTGTGGTAATGTTGCCGTAATTAATTTGTAAAGAGAGATTTGCTAGGGTAAATAATTGGATTCTCAATATTATACTACAAATTACCTGATTGCCTGGGCATTACTTATTTAGAACATTGAGTATGTTGTTTATAGTCATCCCATTAAAATTTCCAAGATGTAAAGTGAGGTCAAGGTTAATGTATGGAACCAGAAAGCTTTTTATAGACTAGGTACAGTGTAACATTTCTTGTAAGCTTTGCCTGTTTCCTGTACCATCTCCAATAGCCCAAGAGGTACACTGAACTTTTTGCTACATTTTAAGCCAAACTAAGGCTATAATAGTGAAAAGCACTGGCACACATGTGAGTTGTCCAGAGTCAGGGATTTCTTTACAGCAGCAGCTCTCAACCTTCCTCATGCTGTGCTGACCCCCAACCATGAAACTGTTTCATTGCTACTTCATAGCTGTAACTTGGCTGTTAGGAATCATAAATATCTGATAAGAGACCGACCCCCAAGGGGATTGTGACCCACAGGTTGAGAACCACTGATTTAGTCTGAAAGTGACTTTTTCCTAAAATTACATGAAGAGCAAGCAAGATGACTCAGCCAGTCAAGACACTCTGTGCCAACCTTGATGGCCTCAGTTTGATCCCTGGGACCCAAGTGGTGGAAGAACTCATTTTCCTCTCATGCACATAACCCTAAACATAAATGTGATTTTAAAACCACAAGATGCTAAGTTAAGCAAAAAAATTTCCTAAACTGGCTTAGCGTTAGGGTACTGGGAAGTTCCTTTTTGTGTGGTCTCACTGGAGTTTTAAATGCAAGGTCTTTGTGGTGATGGGGAAACCTGTCTGTAGCTGTTGCAGGTTTGAGTTTTATGCTGACCCTACTTCAATTTGTAAGTTCTTGCTCTAGTATACTTCCGGGAAGGAAAAAACACACCTGATTATTCCAGTGCCCAGATTTCAAGGACAAATTGAAATCTCCAACTAAAACTATTGAGAAATGAACCACTAAACAACACAGCTGGTTTGTGATTACACCAGATGTTTCATCTCTGCATTTGAATCATCCCACACATCAAAGGAAATCTGTGACATATTATTTACCTCAAACTCCAACATAACCACTTAAGAACACATTCCATGAGCAGCTTTAAAACTTGGCAACACCAAAAAATTATCCTTTTCCAATTTAGCAGTCTCCCAGTGACCTGTGTTTGAAAAATCATGATTATGAATGAACAGGACTATGGCTTACACCTGATTTGTCAGAAATATTTCAGTTGAATTAACTATTCCAGAGTCACAAGCCAGTCAGGTTAGTGTTTCCTTTAAAAGGGAGTTTTTCTTAGGTACATATTAAGAGACACTCAATTTCGTTAACTTGTGTTGTAAAAAGTCAGGATTTAGTCAGAACCTCCAGTCAAATTTGGTTTCATCTCCCTCCCCTCCCCCCACATGCTGCCATGTTTTTCCAGAGCACCAACACAGATGGTGCCAGGAGAGTAGGTACTAAATTAACTTTGGCTAGCTGAGGCTATAGATTTACCTTTTATGAGTTCAATGCAAGTGACTGAAGGGCTTTTTCTTCAATTCTGACATCTAAGTGTAATATTTTTATTTTAAAATAAAGTAGTTAGGTACTCTGAATCTAAAAGGAGAGCTTTAGGTCATTTCTCTGAAGCTACTAAAAAAAGGCAGCAAGTTTTCGAAGATCAAATTCAGTTTGGGCTACCAGACCAGGCATACGTTTTGACAGTATCACATAAAACACTTTCAAAACCCAGTACTGTGAAAATTAGCATCACTGAGTCTGCTGCTGATGCTTAATACAAGGGCTGACTTCGAATTTTTACTTGTATACATTAATAGGCTCAAAATAAGTGTCACACATGTTTACTCACAAGCTTGAATGAGAATTAATTTGAGTTTAATATCCATGTGTAATTAAGTCTGGCAAAACACAGAGACACATGGAAACCGGTTTTAGTTTAGTGAGTTATAAAACTATACACATCTTCTGAACATTATCAGTTCTCATTACAAGTCCTTAAAGCAATCAAAGAGGAGTCACACAGTTACATTTTTAATATTACAGTTTAATGGTTTTCTCTCTAGTTTGGCAGGATGGCAGATGATCTGAGACCCGGCCACACAGGGAATGTTTACTGGGCAATCCCAATCACGCCACAAGCCAAGCGGCTGCCGGCGTTCCCAGTCTTTGTGCTTTCATCATTTCCACCTTTGCCCAGGTCATCTTCTTTCTCGTGGACCTTTGAAAAGAATTAACATTTAGCTTTGGGCAATCAAGTAATTAGTACCTCTTCCCGGCAATACCACAAAGATTTAAAAGGACCATTACAAAATGTTCCGATCTATTAGTAAATAAGCTGGCATTTAAGAGCAGACAACTAAGCTTTTCCTTGCTAGTAACAAAGACACATTGCCGTTAAAAGCTAGGTAAATGTTGCTGTTTCTAAATGAAATATTAAGGACCCAAGTGACTGTAATGGGCCACATGCTGACTTTAGCCTCACACATACACACCCCAAAGTTTTTTGCTATTAAAAATCTCACGTCAGTGAAATATAGGCCTACAAATAAGAGGCAATTCTAAATATCTTTATTTAGCAACAAGACTTTAAATTTTATTTTTAAAACATTTATAAATGACTGTTCTGCTTCACCAATAGGGCTGAAGA
This sequence comes from Peromyscus maniculatus bairdii, assembly GCF_049852395.1. Classification (NCBI taxonomy): domain Eukaryota; kingdom Metazoa; phylum Chordata; class Mammalia; order Rodentia; family Cricetidae; genus Peromyscus; species Peromyscus maniculatus. The sequence continues at coordinate 79,400,960 of NC_134863.1, read as the reverse complement.
AAATTCTAAGGATAAAGGGTCAACTGAAAGGAAGTGCCTACTGAAAAGGTAGCTGCCCGAGGTGGGCAAGAGCCTTGACTACTTGTTCTGCATGAACCAGATTCAGCTCCCGAGGGTAACTTGGGAAGACGGCTCCCATATGGTAACCAAGCGATGATAACTACAGACTTGAATACTGACATCCATCGCAGATTTTACACTCAACGAAATGTTAACTGTAAGGGGGGCAATCATGGCAAGAAAATCTGGCTGTTTTCAACTCAAGACTACTGTTTCTTCTACTTAGACCCAGTCTGATCAAATGTAACCTTCTTTCTACTGCATCTCAGCAGAACAGTGTTCTTAACTGACCTAGGCAAATTAATTCTTCACTATCATATCCAATAAAACCTTTTTTCCTATTCTGAACTCTTACAGTTTATGTGATTCTTTAGAAACTAGTTTGACAATCATCAAGTCATGGAAAGGTATATAACCATGTTAGAAGACATCCTATGTATGTTCTCATATGAAAACTTACCACCATTGTTCGGCCAATGACGGAATGCTCTCCTGTGAGTGAGATCATAGGATCTTCAATGGCCACATTGGCCACACCATCCTTTCCAGCAGTCACATTGCCCAGGTCTCCAACATGCCTAACATTAGAACAGCATCAAGTGGATAACACTGATGTCTACTTCATTCACATCAGTGGAGTTCAAGAGCTACATTAACATCTTGACTAAGGCACATACCTATCAGTGGGTTAATAGGTGCACATATCAAATCTGACCACTTCTCCAGACAAAGATCTGGAAACATTTTACAACAGGTAGCTAGGATACCCTGAACCCACAGTTCAAAAGTCATGGTCTGTCTGGGATACATTCTCATTTCCGGGACTGTGGCAAAGGATGAACTTGACTCCTGAGTTAGCATACTTATTAGCCAAGTTTTGCTCCCAGGCCTCCAGTATAAAATCAAGCCAGTCTTTTACATTTCGGACTTCCCTGAGATTGAACATATACATGGGGTCTCAACTAGCCTTGATTATCTACATTAGTGTCTTGTTACACAATGACTTACTTTGCTAGTGACTAACAACAGTACTGTTATCCTTGACATTTTCTGTATTGATTCCTTTGGGCACTTGTATTAGTTCATTTTCAATAAATGCTACAAAACTAAATCACATTAAGAGTCCCCATTTGTCAACTCCTTTACCCAAAATAAACCATTCCAGCACTTGTGGATAGGGAAGCTGTGAAATGAAAGAAAATACAAAAGCAGGGCGACACTGGGTTCTGTCTCACAGGTGGCCTCTCCACCATCATGCATATGGAGCATGCTGCTCACCTCTCTTGATCCGCTGGTCCGCCATGTTTCTTGGAGTGAGGATTGAAATGAGGACCTGCACTGGTACAGCCTATCCACCAGAAACCAGCAGTTAGATTACAAAGCAAACACCTGTATGTAACAACACGAGCATTCTCACAACTTCCAACACAGCAAACACTGGCCTGGTGTGTGCTGGGGTGACAGAAACAAGAAGGAACATGTGGTATAAAGAGCAGGGGTGTATAGCCTTATATTCTCAAGCTACCTTCTTTCTCTAGGCTGTCACTTTTCCTTTAGTTTTTGAAAAAAGTCTCACTATTACAGCTCAGGATACCTGCAACTTGTGATCCTCCTGCCTCAGCCTTCCAAGTGCTAGAAGCATGGAGTGTCACACCATGCTGGCTCTGACTCCTTCCTTTCAAGTGGAGCAGATGTGATCTTCAATGGCTCTTCTGATGTCCCTCATTTAAAGATCTTGACTTTACAGAAACTGGCATACCTTTATGACAAAAACACTTGTCTTTCAAGACCATGTGCCATCAAGCCTTTACTTGGGGCAAGCAGATTGTTAAATGGAACCTTATGCCTAAGGGCCAAGGCTGCTGCCCTACACAACTCAAGGGGTGTAACCAGTATTACAGGTACCCTTGTGGGCCAACACAACCATAACAGTGCAGGAAGCCCTTTCATGCAGGGCTTTCCATTGTTTACAGCCTCTACCCAGGCCCAGAGAATAAGTACAGGGCATTCAGAAAGGAGTTTAGCAAATCAAAGCTATCAGCAGAGGCAAAGCAACTTAGGGGAATTTTAGTTATTATCAGAATGGATCAAACTTGATCATAAGTAACTGTAGACCAAATTGTGCCACATTACACACAGGTTCTAATAGTACATGCCATAACCCAGCACACACAAGACTTAAAGGACAAGTTCAGAGACTGGTCTGGAATACAACACAAGTTCCAGACCAGCCTGGGCTGTGTGGAGAAGGGAGGCAAGAGAGGAGAGGCCAGGGGAAAGGAGGAAAAGCTCTCTCATGAATGGGGCTCTTCTTACAAGTGTGTGAACAAAATTCAGATCATTACTCCCATGTGGCAAAAGATCACTAAATGCAATTTGACCCACCACTTTTTGCTGACTTGATTCTACCCCCAAATTGAGAAAATACACCTCATTCTAAGCACCTATGTTGTATCTTCAGTTCTCATCACTTCTGTCCCATAATGCCCCTCATGCCAAGGCTTGGGGCTGTTCCCAGACACTGTGCCTAAAACACCCACCCTCAACTCCAGCTCCAAACACCTCGAAGAATTACCCAAAGCAGGAGCCTGATTTTTTTTTTTGTTTATGTGTTTTAAACTCAAGCCACTACGACAATTAAAAAAAAAAAAAAAAAAATCAACTCCTTCACCTTCCTTCACACCTAAGGATTCAAACACATTTTTAAAAAAAGATTTATTTATTATGTATACAGTGTTCTGCCTACATTTATGCTTGCAGGCCAGAAGAGGGCACCAGATCTCATTACAGATGGTTGTGAGCCACCATGTGGTTGCTGGGAATTGAACTCAGGACCTCTGGAAGAGCAGCCAGTGCTCTTAACCTCTGAGCCATCTCTCCAGCCCCTCAAACACACTTTTTATGGCTACTTTCCTCAAGGTTGACCTAAGTGGTTATTTTAACTTAAATCTTTAAAAAGAAAGAAAATTGTATTCTTTTTCAATCATTAACAGTTGTCTCCGCTCAGTCCCATTTGTTTCACTGGTCAGACAGGTATAGACGGTCACTAGCCAGCATAAGACCTACCTTGTGTATTATCCCCAAACTGATGAACATGGAACCCATGTTGGCCTTCAGTCAATCCTGTAATTTGTCCTGACACCACAACTGGTTCACCACTTGCCTTTATTAAAAAAATAAATAAATAAAATTAAGGCATTAAGTTTGAGTACAAATGCTTCTGAACAAAGGAAATTGCTAGTTCACACCTTTACCCTTCACAGTAAAAGGCACAAAAGCTTCCCCCTCAAAAAAAAAAAAAAAAAAAAAAAAAAAAAAAAAAAAAAAAACAAGCAAAAAACTGTCCAAATTCTAGTCACCACTCCCCACAGGGGGACTAGCGGCTTAGCTCTAGGCCTCCCTCCCTATGAATCTTCTCATAACACTTGCTGCCAGAGGCCATGCTGGCAGGCTCCTGGACTTCTGAAGAGCATTTAAAAAGCACCTAACAGAACAACAGAATTAAGAGGGCTACTAGATGTCAGGCCTAGGGAACAGATGGACACTGCACTCACTGTGTCTGGCTTGACTCTTACAGAAATGCACACTGGACCCTGGTTCTCCACTCAGCACCCAGGGATGCTCCCTTATTTTTATTTAGTAGCCAGAAAATATCATGTCCTACTGCCTGAGGGGGTCCACCTGGGTCTAACCAGAACTACTTAAAAAAACTCATTAGGCATTCAAATCTAGAGAACTTCCCACATGTCAAAAAGAAAGGACAATAACAATACTACAGAGTAAAGAGATCCTGGCAGTATCATCACCACCATCCCAGCAGCGTGCCCTCATGTCACATCCAAAACTCAAATTAGCATAGCTCCAGATTGTAACAACAGAGAGAAAATGCAAGAAGCGACTGCAACCATCAGAACACACACGCCGAGACCTTTCTTTTTAGCGTGTTTTAAAATCTCCAACTCCTTCAACAAAAGAAGGAACCCTGGGCAGAAATTTTTGATTCTGCAAAGTTGGCAACAGGTTAAGTCAAACAGCGCTGATAGCCAGGTTATTACACGTGCCGATCTGGAATGTTGAACTATCCAAGGGTCTTTATCGGGTACAAAGGGCACCAGCAACACGAAGCTCCGGGCTTCACAGAAGAATCCTGCGAGCTGCTCTGGGAAGGCAGATGACAGGAACCTGGACGCAGGGCGGGGGAGACCCCTGGCTGATATTCACCTTTCTCACAGTGGTGAATTTAAGTGTGAAAAGGGGGGGGGAAAAAGAGACAAAAACAAAAAACACAGAAAAAGAGCAAAATGCCTTCAAATGCCAAAGAAGCTGCCGAATCCGGGACAGGTTAAGAAAAACTAAACTCACGTTACCGGCTCTCCCTCGCACAGAGGAGACACGTGCATTCGCTCCGCTGTGTCTTCTCCCGTTTATGTGAAAACATTCTAGAGCGCAGATCCACACTCCACTTCTCACACATCCCCTCGGGATGAAGCTAACTATACCAGAACCTTCCTGCAGATGGTAACCTCCCTAGGGCTCTGGACCCGCTCTCACCACAATCATCTTCCCTGTGACGCATGTGTCTCTGCAGTATTACTGACCATATTTTTTTTTATTTTCGAAAATAGACTTCTCCACGAGCTTCAAAATGGGCTCAGACACTCGCGGCCCTAGAAAACACCCGCGGTCGGGTGCGTATCTTTCCGGAGCTTAGAGAGAAGAAGAAAGCAACGGCTTTTCTTTTTCATCTTTTTCACCCTTGCGGCCCGACCCTGACCTAGTACAGAGCGGCCCGGGAGGTTCTTTTCCAAAAAAAAAAAAAAAAAAAAACAACGCCCCAAACGCGTCCGGCTGCCCGAGTCCGGTTCGTCACCAGCACAGGCCAATCTTTTGAAAAGACACTCAGCCGGTGGCCACACGGCGCTGAGCCCGAGGGACGGGGACCCCGGACAAGCGGCGATCGCAGAGGGACAGCGGATGCCGAGAGGCTCGCCCGGGCGGGCCGGGCCGGGCCGCTCGGGGGCGCGGAAAGTGATCGGCCCGGGAGGCCCCGCGGCGGCGCCCCGGCCTCCCTCCCTCCCTCCCCCGCGCCCAGCCCCTGCCCGAGGCCTCGGTGACTCAGCACCTAGCGGGGCGCAGGCCGCGGCGGGGGCGTGGCGGGCTCCGGTACAGGTGCGCGGCCTGCGCCCCGGTCCCCGATCCCCGCGCTCCCCGGGTCCCCGCACCCCACCCCACCCGGGCCTTGCCTTCTGCTCGAAGTGGATGGTGCCTTTCACCGGGCCTTCGCCCTTCAGCACGCACACGGCCTTCATCGCCATGCTTCGCGAGGAGACGCGCGGCGGCCTCGGGAACCTGCAGAGGGCGAGAAGTGAACACAAAACCCGGGAACCGGGGAAGATGCCGCAGGAAACGTCGCCGCAAGCCCAGGCCTCGCCGTCGCCGCCGCCGACCTTTTATAGCCCCGGGCCTGGCCACGCCCACCCTGGCACGGAACCAATCGCCACCCGCGGGCTCCGCCCACCCTCCGTGGAGCGCCTCGGCCGCGGGGCGCGCGGCGGGGCGGGGCCGAGGGCGGGGGCGGAGCGCGGGAGCGCGGGAGCGCGGCGGCCGGGAAGAAAGTTCCAGAGAGGAGGCGGCGCGGGAGCGGCAGCCGCTATTGTCTCGTGAAGGTGACCGCCGCGGAGTCGCCCTGGAAACCGAGGAGGCGACGCCCGGCCTGCATGGCGCGCCTCGGAGGTCGGAAGCCACCCGGCTGGGAAGGGCCGCGTGCGAGCGCCTTTTGGGTGCGCGCGCCCCCGCTGCGCTGTGCAAGTTGGGGTGCGCCAGGGTGGGTGCTGCGCGGAGCTCTCCCCGGGTCCCGGGCTCTGGCTTTATTTCCGCGTGAGGTTTACCTGTGCAGAGCCCGTGCCCTGTCTCCAGACGGCGCCTTTCTCCCTCGTCCTGTCTTCTAAGCCCGTGGCTGGAACCGCATGGCTGCTTTTGTTTTGGTTTCCGGGCCCAGGCCAGGGGGTTGGACCGACCTCCCACGTGAGACACAAGCGCTCTGCCGCCTTAGCCACATCCTTCTTTGTATTCTTTGTTTTTGTTGTTTTCCAGACGGGAGTTTCTCTGTGTAACCGTCTTGGCTGCCCTGGAACTCACTTTGCAGACCAGGCTGGCCTCGAACTCACGGAGATCTGCCTGCCTCTGCCTACCAAGTGCTGGGAGTAAAGGCGTGCGCCCGGCTGCTTTTTTTTTTAAGACAGGCTCTCACTATGTAAACCCTGGCTAAACCGGTTGTGGTGGTGCACACATTTAATCCCAGCGCTTGGGAGGCAGAGGCAGGTGAATCTCTGAGTTCCAGGCCAGCCTGGTCTACATAGTAAACCCTGGCTGCTCTGGAATTCACTCTGTAGACCAGGCTAGCTTTGAACTCACAGAGATCCACCTGCCTCGGCCTCCCGAGCGCTGGGAGTAAGGGCGTGCGCCACCATCGCCCGGTGTCTTCTTTTTGAGATAAGGATTGAACTTGAATTTGAGATCCTGCTGCCTCAGTATCCCCAATAACTAGGATTACTTGTCTGCCCCACCATTCCCAGCTAAATTCTGTATTCTCCTGCCCGTCTGACGGGTCTCTACTTCAGACACCAAAATGGCCACCGAGTGGCTCTCAGGAATGGCCTGTGCTCTACTCTGGCTTTAAGCCATGCACTGGAGGACAGATGCCTCATGAAGTCATTTTCGATTTCTTCATACAACAGGTGAAACGTAGTATTTCAAGGAAAATGTTCCTGAAATGTCATGGAACGAGCAAAGGACTTTGGAAATGTCTAGAAAGGCATATAGGAGTCCCTGTAGCTAAGGGACCTCAATAAGAGAGATGGGATTCCTACCTAGAGTTCATTTCTTTTTAAGATTGCAACCTCTCTGGTCTCCCAAGAGCTCATACAAACATCTACGTTTCCTGCTACACTCAGGAGGCCGGATTTAGTTCTGAGGATGGCAAAATACCACAACCTTGGGGGAAAAAAAAAACCACAACCTTACTCCAGGCCAGGGTAAAACAGAGAGGCTTATTTGGCTACATTGGGATCCACCTATCTATGGAGACCCTTGGGCTCCACTGTGTGACTTTTCCCAGGGAGTGTTATTACTATTTCCACAGAGTACTAACAAACCAAAGAAATGATAATTGCACCCAAACCCAATATGGTGAACAAACGAATTTATTGGGGTTCCTTGCCAGAGCGTAGGTGACCCAGACAACTACACCACAGAAGATCCTCCCTCTTCCAGCGGTTACCAACTGCTCACCTACCTTCAGACAGGGTGGGGCCTCGAGAACCTCCCCTCCTTCCACAAGTAAATACTAACTGGTCGGATCTCCTGAGACAGTGGCCGTCACATCCAGCTCAGAGGAAACAGGCACACAGCAGGCCCTGATGCGTCCTCTATTGAGATTCCCTGCTCACATTCCCTCTTGAGGCACTCCATGAATGCTTTGTCGTCCTTCATCAACACATCCTGCCCCATAGGGGTCATGCTTAAAACTGCCTTAACACTGTTGTTGAATGAGTCTGTGTAAGATAAAAGGATGGTATACATATCTGTGATTTCCATTGTTATTCCTATTCTCCAGATAACTTGCATGTATATTGAAGAGTTAGTTACATAAGCACAAATCCCAGCCAAAGGGCCTTTGCCCAAAGCCAGACTTTCTCTGGGTTCCAGGAAGTTAGAATTGGATTTCAGGTCATTGTAAACTTGCCCAGAAAGCAGGCCACAGGTACAAAGGGCCTCCCTCAAACAATGATTATCACTCTTGAAATACTCAGATGAGGCTCGAGTGGTCTCTTGTTTGGCTCCTGGGAAGCCAGGCGAGGGCTTCCTGTTCCACAGGATTAGAGGAGTTGAATCTGCCTCCCCAGGACATGCACAAAGAGGTCCCCAGCAGAGGTAGAGAGTGAAAAGTTTCCGCACCCCAGATAAGCCTCTCCGCCAATGAAGCAATCCAAATCAGACCGAATTAGAAAAAGCCCCGGTTTAATGGGTAAAGTGTTCCTGGGTGATTCTCTACCACCACCCCGAGAAGAGACGGGGACAAGAGACCAAAAAAATCACGTGTCTGATTTCTGGGGGGCAGTTTAAATACCCTGTGGGAGTGGTCTTTAGCATCCCTGGAGGAGGAGCCATGGACTTTCTGAGGGGCAGGGCCTGGGCAGACAGGTGGGGCTTCCACCAGAACATCCCAGACTCTTTGGGTGTATGGGTGCCAGGGTGCCAGGGGCTGAGGCGGACCTTTCACCAGAATATCCCAGACTCCTTGGGTGTATCGGTGCCAGGGTGCCAGGGGCTGAGGTGGACCTTCCACCAGAACATCCCAGACTCCTTGGGTGTATGGGTGCCAGGGTGCCAGGGGCTGAGGTGGACCTTCCACCAGAACATCCCAGACTCCTTGGGTATAGGGGCACTGTTCAAGACTGGCTACTTCCTGCAGGCATGGACCACGTGGGGAAGGGGAGAGTCGGGAGTTGGTGGGCTCACATTCAGCAGGAGGTGTGGGTGAAGGAGCATCCGGTTAATTGTCATCCTGGAGACCTCAGGTATCTGTTTCTGATTACTAGACTTCAATACTTCGAAAGCTGGACCTTAGTAGTCAGCCTCAGGAGAAGGATGTGGTCTATAATGGAACAGGCCTTGGGGGCTAGCTTCAGGAATGTAATCTAACGGTTTTTAACAAGGCAGAGGGGATGGGGAGAAGGGCCAGGTCTACCAGAGCCATGCCTGCCACGCTCAAGCTGGCCAGAGTCCCATCTCTCAGAACTAGAGCACAAACTACACAGTCAAACGTGGCATTAGTCCTACCTGCATACATTTAAATGTAAATATTTGTTAAAAAACAAACAAACCTAAGCAACTCAAAATAAGCATAAACTCTAAGATTAGACCAGAGGCTTGATGTATCTGAGACATTTTTGAAAGTTGGCAATGGAGAAAATAAAATGAACTTACATTGTTAAGCAGGAATAAACAGCCTGAATTAGCAGTTTACAAATGAATTGAGAGATAGATGGGTAGTTAGGCATCTTGGCAGTGAAGCATATTGAAAGCTCTCTGTTCCCATGGCCCAGTTTGGTTTCAGGTTCTCAGGAGCCCCTGCATCATCCTGGATCAAGTGTTAGTCAGAAGCACCAGGGTGGAGCCGTGGGTCAGCCTGACTGTACAGCAGAGTCACCATAGGAGCTTAGGCCTCACTAAATGAAAAGTTGGTTCTGTGTATTTGTGTTATCAGTGTGCGTGGCATTGCTGTAAGGTAGATCAGAAATTGTCACTGGAAACAGAAACAGCGAAAGGAAGTTACCAATGATCATCACTAGAAACGGGCTGCCACTCCTGGCACCTTCTTTGCCTGTGTATGTGTATAGGATGCACACATGCCACATCTCGGGTGTGGAAGACACAGGACGGCTTTGTGGAGTGGGTTCTCTTCTACCTTTACATGGGTCGCGAGGATAGAACTCAGGTCAACAAGCGTTGCTCATCACACATGAAAAATAAACTTTTATGTGACTAGGCAAACATAAAGCAATTTCAGTCACAAGGGCCCGAAGACAGTTTCTTACTGACAGAGGTAAAGAAAGCCACCATAGGCAGTTAGCAGGGACAGTGTGCTTATGTTTACCTGTGAGGACAATGACTCCATATATCCTGTGTGGGTAGAAAGAGTTGGGGTGAGGCTGGCAGCAGAGAACCCTTTGGGGAGACATGATAAGTTGGGGCCTTGTCCTAAAACCGTTACTGGGAGAAAGACAGAGATAATGCCGCTGGAGCCTCGTGCCGACAACCTGTGGAGATGCCGGGTGAGGGGGGCGGGCTATTTACTAAGGAGAATGGATTTAGGATAGAGGTTTAATTGATAATATACACATGTGGTATGTAAGATACCTAAAACCACCAAGCTAGCAGAGTCCATCTGGACCCTTGTCTGAGCCCCACATCATTTCTAAGTCTGGGCAATATATCAGACATACCAAGTCTGCCATTCCCTTTGGGGGACATACTTTGCTTCATCATCTACCACATCAGTATTAGGAACCAACTGAATGCCAGTTGTGTCACTTTGTTTTTATAGTTTAAGTGGTCTCTCTCTAGAGCAGTGATTCACCAACTTTAATGTAAATCAGAGTACAGGTGGGAAGCCAGTGAGGTGGCTCAGTGGGTAAAGGCGCTTGCAGTCAAGCCTGACAGCCCGAGTTCAATCCCCAGAACTCATATGATGGAATGCAAGTTGTCCTCTGACCCTCACACACGTGCCCTGGCATATGTGCCCACACACATACACACATGGAGCGAGTCTTCCTCTGTACCTCCAGCTCCCAAATAAGGACACAGAGACGTACTATTAATGATGAAAGCTTGGCCTAGCTTAGGCTTGTTCCTAACCTGGTACTTATAACTTAAATTAACCCACATTTTTAATTCTATGTTCTTCCACGAGGCTGTTTCTTCATTTTCATGCTGTTCATCCTGCTCCCTCTGCATCTGGCTCATAACTCGGCCTTTCTTCTTCCCAGAGTTCTCTCTCTGTCTGGAAGTCCCGCCTATACTCTCCTATCTAGCTATTGGCTGCTCAGCTTTTTATTACACCAGTCACAACATTACATCTTCACACAGTGTACAAATATCCCACAAAACACACACAGACACACACAGACACACACTAATTTTTTGTTGTTGTTGTTTGTTTTTTGAGACAGGGTTTCTCTGTGTAGCTTTGGAGCCTGTCCTGGAACTCACTCCTTAGACCAGGCTGGCCTCGAACTCACAGAGATCTGCCTGGCTGGGACTAAAGGCATGCGCCACCACCACTCAGCACACACTAATTTTTTAAAAGAGCCTAGATGGAAGGCTTGTGAAAATATAAATTGTATGATCAGTAATCATCAGGGAATACAAATAAATCCACAATGAGTGATTCCCTCATACCTTTTAGGATGGTTGTTCTCAAAGGGCCAAGAACTTTCCTACATTGTTGGTGGGAATGATTAGAGAAAACAGTATTAATTCTCTGAGTTTGAGGCTGGCCTGGTCTATAGACCAAGTTCTGGGAAAGCCAGAGCTACACAGAGAAGCCCTGTCTCAAAACACCAAAAAGAAAAAAAACAGTATTTGCAGTATTACCATATAGCCCAGCAATCCTGCTGCTGTAGTTGGAAGTTTTTCTGTGTCCAGCCCAGTCCTGCAGCTGCTCTGTCCCAAGAAAACACACAGAGGCTTATATTAATTACTAACTGTATGGCCTATGGCTTCAGCTTCTTCCTAGCTAGCTCTTTCATCTTAAATTAACCCATTCCTATTAATCTATATGTTGCCACATGGCCATGGCATTACCAGTCTGCTGGCATTTTGTTGCTCCTTTGGCAGCAGGCTGGCATCTCTCCTGACTCCACCCTTCTTCATCTCTGTTTTCAGTTTGAATATACCACATAACCTTGTTCTACCTTGCCATTGGCCAAACAGCTTTATCTATCAACCAATGAGAGCAACACATATTCACAGCATACAGAACATCCCATAGTACTTCCCCATTTCTGTATAATCAGAAAGGAAGTTTTTAACTTTAACTTGGCAAAGTTATATATAACAAAACAGTTATCAAGTAAGAATTACAGTATCTAGTCTATTTGTATTTGGTAAAATTAAAGAAAATATCATTTATCCTATATTTGTAAGTCTGAAGTTTTATATCTTACTTACCTTTTATCATAACTAAGGAAAATTATAATTATGGTGATATTTTATTTGTACTGAAATGTGATTTTAATTTTATGTTAATAAATAAAGTTGCCCTGGGGTCAGAGCTATTAGAGCCATAGCAAGAGCGTGGTGGTTAGAAGAGCTAGGTAGATTCTGTGTGTTCAGGGATACAGCCAGTATTGGAGACATACGCCTTTAAGACCTGGAGGGCGGTACTTACAGGCAGTGATAAGGCAGTCATGTGGTTGGGTTTACAACCAATGAGAAGGCAGAACAGAAAGACTGTTTAAAGACAGACAAACAGGAAGAAGCTCTCTCTCGGGGAAGCTAGGAGCACTGCAGGAGGTAAGATTTTATCTCTGAGCTCTGACCTCTCGGCTTTCTCTTTTACATTGGCTCTGTGTTTCTTATTTTAATAAGACGATTGGTTACATCTACATATAATTATCTAGTCTTCAACTCCATCAAAGACCTGAGAAGGAAAATAAAATTACCTAAGAAAATAGAAAGTGCAAACAAGCAATATCTGAAAAATTGTGAGAATAGACAGAAACATCTGGCAGCCTGGACAGTCACCTAAAATATTCTCAGCACCATTGGGGCATCTGTTTTGGCTACAGGCCTAGAATATCTGACAAACCATTTTTAGAAGTAGGATTTTTGAAAGACCATCTTACCCTGTCTTGGCAGAGTTCAGTAGTTGCTTTTCCTTGTGTCCCACTCATCCAGAAAGGACAGCACTATTGTCAACAGTCGAGGCAAGGGCAGTTCTTTGCCCAGCAAGCCAGTTTGTGCCAAGAAGAAGACAAACTTCAATATGTAGTGTCTTTGAAGCCTAACATTCTCTCTGGAGTAGATTGGTGCTGCCAGGAGCAATCATTTCTCATGTCAACAGAATTCTAAGTTATCAAAACATTTAAATGCCATATCCTTTAGGTCTATGAAGTGTTTGAATATTACCTGTCTAGCTGACATGTGTTTCTGTAAATCTGGAAAACTTAACTAGTATAACTTAGATATGACAATCATGGGTGATTATTAATCTATAAATCTTATCTACATAAATAACCTAAGGACTCAGGCTTCACATATCAAGGTAGACAGTCTATAAACAGATGCATGGAATAAGGACAATGACCTCAAAATTGTGACTGTATACAAAATATCTGAAACAGAGGTAGAAATGTATAATGCAATATGATTACAGTATCCTAAATATGTATCAATATACAAAATATCCTAAGCATAGTTAGAACATATAGACAATATGACATGTAATTTTACATTTATATCAATATACAAAATATTTCAGATAGGAGTAGGAACATGTGTACAATATGACAGTTATAGTTTTGAATTTGTATCAATGTACAAATTATCTTAAATAAAAGTAGAAAAATAGTTTACATTTGTATCAATATACAAGAATCCATATCAGTGTAAATTATCTAAGTCTGATAGTTTGCTAAATTAGTTTACTAGTATATACAAAAATATACCTTAATATACTATACCTATCTATTTCCCTTTTTTCTTTTCCAAAAAAGAATCCTGAGTCTATGGTGATATTTTATTTGTGCTGAAATGTGATTTTATTTGTATGTTAATAAATAAAGTTGCCTGGGGATCAGAGCTAAGAGCAAGCCATTTAGCAGAAGTCTGGCGGTGATGGCACATGCCCTTAATCCAATTACAATGGCAGGCAGAATCTCTGTGTGTTCAAGGACATAGCCAAGCAGATCACCCGAACCTTTAATCTCAGTAAGAACCATAGAGACCTGGAGGTCTGTATAGACAGGCAGTGATGAGGAAGTCATGTGGTTGGGTTTAGAACCAATGAGAAGGCAGAACAGAAAGGCAATAAAAAGACAAGACACAGGAAGAAGGTCTCTCTCAGGGGAAGCGACGGCAGCGAGTGGTAAGAAAAGGTGGTCTTAGCTCTTGGCTACTGCTCTGATCTCTGGCCTTTTAACTCTTTATTTGGCTCTGTGTTTCTTATTTAATAAGACCGTTTAGAATTATATCTACATGAGTCTAAGTTTTATTGTCTACCCCCAACCCTATAACAACCTAAGAATTATTAAGTTACACACCTTTATTATTAAGGTACACACCTGTATTATTAAGGTACACACTTTAATCCCAGCATTCCGGAGGCAGAGCCAGGCAGATCTCTGTGAGTTCAAGTCCAGCCTGGTCTACAGAATAAGATCTAGGACAGGCACCAAAGCTACACAGAGAAACGCTGTCTTGAAAAAAAAAACGAAAGACAAAAAAGAATTATGGGTTAATTTAAGTGTAAGAGCTAATTAGTAATAAGCCCAGCTAGCTCAGTCTGTAGAGCATGAGACTCTTAATCTCAGTGTTCTGGGTTCGTGTCCCATGTTGGGCACCAGTTGTAGCTGGAGAAGGTACCACCTGTCCCCACAGTCCTGCAGCCGCTTATAAAATAATCACTCAGAGGCTTAATAGTAATTGCAAACTGTATGGTCTATGGCTCAAGCTTCTTGCTAGCTAGCCCTTACAACTTAGCTCAACCCATTTCTATTAATCTATGTCTTGCCACATAGCTTTGTGGCTTACTGGTACTTTCACATCTTCCTGCTTCTGGTGGTGGCTCACAGCATCCCCCTCACTCTCCTTTCTTCTCCTGTATCTTCAGTGCGAATGTAACACCTAACCTTATTCTGCCTCACCATTGGCCAAACAGCTTTATTTATCAACCAATCAGAGCAACACATAATCACAGCATACAGAAAGACATCCCACTGCTCTCTGCTGTTATGTTCTCCGTGGAAATTAACTTAGTTTGTCATGGAGATATCTTTGCTCCCAGGTTTGATGCACAATAGCAAAGATACTGAAAAAACCTGCATGTCCACTGGGGGATGGTTGAAGGCATAAAGAACCTCTGGTAGCGATCTCCCTCTCCCTATCCCCTCACCTAGAATGCTGCTCAGTTATAGGAACGAAAATACTGCAGTACTAGACAGTGCAGTCAGCCTGCAGGACACTGTGCTAAGTGCAAGTGGCCACACAATGAAAGAAGAATAAGTTCATGGTCTGCCTTAGTGTTCTTCTTTTTGTGAAGAGGCACCATGACCACGGCAACTCTTTTTTTTGTTTGCTTGTTTGCTTTTTTTTTTTTTTTTTTTTGGTTTTTCGAGACAGGGTTTCTCTGTGTAGCTTTGCGCCTTTCCTGGAACTCACTTGGTAGCCCAGGCTGGCCTCGAACTCACAGAGATCCGCCTGGCTCTGCCTCCCGAGTGCTGGGATTAAAGGCGTGCGCCACCACCGCCCGGCAATGGCAACTCTTATAAAGGAAAGCATTTAATTGGGGTTGATTTATAGTCTCAGAGGTTCAGTCCATTATCATCACGGCAGGAAGCATGGCAGCATGCAGGCAGATGTGGTGCTGGAGCAGGAGCTGAGAGTTCTACATCTTGATCCATAGGCAGCAGAAGGAGAAACTATGTGCCCACTAAGTGTAGCTTGAGCATATATGAGACCTCAAAACCCGCCCCTCAGTAACACACTTCCTCCAAGTCCACACCTACTTCACCAAGGCCACACCTCCTAATAGTGCCACTCCCTGTGGGCCAAGGATTCAAACACGTGAGACTGTGGGGGCTGTACCTTTTTAAACCGCCACATGGTCTTAGTCATATGTGCAACCTAAAAGTCATTATAAGCATGGTGGTGTTTACTTGTAATCCCAGCACTCAAGAGACTGAGGCAGGAGGATTGGATTCTAGGCTGGCCTTGACCACAGAGTAAGTCTGTCTTAAGAAAACAATAAAAGAAAATGTTAATAAATAAGTATTCAAACAGATAGAAAAATAGTAAAACAGTGGTTGCCAGATGCGGCCAGCATTCCAGCTTCCCTGCCCCGCTCTAACAACATGCTCCTAATGTCAGCAGGAAGTAGTCATAGAGAAGATTACATTGCCCCTTATCATTGATTGTCAACAAAAAGGCTGGGATGTTAGGTTTCAAACCCAGAGACACATGGCAGAGGTGCCTATTTAACACACCTGGCTGCTAGGTTTCTCTGCAATCCCTCAGTCCCTCCCTACCTCCCGGCTGGCACCCCGCCCCCTCCCCTAAACTTCTCCAGCCCAGGGGCTGGGCTGCCCTCCTGCAGCTGCCCGTCCCTATATACTAACCATTTGATTACCTGGTTCCTTCCATCTCACCTTGGGGCCTCCTGGCTGCTGCACTTGGTTTCCCTCTCCCTCCCCTCCCCCCCAACCCCTCCCACCCCACCCCACCTCACCTCCTCTCCTCACTTGGTTCCGGGTCATGCCCACTCTGAACTCTCCCAGATGTCTCTGCCTCTGGCTATGCTCTCCCTTTTGTCTACAGGAAACCTGCACCCCACCTAGGAGCAGTCATGTCCCTTTCCCTTTTATTTCTTTTTTTCATTCAGTGGCGAGTCAGGGAAGAGAGGTGTAGGCTGAAGGGCACATCTTGGACTTGCAGTCTGACAGGCCTGTCATTAAGATAAGACTGATGACAACCTAAGGACTGGGATTAAGGCTTTCAAAGTCTCACGGGGGACGACTTCACAAATTGGAAACTGCTGGTCAGGTTGAGACAAAGGGCACAGAAGGAAGCTGTGGTGATCTGAACGAGACACGCACCACGGGAGACTCAGGCATTTAAATCCTTGGTTCCCGGTTGGTGGTACTGTTGGGGAGACTTAGGTGGTGCAGCCTTGTGGGGCAGTTACAACCCCCCGGGTGGACTTTGAGATTGCATGGCCTTGTCCTGTTTCTAGTTAGTGCTCTCTGCTTGTACTCCTGCGGCCATGCCTGCTGCCTGCTGCCAAGCCTCCCCAGCATCATGAACTCTTTCTTATCCCTCTAGAACCATAGGCCAAGATAAGTTCTCGCTCAAAGTTGTCTTTGGCCATGGTATTTTATCATGGCAACAGAAAAGTAGCTAATACAGACACATTCTGTTTGACATCATTACGTTACCCCAAGGTTAATCAGGCCACATGCTTTTTCAAATACGGTGGCCCCCTCTTACCCACTAGAGCTACACCCGAAGCCTCTCAGTGGATGGATGCTTGGGGTTATGGGTAATACCAACCCTATACGCTATTTTATCCTATGCATGCATATAATAAGATTTAACTTATAAATTAGGCACAGAAAGAGCTTAACAATTACTAATAGCAAATTAGATTATAATAAGTGTTATGTGAATAAGATTTCTTCTTTCTCAGAATATCTTGCACTTTCTTCTTTTTGCCTAAGAATCACCTTGTGGCTTCTTCTGTTGACTCTTTTCCCCCCAGGGCTTGGGCTCAAACCCTGGCCTTGCTCATCCTTGGCCTCTGCGCTGATCCACACCCCAATACGCTTTGTGCCTTCTGATCCACACCCCAATACGCTTTGTGCCTCCTCTTCACATTCAGGTTTCTGGCTTCACGCTCTCACAGTTTGAGTCCAGGTCAGCAATGACTGAGTGAAAACAGTCGCTAGGAGAACTTGGCCATGAATCGGTGAGCAGTGACAGCCGCTAAGTGACTGCACCACAGACACAACACGCACGGGCTGGACCAAGGGACGATTCGTGTCCCTGGGGGCCAGAATGAGGCCTGTCCTTCCATGCTAAAGAATGGGTATTCCTGCAATTTTCCATTTGGTGTTCTAGACTTCACTTGACCCACAGTAACTGGAACCTTGGGAAGCAAAACTGCAAATCGGGGCGACTGATCTAGTCCGGTCCTCTGTCACAGGACCACACTGCTGGCTGGTGGGAGGCCCAGCGGTGGAACGCACGCTTAGGGAGAGGGAGGCCCTGAGTTCTAATCCTAATACAGAAATAGTCTCCAATGGCACTTCTTCATAAGAAAGGTAAGTCTATGTGACTGAACAGTGTAACCAGATTTCCATTACATGTGGTCAGGAGTAACTTCTCAGTAACTGAGAGGACAAGCCACCAAAGGAATTTTAGCGGGGAAGTGCATGATGATAATTGCTTTTCTGTTTAGAGAGAAAGATATTGTTGATTACACACACACACACACACACACACACACACAATCACCCAGGTGTGTGTGTGTGTGTGTGTGTGTGTGTGTGTGTGTGTGTGTGTGTGTGTGTCTCCACCCCCAGAGGGTTATTCATGTTTTAGAAATTTGGTTAACATATAATTGACTTATCATAAAATTCACCATTGTAAGTGTAGGCATTTTGTTTGTTTCTTTGTTTTGTTTTGTTTCTTAGTAAATTCATATGGCTGTCTTCTACTAAAAAGGTACTTTTAAAACATTTCACCAGCACAAGTTTCTTCATGCTTAATCCATTCTCCCTTCCCAAGCCCCAGGCAACTCATGATCTGCCCCTTCAAAAGATCCTCCAGCTTTGTCTTGTCCTGGCGAATTCCCCACCCTATGGCTGGAGGAAGGTGGAAATGTTACCAGCAAGAACCTCAGAGACCTTGTCTGGAATGTGGTTATTTGGTTTTAGAAACAGGGTCTCTCTACGTAGCCCTGGCTGTCCTGGATATCACTCTGTAGACCAGGCTGGCCTTGAACTCACAGAGATCCACCTGGCTCTGCCTCCTGAGTGCCAGGGTTAAAGCCTTGTGCCACTATGCCTGGCGTGTGTGTGTGTGTGTGTGTGTGTGTGTGTGTGTGTGTGTGTGTGTGTGTGTGTGTTGTTGTTGTTGTTGTTGGCTTTTATTTTGGTATTTTTGTTTTGTTTTCTTTCTTTTTTTAATTAATTAATTTTTTTAATATTTCACTATAACTTGTTTAAATGGCCTTTTGAAGATGGCTGACTGAGCCTGGCCAAACCTGGCTTTTTAGGGTTTCCAGGACCCAGGCTCAGATCATAACAACACCAGTAACAAGGAGATCTAGGCACCCCAGGGTCTCCTAGTCCCCTCCCCTCCTCTCAACATATTGCACATGCTCAGAGTATGACTAGAAACATTCCTGAGGAGGCTGCACTTAGACCGCACAGCCTCTCTCCCACCTCTGTCCTCAGTGGACAGTCCTCTACCTCCCTGCTGTCTCTGTCCTCAGTGGACAGTCCTCTGCCTCATCTACCTCTGTCCTCAGTGGACAGTCCTCTACCCCAGACACCTCTGTCCTCAGTGGACAGTCCTCTGCCCCAGACACCTCTGTCCTCAGTGACAGTCCTCTGCCCCAGACACCTCTGCCCTCAGTGACAGTCCTCTACCCCAGACACCTCTGTCCTCAGTGACAGTCCTCTGCCCCAGACACCTCTGTCCTCAGTGACAGTCCTCTGCCCCAGACACCTCTGTCCTCAGTGACAGTCCTCTGCCTCCCAGACACCTCTGTCGTCAGTGGACAGTCCTCTGCCTCAGACACCTCTGTCGTCAGTGGACAGTCCTCTACCTCAGACACCTCTGTCCTCAGTGGACAGTCCTCTGTCTCAGACACCTCTGTCCTCAGTGGACAGTCCTCTGCCTCAGACACCTCTGTCCTCAGTGGACAGTCCTCTGCCTCAGACACCTCTGTCCTCAGTGGACAGTCCTCTGCCTCAGACACCTCTGTCCTCAGTGGACAGTCCTCTGCCTCAGACACCTCTGTCCTCAGTGGACAGTCCTCTGCCTCAGACACCTCTGTCCTCAGTGGACAGTCCTCTACCCCAGACACCTCTGTCCTCAGTGGACAGTCCTCTGCCTCAGACACCTCTGTCCTCAGTGGACAGTCCTCTGCCTCAGACACCTCTGTCCTCAGTGGACAGTCCTCTGCCTCAGACACCTCTGTCCTCAGTGGACAGTCCTCTACCCCAGACACCTCTGTCCTCAGTGGACAGTCCTCTACCCCAGACACCTCTGTCCTCAGTGGACAGTCCTCTACCTCAGACACCTCTGTCCTCAGTGGACAGTCCTCTACCCCAGACACCTCTGTCCTCAGTGGACAGTCCTCTACCCCAGACACCTCTATCCTCAGTGGACAGTCCTCTACCCCAGACACCTCTGTCCTCAGTGGACAGTCCTCTACCCCAGACACCTCTGTCCTCAGTGGACAGTCCTCTACCCCAGACACCTCTATCCTCAGTGGACAGTCCTCTACCCCAGACACCTCTGTCCTCAGTGGACAGTCCTCTACCGCAGACACCTCTATCCTCAGTGGACAGTCCTCTACCGCAGACACCTCTGTCCTCAGTGGACAGTCCTCTACCTCAGACACCTCTATCCTCAGTGGACAGTCCTCTACCCCAGACACCTCTGTCCTCAGTGGACAGTCCTGTGCCTCAGACACCTCTGTCCTCAGTGGACAGTCCTCTACCCCAGACACCTCTGTCCTCAGTGGACAGTCCTCTGCCCCAGACACCTCTGTCCTCAGTGGACAGTCCTCTACCCCAGACACCTCTGTCCTCAGTGGACAGTCCTCTGCCTCAGACACCTCTGTCGTCAGTGGACAGTCCTCTACCTCAGACACCTCTGTCCTCAGTGGACAGTCCTCTGTCTCAGACACCTCTGTCCTCAGTGGACAGTCCTCTGCCTCAGACACCTCTGTCCTCAGTGGACAGTCCTCTGCCTCAGACACCTCTGTCCTCAGTGGACAGTCCTCTGCCTCAGACACCTCTGTCCTCAGTGGACAGTCCTCTGCCTCAGACACCTCTGTCCTCAGTGGACAGTCCTCTGCCTCAGACACCTCTGTCCTCAGTGGACAGTCCTCTACCCCAGACACCTCTGTCCTCAGTGGACAGTCCTCTACCCCAGACACCTCTGTCCTCAGTGGACAGTCCTCTACCCCAGACACCTCTATCCTCAGTGGACAGTCCTCTACCCCAGACACCTCTGTCCTCAGTGGACAGTCCTCTACCCCAGACACCTCTGTCCTCAGTGGACAGTCCTCTACCCCAGACACCTCTGTCCTCAGTGGACAGTCCTCTACCCCAGACACCTCTGTCCTCAGTGGACAGTCCTCTACCCCAGACACCTCTGTCCTCAGTGGACAGTCCTCTACCCCAGACACCTCTATCCTCAGTGGACAGTCCTCTACCCCAGACACCTCTGTCCTCAGTGGACAGTCCTCTACCTCAGACACCTCTATCCTCAGTGGACAGTCCTCTACCCCAGACACCTCTGTCCTCAGTGGACAGTCCTCTGCCCCAGACACCTCTGTCCTCAGTGGACAGTCCTCTACCCCAGACACCTCTGTCCTCAGTGGACAGTCCTCTACCCCAGACACCTCTGTCCTCAGTGGACAGTCCTCTACCCCAGACACCTCTGTCCTCAGTGGACAGTCCTCTACCCCAGACACCTCTGTCCTCAGTGGACAGTCCTCTACCCCAGACACCTCTATCCTCAGTGGACAGTCCTCTACCCCAGACACCTCTGTCCTCAGTGGACAGTCCTCTACCGCAGACACCTCTATCCTCAGTGGACAGTCCTCTACCGCAGACACCTCTGTCCTCAGTGGACAGTCCTCTACCTCAGACACCTCTATCCTCAGTGGACAGTCCTCTACCCCAGACACCTCTGTCCTCAGTGGACAGTCCTGTGCCTCAGACACCTCTGTCCTCAGTGGACAGTCCTCTACCCCAGACACCTCTGTCCTCAGTGGACAGTCCTCTGCCCCAGACACCTCTGTCCTCAGTGGACAGTCCTCTACCCCAGACACCTCTGTCCTCAGTGGACAGTCCTCTGCCTCAGACACCTCTGTCCTCAGTGGACAGTCCTCTACCTCAGACACCTCTATCCTCAGTGGACAGTCCTCTACCCCAGACACCTCTGTCCTCAGTGGACAGTCCTCTGCCTCAGACACCTCTGTCCTCAG